>NC_060187.1:31343780-31678780 GCF_021184085.1 Oncorhynchus gorbuscha
GTCTGTGTCTGTCTCTGTCTGTCTGTCTGTCTGTCTGTCTGTCTGTCTGTCGTCTCTGTCTGTGTCTGCCTGTCTGTCTGTCTAAATCTGCTTCTATCTTTGTCTGCTTGGTCAGTTCCTCGGTAGAGGAGCGGACAGACAGAGCTGAGGAGGTCAGCTGTGCTGTAGTCTTCTGCTCTGTTCTCTGTTAAAAGGGTTGGGGGTAGGCAGGGGGGAAATCGATGCCTTTGTGTAATGTATCAAAGACATGGGCACTGCATGGGTCTGTTAAGCCATCAGTCATTTGCCGCTTGCGCAGGGGGGGTGGCTGCTGAGCTCACCATAAGGGGATGTCACCACTGCAGTGTGTGTGTGTGCTGCTGCTGCTCTGTGTGAGTCACAAACACAGAACCAGACACACCATCAATCCTGCATTGATTAGCAAACCGTAGTGTTGATTAGCTGTAATTTATTTGTGCTAAAGTAAGTTTGAGTTTAAAGCTGAGTCTGTGGATGTTGATTGTATGTTTATTTCTTTGTTTGTTCAGGACCCAGAGCCTCATTCAGCTCCAGTAGCCCAGAGGACATGGAGCGGGTGTGTGACACGTTCAGCAGGAGGATCCTACCAGCCTTAGATTTTATTAAGTGCACCAAACTAGCTGTGGGTATACGTTTACATGCATTGAGTGGAGGAAAACAAAGCAACCATAATTGACAGAAAGATAGGTCATATTTGGTCCTTAAGCGCTACTAAAAAGAGTGATGATGTACTGGTAAACACTCCTGATAACAACAAAAGGTGCTGGGCGTCACTGTTTATTTAACTATGCAAGTCAGTTGAAAAGAAATTCTTATTTTCAATGACAGCCTAAGAACAGTGGGTTAACTGCCTTGTTCAGGGGAAGAACAACAGATTTTTACCTTGTCAGTTCGGGGATTCAATCATGCAACCTATCGGTTACTAGTCCAACGCTCTAACCACTAGGCTAGCTGACGCCTCACTGTGCTGGAACACTGTGCACCATGTGTGTTATCTGTCAATTACTCTCTTCTTGTTAAGAACAGGCAGGACGTTGTGAAGGTCATCACGCCTTGGTCGTGGGTAGGTTGATATGGACTCATTTCCCGGTGACTTGGTAAGAGACGGCAGCAGCATTAACAGACTGCTAGGCAGCAGCGTTACCAGACGGCTAGGCAGCAGCGTTAAGAGACGGCTAGGCAGCAGCGTTAAGAGACGGCTAGGCAGCAGCGTTAAGAGACGGCTAGGCAGCAGCGTTAAGAGACGGCTAGGCAGCAGTGTTAAGAGACGGCTAGGCAGCAGCGTTAAGAGACGGCTAGGCAGCAGCGTTAAGAGACGGCTGGGCAGCAGCGTTAAGAGACGGCTGGGCAGCAGCGTTAAGAGACGGCTGGGCAGCAGCGTTAAGCGACGGCTGGGCAGCAGCGTTACCAGACGGCTAGGCAGCAGCGTTAAGAGACGGCTGGGCAGCAGCGTTAACAGACGGCTAGGCAGCAGCGTTAACAGACGGCTAGGCAGCAGCGTTAACAGACGGCTAGGCAGCAGCGTTAACAGACGGCTAGGCAGCAGCGTTAACAGACGGCTAGGCAGCAGCGTTAACAGACGGCTAGGCAGCAGCGTTAACAGACGGCTAGGCAGCAGCGTTAACAGACTGCTAGGCAGCACTGGTAAGAGCCTATTAAGTCAGAACTGTGTCATATTTAAGCAACGTTTGTTCAGATGCATCACAGTAACTGTATCTTAATTTCAAACGCTTTCTCTCGTATTTTGTACCATGATAACAGTTCACACATAGTTTGTCATTTTAATGTGGCAGTACCCACTTATTTCCTAAAATCCCTGGAATTGGTGGAGTAAGAAAATGTTCTGTAATCAAGCAACAATGGTAATTTATTTTAGCTCGTTGTCAGGACATAATGTGGATCATAATTACTACATTTTCAAAGACAACATTTCCATAATGAAGATGATTTCTAGGAGGACTGTGGTGTCCTTGATGTCTTTTGTTATTACTTTAATAATCCTTATAAAGAGGAAGACCATAGAAACATGTAAAAGGAAAGTACAGGTTATGTGGAGAGCAGAACTAAAGGCTTATCTCTTTGAGACCTGAGAGGAACTATTGATTGTTTTTTCAAAATGATAATGTGGGGTCCTCTTATCTGCAAGAAATGAATTCACTCATAGCAGCTCTCTCTTGCTTACCTGAAGAGAACCATACACACACGCATACATACACACCCCTTTCTACTCACGTGTGTACTATAGCCATTAGTTGTACAGCTATTCAGTAATGAATTACGGTGTGTGTTTTGAAAGGGAATGAGCAGTAATGAATGAAGTAGCATGGCGCTTCAGAGTGGCTTGTAACAAAGACTTTGTGGGGAAGTTGTTTGCACTGTCGTTGTTGTTGTTGTTAAAATGTGCTTGTCCCTAGTAATTGGAGTGCTCATTTCTTCCAGTGCAGGCCAGGCCAGTTCCCTGATTGGTGTGCTGTGTCTCGATCCTGTCTCGGGTTTACTAAGCAGCATGTGGCCTGAGGGAGTCTCACAATTGAATTACACATACACACACGTATGCATTCACACACTTTCACTCACACACACATAGACAGGGAGAGACACAGAGAGAGAGACACACACAGAATCACACACACAGAGTGAGAGAAACACACTCTCTTCCGTGGCCCCTGGCAGCATGGCTGCAGGTCAAGCGAACTCCTCGCCACCACATAGACAGCCCTGTCACCGACGAACTCGCTGTCCTCCTGCTGCTCTCAATAATTCAACTGGTTGATCACTGACCCCTTTTTTCTCTTGAAATGGACAATGCAAACTAAAGAGTAGATTTCATTTGGAGCCGCACAGCAGAGCTCTGGCTATCGATTTCAGAAGCATCATCATTGTAATTACATCTGCATCTGTAACACCGGCTCTTTGAGATGCAGAGACACAATGGTTATTAAATTAGTCACCCTGCAGCTGAGAAGGCTCAAGGAAATCCTATTATGTTGCGATGCATGTAGACAAATGCAGCTTGAACGCCCTCCAACAAATAGTGTACAATTATTTGATGTGTGCAGCATGCATTTTGGTAGAGCCGTGAAGCGCGCAATGCTAATTTGTTTAATTTTAAAATCGGGATGGGTTTTTCACGTTTGCTGCTTTAAATGTAGTATTTGAAAATATTTGTTCATGAAATACATCTGCTTATGTTCTGGGTCTTCATATAGGAACAGTATGCTAACAAATAGAGATGTAGCTTAAAATATTTTACAGTAGGCACCAACAATTTTATAATTTGCATAGTTTAACTAGCATTATCATACAGGCAGTAAATGCATTGGCATAGAGGTGTGGGTTAACTAATTTCAATACTGTACATAATTACAATACAAATCTAACTCTATTACTACACTGTTTTCCTTGTATTGCTCTGCTCTGTAGCATCCCAAACATTGCATGTGAAGGGTAGGAGGGAGTAGTACAAGAAAATAATTATATGAAATATTCAGGGGGAGCAAAACAAAACACATTCCTTTGTTTTTTTCCCTCGTTGGGATGTTGAAAGTAAACCGAGAAGGGAGGCAGGCCAGGACAAAACAAAACCTTGAGGTCTGCGAGAGGAGGGGTAGAGGTGGGGTGTTGTCCCACAAAAAGAAAATCACAATTTTTCAACATGATTTTCAGCCTTTTGTTGCCTTGGAATAAAAGGGCCTGGGCACTTTGTCAGGTTCCAGCGGGTGGAGAAAGAACACAACGGGAGATATGCCAAAAGATATCTTCAGTGATGGATCGCTTCAGGAAGCGCCAGCTACTTAGATTAGATACCACTGGAGGAAGGACCTTTTGACACTTGTCCTTATGGAACTGTGTTAACAGCTGTCAATACTCCAAAACTCAGCAAAATGCTAATCCTGCTGACGATCTATGCTCATTTGTTGTTCAATGTTTTGTAGTAGTAGCTACCGTGTAGTGGCCAGCAATCCCCGTTTAACCACCCTTGAAAATTCAAATGTATAATGAACCGGTACAGACAACTGCGCAGTGTGACAGTGACATATTGAAGTCGGAAGTTTACATACACTTAGGTTGGAGTCATTAAAACTACATTACTTGTTAACAAACTATAGTTTTGGCAAGTCTGTTAAGACATCTACTTTGTGCATGACAGAAGTAAATTTTCCAACAATTATTTACAGACAGATTATTTCACTTATAATTCACTGTATCACAATTCCAGTGGGTTGACTGTGTCTTTAAACAGCTTGGAAAATTCCAGAAAATGATGTCATGGCTTTAGAAGCTTCTGGTAGGCTAATTGACAGAATTTGAGTCAATTGGAGGTGTACCTGTGGATGTATTTCAAGGCCTACCTTCAAACTAAAGTGGCTCTTTGCTTGACATCAGCTGTTTGAAAAATGTGTGATTAGTGATCAACAGGGCCGAGTGAAAAGAGAGAAGGGGGTGTGGTTTACAAGTTTGATTTTTTCCATGTTTCTCACATGCTGTGTTTGTTCCAAGACAACAGGCAGGTTTTTCCCCAGGGTCTGGGCTTGTGGAGAGGCTGCAGTATGCTGGCTACCTGGGACAGATCCAACGCAGCAGGGAGCAGACCGTCATCCTCCACCAGGCACTGGCTGAGCTCGCTGTCGCCCCCTACCTGCAGGACCTCACCCACGCAGAGACCTCACTGGTAAGCAACCAACAGTCTCTGGCCAAACTTTGAAATGCCTATCTAGTACTGACTCATTCTCTGTGCACTGACACACAACAGGACGCAGCGACCTCAACACCACTCAGTAATATCAGAGACGGTACAGGCGTGGATAAGAGGTCTCTCCTAGGCCTGAGGTGGTGTTATCTAGGAGCACTTTAACAGCACACGGGCCAAAAAATATATATAGGATAGGAAAGAGAGCGAGAGACCTTTGCTCTCCCAGAGAGAGTAGATAACAGGAGGGAATAGGGAAACAGAATTGGAGGAGGTGGTGTATGCAAGTCTCATTCAGGTATACCGTGTGCTGTGCTGCTGAAGCTCTATAATTGCCTCTTTACTAAAATAGAGACGGTGGCTGTGATATTGCAACCAAATCTACCATGAATAGAGACCAGGAGAGAGGGGCCATGTTTGTTTAGGCAACAACAGCCATGACAGCTTCTACTGCCACAGATATTACAGTACAGTAAAGGGGTCGGCTGTCGCATACACTGGAGTCATGACAATATGACGATGTGCCTCTCAACAGGCAAGGAGAACACATGTCCAAAATAATTATATTTCTGTCAGTGAATCAGTTTAAATACCCAGCTCTTTTAGTGGATATTTTGGCACAGTCACTCAGTACTGGGAGCTGCTCTGCCTTTAATTAAAATATATGCTGTTTAGCAGACTCTTTTATCCCAAGCGTCTTACGGTGAGTGGATACATTATACATGCGGGTGGTCCTGGGAATCGAACCCACTATTCTGGCGTTGCAAGCGCCATGCTCTACCAACTGAACTATAGAGTTCTCTTGAGTTTTCAGTGGATGTCCGGCCGGAGACCAAAAAAAAAAACTTTTACCGGCGAGCGCTCTCTCTCAGGAAATGTAATAATTCAGAACACACGTTGTATGTTGGTGAATTGACCCCCAGAAAAGTGTCCTGTGTCTGGAGAAATAGAAGGGGGAAAGGTGTGTGTGTGTGTGTGTGTGTGTGTGTGTGTGTGTGTGTGTGTGTGTGTGTGTGTGTGTGTGTGTGTGTGTGTGTGTGTGTGTGTGTGTGTGTGTGTGTGTGTGTGTGTGTGTGTGTGTGTGTTTTACTATCCTAATGGGGAGATTTCAGCTCTTCACCGGTCCCCACAAGGAAACAGGTTTTTGCTTACAGTAAGGGTTATGCTTACGGTAAGGGTTCGGTTAAGAGTTAGTGCTGCAAATAAATGGGCTCCAAAGTGCAGCCCCATGTATATTACCTCCTCCCACGCACCTTGATGGATGCAAGCAGGTCACCCGTGATGCAAGTCGGTATTCAACATCCATCCATGTCTGAGGACGTCAGGAGATTACGTGGAAAGCGACCACTAGGGGCAACAGTGAGCGCTGTTACTTTCAAGTTGGTTTTGGTTTTGCTATGGCATTGTGCGCGGGTATGGTGGATGGGCATAAGCATCTGCCTCTGGTTCCAAAGGTTGCATATTTGAATTCAGTAATACAATGTTTTTTGTTGTTGTTTTAAGCCTTTCCCAAACCTTAACCCATTCGGAGTTAATGCCTAACATTAAGAATTTGGCGTTAATGGCTAAACTTTGCCTTAAACACTTAGAAATTTTACATGTGAGAAACATGGACGAATGTTAAATTCTGATGTGAGACAGAGGTTGTTGGATGGACGAGTGCTGTTTGTCAATTTGTCCACATTGTCTCCCCTAGCCCACCGCTGCTGTGGAAGGCCACAGCATCCAGGCTTCTCTCCATGTAGAAAAAAGACAAGATGGCAGCCCTCATTGTATGAGGAATGAGTTGTAAAAATAATCATCCGACAAATGATTTTTTAATTAGCTTTTAAGTCTGTGTTTAGAGAAGTTATTGCTGGTGTGTGAATTGCGCTCTGATAATCTTTATCTCGGGCCCACAGCTGCAGGCTCTAATGGCAGACACTATGGACACCCTTGAAGGAAGGCGGACTGATAGAGAACGTGTGTGGAATGAAATGCAAAAGGTAAATAGAGAGAAAGGGAAAATGACAATGAGAACGAGGAGGGGACGAGGGGATGGAAATACCAACGTCTACACTGTACCCTCCAAACACACGCTTCGCATTCTCCCAACGAAATTTAAATGATGATTTGACATATCAAATCAGGAAAAAATATATATATTTTGCGTTGGGATATCCTTGTGGCACGCCTGTCACCTCTATTAAGATGAACAATGCCTGCTGAACTTTCAAATGGCATGGCTTCCAGGAGGGAAAGGCCCATTTCATTTTTCAGACCAAATTATTTTCTTTGTTAATTAGTGAGGCTTTGGCATTTCATCTCACTACGGTACGTAGTACTGCAAACAGACTTGGCTTGAGAACAAAACCCAGTGTAAAGCTACTGAGATACTGTAATGCAGATCAGCGTATAAACATCAAGTTCTGTAGGGCTGGAGCCTCGTTGGACAGCTGAAAATCAAAGATAAATCACATTACAATATCCCTGATTGCATTTCCATGCTCTGTCCTGTGTGGAGTTGTTGCCTTGTGGGTATGGGAGGGGGATTGACGCAGGGCAGTGCAGTGCATCACTGGGTCAGTCTATCTCACACCCAGTGGAGCATGACTACAGCCGTTAGTGATGGGCTGTATTAATCATGCACACACATTGACATACACACATACTCTATCACACACACACACACGCATATCGACACATACTCACACCTTAAAAGCCCACTGCCATAGGCTGAGCCCAGCGCAGGTGGATGGGTCTTTTCACTCCCTATCCTGACCCATACATTCCTATGCAGAGTCTGTCAAACTGAGCAGGAAAGGGCTGGCAAGCTGTTTCTGTTTCAATGTTTAAACATGTCATCGCTGTAATGGATACAGTAATAGTTGTAATTTACTTGAATTATTCAATGGGACATTATAGTACTTCCCTATTTGGATATTTAACTGATTTTCACTGAAAGGTCAAGCTTTACTTATGATAACTAACATCACATTTTCTAACTCAAGACTATATTATTGGTTAGTCACCCTGAATTTATTGTGCATGTTGAATTCACATTGTAATTTACCGTCATTGTAGCAGGTGTAATTTTCGCTGAGTTATCTGCACTGTGTCTAAAATCAGTTGTTAAACTAAGAGATATAAGGCTGTGGAAGAAATTGGAAGCACTGCAAGCAATGTAGGCTACCTTATCCTCCACTCAGCCATGCCATCTCTCAAGTATTTTATGTAAGGGCCATTTGTACTGTTACTGTATGCGCAAATTAGCCTGTGCTAGCATACATGCACCCATCCACTCTATAAAGTGCATAAGGTCATAAAATCTCCCATCCTCAGACCTGTAAAATCTATAATCAATGCCCGCCAGTATTTGCTTCATATATCCTGAGAGTGACAACCAACCTTTTCTCAACACAATAATTTGTTGAGTGCGGCTACTCGACGCCTAGAGAAATATTAGAGGTGGCAAGTTCGTGTTCCTTTCGGCTCTCTTCAACTGGCATAAATCAGCAGGGCATTAACTAACAAATAGAAATGGCAACTTGATTCTGACACAGGTCTGCATACACATTGTTTTCCTGCTTATACATTGTTTTCCTGTTTATTTTTGGCCAGTCATTATAAGGACATTGGCCCTTGCTGTAAATAAATGACTTAAAAATAACTGCACTTTCTCCAGTTCCGGCAGAAAGACGGCATCAATGTTTTCCGCTCCATAAAATATCTATAAGAAATGTGGAATTTACCGCAGCGCTGTAGTGTTTTACTCAAACTTCAGAATATTTCCAACCCCTCCCTGGAAAGATGGAAAAGCTTAAGAGCAGTGCATCGGTGAGTGCTTGTACATGAGTCTGTGCTCAAACAACACAAAGCTAAACTACAAAGTAGTCCTGAACTGTGACTCACCACAACGTTTCGTTTTTATTGATTTAGAAACTCATTTGACTTGGAACAGTGAAAAGGTCACTAAATGTTTTAAGGGCTGTATTGACTGGGCTAGTTTGAATACATTGAGTGTCAGTCAATAGGGTAACACTCCGTCACCGTGGTGATGAGGGCTGACAGGTTTGATAGACACTGACAGGTGTCATATCACAGCTCAGCTCCTTGGGCATGGCATGACAGCCTCCATAGACACACACACAAGTTTTGTTGTTGTATTGTTTGTATTTTTTGTTGTATTGTGTTTGTATATCGTACATTTGTGTGACTGTTCTTGTGTATCAGTGTTTTGTTACTCCCTGGACCCCAGGAAGAGTAGCTGCTGCTTCTGCAAAAGATAATTGGCATCCAAATAAACAAATAGATAGATAGCACAGCCACCTCAGTCAGCCCTGGGCCCTCTGAAGTTGCTGCTGTTTTCATATAGAAAGTGGTGCAGATGCGGCCTGCACACCAATGGAGAGGCTAATTGTTGTTCAAATGGAGTTCCAGGTTCTAAGATGCATGGGAGGGAAGTGTGGAGAGCGTATGTAGGGTGAGAAAGTGCAGGATGGGGTTGAACCAGTCAATGTCTCAGTCCCACTTCTCCTGCTCTGAGTTTAGGTGAATCCCTAGGGTATGGCTGTGGAGTTGGGTCTCAGATCCCACTAATAGAAACAGACACCCCAGCACCACCACCTCCACCATCAGACTGTCTCCTCTGTCACTCACAACACACACATCCCTCTATCACCCTGTCTCTTTCAGTCTCTCTATATTGTATCTCCCCTCTATCTCACTGTTTCTCTTTCAGTTTCTTTCATTCTTTTATTTCCCCCACTCGCTCTCCTTCGCTCTCACCTCAGCCTCACTTTGAGTGCTCCCTCTCCATCTCTCCCCGGTACTCCAAATAGGCTTTTGTAAATTCATCTCTTCATCATACATTCACTTTCATATTTCACTCCCTTTCTCCTCCTCCCTTTCTCCTGTATGAGCGCGGGCTGGGCACAGTAAATTCCCACGCCAAGCCTTCACCTCACAAATGAATGAGGGAGGTACAGGCCAAACCCTACATCTCTACCAGGTAATTACTTCCCTGGTGGGGCAGAGAGGAGAGGAGGGGTTGAGCTGCTGGGCTTGGCTCGCAACACACAATCTATATAACCTCACGCTCCTCTGGAAAATCTGTCTCCCCGTGAAAAGTGTTAGTTATTGCTTATAGCACATTGTAACTTGTTCTGTTCTCTTGTGTTTTGAATTGTTTTCTGCTCAGGTGGGGATGTTGGAGGATCTGTTGTTCCAACTGGAGGAGACCTATCTGAAGAACAAGGCTCAGAGGGCCAGTAGGAAGCAGAGGGCCGGGGTCCAGGGGGCAGAGGGGAAAGCCAGAGGAAGACCCAAAGCAGGGGTCAAAATAGAAGCCAAAGGGGGGGGTACAGTGGTGACAGACAAGGCCAAAGTCCGTCCCACTGAAACCCAGCAGGAGACCGCAGTAGCACCAATGACCTTACCAGACCCATGATCTGCAGGCCAGGACAGTGGAGGACCAAAGTCGTCGTCCTCCTCAAAATGAATGGACACCCTCCTCTCACAAAGCCTCATCTTCAGTCCCAGCATCTTTCACACCATTACTCTAGGCTGGCAGAAATAAATGGACTCTGCAGCCTTGCTTTCACTCTGATTTAGGGTCTGTTTTTAACACTCCTCCTTGTTTACTCGTTAAGATAGCGTCTCTAGCCCCACTTCTAGATGAAAGACCTAGCTGATTCAAACGTGTGGGAGTGTTCAATGTATACACAATGAGATGTTTTCATGTTTAAACTCGCTAATTTATGATTGTTCATGCAAGTTGTAATATGACAGATGGTTTGTAAACACAAGCAAATCCATATGGGTTTTTTTTCCCACTCAACCCTTAGGAGGAAAAGAAAGGTGATTCAAATAAAACAAACATGCTTCCTCCTGAAGTAGCTAGCTGGAAACAGCAGCATACACACTTGGTCTACAGTATGATGACCATGTTACTACAGTCTGGAGTATCACAGTCATTTCAATGCCAAATGTGCAGTTTGGGGATTGATCGGGCAGGGCAAAACCTTGTGAGTGAACACAATCAGTGGGGCCCTCGTCACTCACGTGCCCACGGCTGATCCATCAACTGGCCGGTCAGCACCGGCTTCCCAAAGTAGTTCCTCTGAGACAGCCAATCAGAGGCGCTCTGTGCTATCGACAGCTGCTTTCTCTCTCCTGTTATCTACTCTCTCTGGGAAAACAAAGGCTGGTCTCTCTCTTTTTCCTTACTACTGCTGAATAATCCACATTTCCCTATTTGAGGATTCATTCAGGGTTCCTACTCTACAGTACAGTGTTTATCTCTTACTCTCTCATCCCACCCTCCATCTGTCTCTTGCTTCCTCCGTTTCCATTCAGATGGGTGCTTAATACCTTGGGGATTCTGTTGACACCCGAGTCGGCATAAGAAATGTTGTGATCAGCAATATGGGCATGCATTATTTTATTCGCTGAATAAATTAATGACATTTATTGAGTGGTCGGGGAGAGAAAACGTTGGCATAGGTACTCTATTGGCATCTTTAAAAGATTAGTTATGCCCGGTGCAGTTTCCATTTGGTAAACAATTATTATAATCCAAGCCTACATGCATATTTAATGAACACATTGAAGGCCATAGCCTTGTTTTTCACTTTTGTGTAAAGCTCTTTATATGAAAATGGTTAGAATGGCGATATAGGAATGCTAATGTGGTTAGTTATTTTTTGTGTTTTAATTAGTGCACTGTTTTGCAGTGTTGCCTCACTGCCTGTTGTTGCCCCACTGCCTGTTGTTGCCTCACTGTTGCTAACACAGTTTTGTGGCACACTTTACATGGGTTCACACTGATGCCTGGTTCAGAATTGGTCAGTTGATGTCTATTAGCTGCTGGAGTTGATGTAGAGTGGAAGAGGTCATGGAGTTTACTGAGTAGAATGGAACTGTCATGGCGATGGTGTGGTCACAGTTTTTACTAATTGGTGTGCGAGCATCAAGTACCAAATGTAATTATTTGTTGTTGAATGAAGAACCACGTCTTGACAGACCAGGGCCCGGTTTCCCGATAGCGATGGAACATATTCTTACAAGTGTTTTACGATGCATCTTTCATATAATTTAAAACATATATTATTAGCCCATCCAACACACCCCCTTCAGATGACAAAATAGCTTTTTCAGTTTTTACAGCTTTTTTGTTACTTGTGTGTATGTATGTATATATATTCACACACACACACACACACACTACCGTTCAAAGGTTTGGGGTCACTTAGAAATGTCCTTGTATTTGAAAGAAAAGCAAAAAATAATTGTCCATTATAACATCAAATTGATAGAAATACAGTGTAGACATTGTTAATGTTGTAAATGACTATTGTAGCTGGAAATGGCTCATTTTTAATATCTACATAGACCCATTACCAGCAACCATCACTCCTGTGTTCCAATGGCACGTTGTGTTAGCTAATCCAAGTTGATCTTTTTAAATGGCTAATTGATCATGAGAATCCTTTTGCAATTGTTAGTACAGCTGTAAACTGTTGTTTTGATTAAAGAAGCAATAACACTGGCCTTCTTTAGACTAGTTGAGTATCTGGAGCATCATCATTTGTGGGTTCGATTAAAGGCTCAAAATGTCCAGAAACAAATCACTTTCTTCTGAAAGTCGTCAGCCTATTCTTGTTCTGAGAAAGGAAGGCTATTCCATGTGTGAAATTGCCATGAAACTGAAGATCTTGTACACAGCTGTGTACTAGACCCGTCACAGAACAGCCCAAACTGGTTCTAACCAGAATAGAGAGAGGAGTGGGAGGCCCCGGTGCACAACTAAGCAAGAGGACAAGTACATTAGACTGTAGTTTGAGAAACAGACGCCTCACAAGTCCTCAACTGGCAGCTTCATTAGATAGTACCCGCAAAACACCAGTCTCAAAGTCAACAGTTCCTCTGTCCAGTGCCAGTGTTGTTCTGCCCATAATCTTTTATTTTTATTGGCCAGTCTGAGATGTCAGCATCTTTGAGTCGCCTCTTCACCGTTGACGTTGAGACTTGTATTTTGATGTCTTCACTATTATTCCACAGTATAGACAATAGTAAAAAATACAAATAAATAAACCTTGAATGAGTAGGTGTGTCAACTTTTGACTCGATTTCATTTTAAGCATGTTTTTAATACTTGCATCAAATGCAAAGACATCGGCAACTGTATATTTGTAGTCAACTTTTTTGAAGTTATCAGGTCACGGAGAGGTGAATAAACCATGTGATTATATGTTTAGTGGAGATTTTCTGTCTAAAGTTACGTGGGGGGGCAAAATATTATCTAACGACTTCACTTAGCTGTTCTATGAGTGGTCTTGGCTGTTCTACGAGGCAGGCATTAGATTATGAGAGTTTAAGTGCAACGTAAATAACGATGATTTTGGGAAACAGCTCACATTTACATTACATTTAAGTCATTTAGCAGACAGACTTAATGATGCTCCTATGACGGTTCTAACAATGAACTTAGTCTTAAGATTCTTTTGTGAAACTGGGCCTAGGACATTGTTGAACTTTGAATAAATTCTAATGGGTTTCATAAGATATAGGCTTCTTGCGTTTGAGGAAAGAAATGATGGAACTCATTTTAACAGACCACGGAACTTGTCTGGAAGCACAACAGTCAATTCAAACATCAAATGGCAACCTCACTTTCTAAATGTAATTTTATTCTGGAGGTGGAAATTGTATACTGTAACGAGTGCGCTGAGAATCGGGAAGCAGGTACGGGGAGTGAGTTGTTTAATAAATAAACAAAAAAAGAGTCTAACACCTGAGGAAAGAACCAAGAGAAGTGACAGATATAGGGAAGATAATCAAGGAGGCGATGGAGTCCAGGTGAGTGTCATTAGGCGCTGGTGCGCTTGACTATGGTGACAGGTGTGCGTGATAATCAGCAGCCCGATGACCTAGAGTCCGGAAAGGGAGTATACGTGACATACTGCATTTTGATGCTTGAATATTTACATGAACAGAAAGAAACACGAGGTGGGAGCAGGTTATGGATTAACCTCGGCATAATGCAAATAAAATAATATTGGGAAGGGATTGAAATGGTTGTAGGTTGTGCTGGCAAAGCCATCTGTTTGACAAACAAATACACAGTTGTCAGAGAGATGCAGCAGCGAGATTGGCTGACAAACTCAGAAGGGAGGCAAGCTGCTTTAGGAAGAAGGGGGATAAACAGTCTGCTTTGCACCCAGATGACCGCCGTGGTAAACATCTCTGCCGTGTTTTCTTCCATCCGCACATCTTTGGAGAGTCCTTGTGATCACATTGTGGCAAACAACATGGTTGCCGTGTAGTGAAGATGCCCAAAGTCGCTCGATTTGTGTAACCAAACAAGACACAAACCAGTGCCCCAAATCTGCCATGATCCCAGCCACAGATCACAAAGCTTCAGCTCTAACCCAATGCTGAATTATTTTGAGGAAGATTCATCTGTTCGGAAAGACTGTTTTGCACAGCAAGGAGGCTGCAAGGAGCAAATGTCCAGCCTCCTACAGGTGAGCATGTTTTGAGGGAAACAGAGACTACGAGGTAAAATTACTTATCTGAGAAGGACAGAAGGTCAAACTGTGCAACAGAAGGCACACAATCAAATCCACCTTGAGCCACCTGGGCAAATTTGCAGGGATTACCACTGGCATTGAAATGTCTGGCATTGAGCCTTTTGTCAATTTGATGATAACAGAGCCCCTGATTGGTGGTAGTTTGTGGACCCATATGGCATCCACAGGTGGACAACTTTACCTGCCAACCAGACTCCTCTAGAATGCCAAATCATTGTCCAGGGAGAATACCAGTGACATTGAACCAACTGCAAAACCAAGTTCTCTTTGTTTTGAAGCCATTTTAGTTAGCCACCCCATGACTCCATGGGTGGCTAACTAAAATGGCTTCAAAACAAAAAAAACTTGCCCACGACACAATATAGTGGTAGGCCTGATTACCAACAATGACGAGACAGCCTACAGGGAGGAGGTTAGAGCCCTGGCGGAGTAGGGGCAGGAAAATGAACTTTCCCTCAACGCCAACAAAACCAAGGAGCTGATGGTGGACGACAGGAGCCAGAAGAGGAAGCACGCCCCCATCCATATCAACAGGGTCACAGAGGCGAGGGTCAAAGGCTTCATGTTCCTTGGTGTGCACATCACTGAAGACCCGAAATGTTCCCACCTCACTGACACCGTGGTGAATGAGCAACAGCGCCTCTTCAACCTCAGGCGGCTGAAGAAATTCATCATGGCCCCTCACAAACTTCTACAGATGCACCATTGAGAGCATTCTGTCAGGCTGCATCACCGCCCGGTACGGCAACTGCACCATCCTCAACCACATGACTCTTTGGAGGGCACTCTGCTTGCCCTCCAGGACATTTACAGCACTCTGTGTCAAAGGAAGGCCAAGAAGATCATTAAGCACCTGGGCATGCTCCCTCTTCTGGCTCATGTCGTCCACCATCAGCTCCTTGGTTTTGTTAAGCACCAGGCCATCAGACTGTTCAACAGCCATCACTAGCCAGCAATCTTCCCAGTACCTTGAGACTAATGCCCCATGTACAGTCATGGCCAAAAGTTTTGAGAATGACACAAATATACATTTTTAAAGTTTGCTTTAGATATTTTTGTCAGATGTTACTATGGAATACTGAAGTATAATTACAAGCATTTCGTAAGTGTCAAAGGCTTTTATTGACAATTACCTGAAGTTGATGCAAAGAGTCAATATTTGCAGTGTTGACCCTTCTTTTTCAAGATCTCTGCAATCCGCCCTGGCATGCTGTCAATTAACTTCTGGGCCACATCCTGACTGATGGCAGCCCATTCTTGTTTTATCAATGCTTGTTTGTCCACCCGCCTCTTGAGGATTGACCACAAGTTCTCAATGGGATTAAGGTCTGTGGAGTTTCCTGGCCATGGACCCAAAATATCGATGTTTTCTTCCCCGAGCCACTTAGTTATCACTTTTGCCGTATGGCCAGTAGCTCCATCATGCTCCATCATGCTGTAAAAGCATTGTCACCAAACTGTTCCTGGATGGTTGGGATGTGTTGGGACCATTCTTTATTCATGGCTGTGTTCTTAGGCAAAATTGTGAGTGAGCCCACTCCCTTGGCTGAGAAGGAACCCCACACATGAATGGTCTCAGGATGCTTTACTGTTGGCATGACACAGGACTGATGGTAGCGCTCACCTTCTCTTCTCCAGACAAGCTTTTTTCCAGATGCCCCAAACAATCGGAAAGGGGATTCATCAGAGAAAATGACTTTACCCCAGTCCTCAGCAGTCCAATCTCTGTACCTTTTGCAGAATATCAGTCTGTCCCTGATGTTTTTCCTGGAGAGAAGTGGCTTCTTTGCTGCCCTTCTTGACACCAGGCCATCCTCCAAAAGTCTTCTCCTCACTGTGCGTGCAAATGCACTCACACCTGCCTGCTGTCATTCCTAAGCAAGCTCTGTACTGGTGGTGCCCCGATCCCACAGCTGAATCAACTTTAGGAGACGGTCCTGGCATTTGCTGGACTTTCTTGGGCGCCCTGAAGCCTTCTTCACAACAATTTAACCGCTCTCCTTGAAGTTCTTGATGATTCGATAAATGGTTGATTTAGGTGCAATCTTACTGGCAGCAATATCCTTGCCTGTGAACCCCTTTTTTGTGCAAAGCAATGATGACAGCACGTGTTTCCTTGCAGGTAACCATCGTTGACAGAGAAAGAACAATGATTCCAAGCACCACCCTCCTTTTGAAGCTTCCAGTCTGTTATTTGAACTCAATCAGCATGACAGAGTGATCTCCAGCCTTGTCCTCGTCAACACTCACACCTGTGTTAACGAGAGAATCACTGACTTGATGTCAGCTGGTCCTTTTGTGGCAGGGCTGAAATGCAGTGGAGGGACTTTGCAATTAATTGCAATTCATCTGATCACTCTTCATAAAATTCTGGAGTATATGCAAATTGCCATCATACAACCTGAGGCAGCAGACTTTGTGAAAATGTATATTTGTGTCATTCTCAACTTTTGGCCACGACTGTACAGTATATGGAGTCATGGAACGCTGGGCACCTCGTACTCTGTTTATATACTGTTGTTTACTCACTGTGTGTGTATGTATGTATGTATGTATGTATGTATGTATGTATGTATGTATGTATGTATGTATGTATGTATGTATGTATGTATGTATGTATGTATGTATGTATGTATGTATATACTGTATTCACAACATAGCTCATCCTAATATACCCACTACTGTCCATACCATTTAAAAAAAAGTTTTATAAAAATGTTGTAATGGCTAGACATTCTACTGCACTGTTGGAGCTAGTAACATACGCATTTTGCTGCACCTGCTATAGCACCTGCAAATCTGCGTACGCAACCAATAAACTTGGATTTGATTTAAGTTTTTTCTGATGGAAATAAAGAAATTGATGTGCCAAACATTTTTGTAACTTGGCAGACACTTATCCAGAGCAACTTAGTAGTAAGTGCCTTGCTCAAGGGTACAGGCATATTTTTCACCTAGTCAGCTCATGGATTTGAGCAAGCAACCTTTTGGTTACTGGCCCAACACTCTGAAATGCTGCACTATCTGCCTCCCATCCTTTCTTTATTCTGTTTTAGAACACAAAGAAAGTGCCTTTGACTGTTAATTCAAAGGGAGAAGCTAACTGTGGTGGAAAAAAGACTGGGAATATGACGGGGCTGGGTGTGTAGTCGACTACAACTGCATTCACTTAACATTCAGAGACCAAGCAAAGAGGTTGTACAGTCCTGACCTTTGGTGAGCTTTAGGATAGCTGTGCAAACGTTCCTCTGTGATAGGCTGCGGTATTGTCGCATATAAAAGAAGTACAATTACAGATTATTTCCCCCCTCTTCCCTTTGCAGTACGATCCATTGAACCTGCTCACTACAAGACTATTTTACCGCTAGAAATGCCGGATAGCTAGAGAGAGACACTGAAAATATACTTAATAATTATTTCTGAACACAAAGGAGGGAGAGTCTGATTCCTGTAAGACTTTAAACAGGTTTGAAAGGCGCGTTGACTGGAACATCTTTGAAGACATCTTCAGGAGGAGAAATAAAACAGCTGGGCTCATTCCTGGTAATCCTAAAGAAGAAGGTACAAGAGGAGTGATTTTAAGTCAGCCACTGACAACTATAAAAAAGCTTTAGATATTCCTCCAGTCTTTAAATAGCTAAAGAGTCGGTGTTAGTAAAGGTAGGGAGTTTATATTTAAACCTTATTCAAAGAGATCATCTGTAGACATCGACATTACACAAGGAATCAATTAGTGCTTTGAGCTGACACGACAAAGATTGTGTAAAAAACTGTCTCGCCCCGGGGTTAGATGTGATGTCTTTATGAGGAGAGTGGTTGAGGATGCTATTTTAATTGTCATAAGTGCAGTGGTTTTAAAAATACATTTAATTGGTGCTGCTTAAAAGTCAGATGTTGGTATGTTAGCAGCTCCTGGAGGAAGAAGCAGTGCATTCTCAGACAGCTGAAGAAGCTGCTCTGTATTTCCTCTGCATTCTAGTCTCTGACTTGGGCTGTTATCCCCTTCAGAGAGTTAATATGCTGCAAAGTCATTTGTGAACAATCAGTGTATTTTTTTTACACAAAAGCACACCAAAGCGCTTCAATTGACCCTGGAAGTTTTGGAAGAGGCAATTACTGAAAAAAGATTGGATGAGAGCCAGTACAGATGAGAGGAAGAGGACAAGAGAGTGCATACTGAGACTGACAACCTCGAGAGAGTTTATGAAATGTAATTTAGCTAAACGGTCACACAGCACAAGTTATGCTTTCCTTCTGTTTGTAAAGGAATCAGATTCTGAGGCATATTTGTCATTCTTGTGGGTGCTTTTGTCCATTCTTATTATCACCACGTTTAGATGATACCTGCAGTAAGATCTTCAATGGGAAGCACAAGGCCCTCTAGGATTACATCATCAATAAATCATTAGCATCTTTATGTTCTGTGGACACTTCAGCATTCTCATGAAGGACTAAGGTAACATATGGAATTGTTTTGAAATGGTAATACCATAGATCATTTAGCTATTTGATTTAGAATTTTAGGACCCCTTTAGGTATAAAAATAAACATTTGATAAAATATTGAATTTGGCATTTACTACTATAGCCCATAGAAACATATTGAATAACACATTGATAAATGGCAAAATATACAGTCACAAAATGTATAATAAGAATGCAGTTTTGAAGTGTCTGTCCAATATAAGAAAGCTCAGGACATACATGCATACACACTACCATTCAAAAGTTTGGGGTCACTTAGAAATGTAATTGTTTTCATTGAAAACATACATTAAATAAGTTGCTAAATAAATAGGAAATATAGTCAAGACGTTGACAAGGTTACAAATAATGATTTTTAATTGAAATAATTGTGTCTTTCAAACTTTGATTTCGTCAAAGAATCCTCCATTTGCAGCAATTACATTGCAGACCTTTGGCATTCTAGTTGTCAATTTGTTGAGGTAATCGGAAGAGATTTCACCCCATGCTTTCTGAAGCACCTCTCACAAGTTGGATTGGCTTGATGGGCACTTCTTACGGTCAAGCTTCAATAAATAGTTCTTTGGGTCATTTTCCTGTTGTAGGACATTGGCTCCAATTAAGCTCCAATTAAGCACATGCTGTTTCAAAATGGAGTGATAGCCTTCCTTCTACAAGATTTTTTGGGGCACAAAACTACCTCCATATTTCCATTAATTTGTATAGGCAGCGCTGAACAGGCGGGAGACTCTGGCAGCGCTGAACAGGCGGGAGACTCTGGCAGCGCTGAACAGGCGGGAGACTCTGGCAGCGCTGAACAGGCGGGAGCTGCAGCGCTGAACAGGGGCTGGTGTGTGGAGGTGGCACTGGATAGACCGGACCGTGCAGGCGCACTGGAGCTCTTGAGCACTGAGCCTGCCCAACCTTACCTGGTTGCATACTCCCGGTAGCCAGGCCAGTGCGGCGAGGTGGAATAGCCCGCACTGGGCTGTACTGGCGAACAGGTGACACCATGCGTAAGGCTGGTGCCATGTTTGCCGGCCCAAGGAGACTCACTGGAGACCAGATGCGTACACCCGCACCGGGGACACCGGGGACACCGGGGACTCCACAGCATAACACTGTGCCTGCCTGGTCCCTCTCGCTCTCCGGTAAGCACGGGGAGTTGGCGCAGGTCTCCTACCTGGCTTCACCACACTCCCCGTGTGCCCCCTCCCAATACATTTTTGGGGCTGACTCTGGGCTTCCAACGGCGTCGCCGTGCTGCCTCCTCATACCAGCGCCTCTCTGCCTTCACTGCCTCCAGCTCTGCTTTGGGGCGGCGATATTCCCCTGGCTGTGCCCAGGGTCCTTTTTCCGTCCGACTCGTCCTCCCATGTCCATGAGTCTTGTGATGCTGGCCGCTACCACTGCTGCTGCTGCCCGTTACCGCGCCGCTTGGTCCGGTTGTGGTGGGTGGTTCTGTCACGATCGTTGTAAGAAGCGGACCAAAGCGCAGCGTGGTGTGAATGCATCATTTTAATGGATGACGAAAACACAAAGTAAACTGAACAACACAATAAATGAACAACAACCGTGACGCTATACGAAATGTGCTGACACAAACACTACACATAGACAATCACCCACAACCCACAATAACAAAACAGGCTACCTGAATATGGTTCCCAATCAGAGACAACGACTAACACCTGCCTCTGACTGAGAACCATATCAGGCCAAACACAGAAACAGACAAACTAGACATACAACATAGAATGTCCACTCAGATCACACCCTGACCAAACAAAACCTATAAACATACAAAGCAAACTATGGTCAGGGCGTGACAGAAACTGCCATGTGGTGAATCGTAAATAGCTTGTTTTAGCTCGTTTAATCTTGTTCTTGTTTGTTTTGTCTTGTTTTGAGGTGTTTTGACTAATGTCACGTCTATGCTAATATGGCTAAAATGTGATTACCAACAACTGTAACAATGTCTTTGAGAGACAAGTGCTCATTGTGCAACTTTATTTGTTTTCAATAAACATAAGGGAAACTATATATTGTTATCAACAACCTAAGCGAACCCTGTCTGTTTTGCCGCATAGTTGCACACGCGTTGGTTTTGATGCTAAGTAGTTTTGTGCCAACAAAAAAGGGG
The DNA here is from genome assembly GCF_021184085.1 of Oncorhynchus gorbuscha. Taxonomy (NCBI): domain Eukaryota; kingdom Metazoa; phylum Chordata; class Actinopteri; order Salmoniformes; family Salmonidae; genus Oncorhynchus; species Oncorhynchus gorbuscha. Next base: position 31,364,667 of record NC_060187.1, read on the forward strand.
TTAAATACGTGTCAAAAAATATATATATTTCCTGAGATTTCTTATATCGCTTTCTTATATCGATCAAATCAAATGTTATCACTTGCGCTGAATACAACAGGTGTAGACCTTTCAATGAAATGCTTACTTACAAGCCCTTAACCAACAATACAATTTAAGAAAAATTAGTGTTAGTAAATACTTTCTTAAAATAAACTGAAGTAAAAAATAAATACAATTTTAAATTTAAATTAAAAATAAGAAAATAGCAAAAAACAAATAAGAGCAACAATAAAATGATAGTAGCGAGGCTATATACAGGGAGTACCGCTACAGAGTCAATGTGCGGAGGCACAGGTTAGTTGAGGCAATTGAGGTAATATGTACATGTAGGTAGAGGTAAAGTGACGATGCATAGATAATAAACAGAGTAGCAGCAGTGTAGAAATGGGGGAGAACAATGCAAATAGCCATTTTGATTAGCTGTTCAGGACAGTCCTGAACAGTTCTTTTGGACATAGTCTTGGCACTCCGGTAGGGCTTGTCATGCGGTAGCAGAGATAACAGTCTATGACTAGGGTAGCTGGAGTCTTTGGCAATTTTTAGGGCATCCTCTGACACCGCCTGGTGTAGAGGTCCTGGATGGCAAGAAGCTTGACCCCATTGATGTACTGGGCTGTACGCACTACTGTCTGTAGTGCCTTACCGTCTGTAGTGCCTTGCGGCTCCTTTGCCTTGATTACATTAGGGGAGAGGTTGTTATCCTGGCACCACACTGCCAGGTCTCTGACCTCCTCCTTATAGGCCCTCATCGTTGTCGGTGATCAAACTTAATGTCGTCAGCAAACTTAATGATGGTGTTGGAGTCATGCCACACAGTCGTGCGTGAACAGGGAGTACAGGAGGTGTCTAAGTACACAGCCCTTAGGGGCCCCAGTGTTAAGGATCAGCATGACAGACGTGTTGTTGCCTACTCTTACCACCTGGGGGCGGCCCGTCAGGAACACCAGGATCCAGTTGCAGAGGGAGGTGTTTAGTCCCAGAGTCCTTAGCTTAGTGATGAGCTTCGTGGGCACTATGGTGTTGAACGCTGAGCTGTAGTCAATGAACAGCATTCTCACATAGCTGTTCCTTTTGTCCAGGTGGGAAAGGGCAGTGTGGAGTGTGATTGAGATTGCGTCATCTGTGGATCGGTTGGGTTGCAGAATGCTGTGGTAGCCACACTGGTTAAGTGTGCCTTGAATTCTAAATAAATCACTGACAGTGTCACCAGCAAAGCACCCCCACACCATCACAACTCGTCCTCCATGCTTCACTATGGGAACCACACATACGGAGATCATCCGTTTACTTACTCTGCACCTCAAAAAGACCGGGTGGTTGGAAACAAAAGTCTAAAATCAGACCAAAAGGACAGATTTCCACCGGTCTAATGTCCATTGCTCGCATTTCTTGGCCCAAGCACGTCTCTTCTTATTATTGGTGTCCTTTAGTAGTGGTTTCTTTGCAGCAATTTGACCAGGAAGTCCTAATTCACACAGTCTCCTCTAAACAGTTGATGTTGAGATGTGTCTGTTACTTGAACTCTGTGAAGCATTTATTTGGGCTGCAATTTCTGAGGCTGGTAGCTCTAATGAACCTATCCTCTGCAGCAGAGGTAACTGTGGATCTTCCTTTCCTGTGGCGGTCCTCATGAAAGCTAGATTCATCATAGCGCTTAATGGTTTTTGTGACTGAACTTGACCTTTTTCGGATTCATGTCTTAAAGTAATGATGGACTGTCATTTCTCTTTGCTTATTTGAGCTGTTCTTGCCATAATATGGACTTGGTCTTTTACCAAATATCTCTATCTTTTGTATTTCGCCCCTCCCTTGTCACAACACAACTGACTGGCTCAAACACATGAAGAAGAAACTTTTAACAAGGCACACCTGTTAATTGAAATGCATTCCAGGTGACTACCTCATGAAGCTGGTTGAGGGAATGCCAACAGTGTGCAAAGCTGTCAACAAGGCAAAGGGTGGCTACTTTGAAGAATCTCAAATATTAATATCCCATTTTCACTGTTATTCTACAATGTAGGGAATAGTACAAATAAAGAACAACTCTTGAATGAGTAGGTGTATCCAAAATGTTGACTGCTACATGTGATGGTGAATGGATGCAAAAAAAGATATACACCAAATGAGATGTAGAATTTCACTCAGAATGAAATATCACGAAAGGTAAGAATCATTTCATTAATAAATAATCAAACAGATATCAATTGCCAAGGCCAACTCAATCATTTTTTTCTGCCAAGGTAGGATCTACCGGTCATGGATAGATGGATACAGTTCTGACATTTTTTACATTTTAGCTAACCCTAACCCTTTTCCTAACCTTAACCTACTCCTCCAAACTTGCTACATTAATTATCCTAACATGCTGCATAAGTTCTCTTAACCTGCCTTGAAAACTATTTTTTTTAAATCAAAAGCTGTATCCCTTCTAGACAAAACCAGATTTACCCTCAATTCTCCTTCTCTTCTGAACCTCTCCTTTCCACTTTGAAGGGGTATTCTTTTGGGGGGGCTGGTCCATGAAATTATTTGGTCAAATGTAACAGAGTAAAAAGTAAGTTACTTCCTTCAGCAATTACTTGATTAAGAGTACAAGTACAGCCCACTGAACGTAACTAGAAACGTACTTGTCCCTCCAAAAATTCAAAGAGCAGGATTGGGCCAGGTTCAAACCCATGCCAACTCTGGCATAATGTGTGGTAGGGTCAGCACCTGTAACCACTGGACCACACAGGCACTGAAGCAACATGACATTTATTCTGACTATTGGTTTCCTTGAAAATATAATAATACAATTGATTAAAAAATCTATATTTCCCTAACAAAAAAATGCATCTACTCCCTATAAATGTCAATTTATTATAAGCCACAAAAGACGCCTTGAAGCCTGCATGTAGCCTACAAGGTGAAACATCTGTCGATGTGCCCTTGAGCAAGGCACTTAACCCTAATTAACTCCAGGGGCACCGTACTAATATGGCTGATCCTGTAAAACAACTCATGTCACTGCACATATCTGGTGTGTGACAAAAAATAAATAAGTTGAAATGTTAATGACGCTCAGTGGGCCTGCATTCTAATATAGCGTACAAACACTGCATCCAGCTGCTGTTGGTAATTCTAAATATTCTATATTCATTCAAATTCTCCAGCTGCAGGATTATTTTCCTCCTGCGATGAAAGGGGCCAAATTAAGATCCGACATCTGTAGTGTGAGTAAATGTTTGCTGCCGACACCAGGCTTTTGTTAAAAGACATATGCTCAGAGAAATGAATAATGAGTGACCTGGAGGTTTTTTAAAAGTGTGTGGGAAGATAAACCATTCCGGGAAGGGAAGATGATTCCACACATACTGGAATGGTTTGTTGGTTCTATGAAACTATAGATGTTCCATATAAAATCAAGAGTTGACATTCTCTTAATTCAAATGCTGTGTAGTCTGAATGTGAGTGATATGTAGATGTGAAGGGGAAGGAATGCCCTATGCGAGCTAGAAACCTTAAGACAATCTATCAGAGATGAGCTGAGAGCCTCACAAGGTCACAGACATAGAATGTTAAGGTACAGCTGGAAATGGAGCGGAAACGCTGCCCTAACTCATCATTACTATGGTAAAACATGTAAATAACCTCCGCTCTTTCTCCATTTGATATTGGCACTTTAAGTAATCACTCCCCTTAGTGGAAAGCCAATACTGTTTCTCACCTGTTAAAGCCATAAGTGCCATAAACCCTTGTGCCATGTATACATTTTTCATAATTTGAGACATTGATCCAAGTTGTGCTATCACCTCTCTCTCTCAGGGGGTGTCTCATTGCACAGGCAGATAGACCAATGGCGTTTTAAGTTACCTAGAATATCAGGTCGTCATTTGTGATCATAAGGAATCCAGCCAAAGGACTGGATAGAGTGACATCCTACTGAAGTTTTCAACTATGGTAATTTATCAAGGGCTTGTTGGAGACAGACAATACAGTACATGAACATGAACAACTATATAGTTTCACCCATGAAACGAGGTATTATGAGTGTCTGACTGCATTGGATTCAGATATAAACAGAAAATAAATCCATCAAACATCAAACACATACAGTGCATTCGGAAAGTATTCAGACCCCTTGACGCTTGGCATACCGTTCAGGTCTCTCCAGAGACGTTCGGTCGGGTTAAGGTCCCGGCTCTGGCTGGGCCACTCAAGGACAGGCTGGGCCATTCAGAGACATGCCCCAAAGCCACTCCTTTGTTGTGTTGGCTGTGTGGCAAGGGTCGTTGTTCTGTTGGAAGGTGAACCTTCGCCCCAGTCTAAGGTCCTGAGTGCACTCTGGAGCAGGTTTTCATCAAGGATCTCTCTGTACTTTACTCCGTTCATCTTTCCCTCGATCCTGACTAGCCTCCCAGTCCCTGCCTCTGACAAAACATCCCCACAGCATGATGCTGCCACCACCATGCTTCACCATAGGGATAGTGCCAGGTTTCCTCAAGACTTGACGCTTGGCATTCAACCTTGGATTTATCAGACCAGATAATCTTGGCTCATGCTCTGAGAGTCCTTTAGGTGCCCTTTGGCAAATTCCAAGGGCTGTTATGTGCCTTTTACTGAAGAGTGGCTTCCGCCTGGCCATTCTACCACAAAGGCCTGATGTTCTTGGGGACCTTTTTTATTTGTTTTATTTAACCTTTGTTTAACTGTATCGATGGTGCAGGCATTTTTTGGTACCTTCCCCAGATCTGTGCCTCGACACAATCCTGTCTCTGAGCTCCACGGACAATTCCTTCTAACTCATGGCTTGGCTTTTGCTCTGACATGCAGTGTCAACATTGGGACCTCAAATATACAGGTGTGTGCCTTTCCAAATCTGTTCAATCACTTGAAGTTACCACAGGTGGACTCCATTCAAGTTGTAGAAACATCTCAAGGATGAGCAATGGAAACAGGATGCACCTGAGCTCAATTTCGAATAGCAAAGTGTCTGAATACTTATGTAAATAAGGTGTGTTTTTTATTTCTAATACATTTGCAAAAATGTCTAAAAACCTGTTTTCACTTTGCCATTATGGGGTATTGTGTTTAGATTGATGAATATTTTATTTATTTAATCCATTTTAGAATAAGGCTGTAACGTAACAAAATGTGGAAAAAGTGAAGGGGTCTGAATAGTTTCTGAATGCACTGTACCTGACATTCAGGGACAATATTTATTTTATAGTCAAAACTGATTCCATTCATGTAATGATTCATATGGTGTGGACCACAGAGACTATATGACTCTGGAATAGATCTCAACTGAAATCATCTCACTTAGCCCTCAGTCGTACATTTTAATGATCTGCTAGTTCTATCAGACTCCGATGATGTCCTGAACCATGCTGGTACTCTACTACTTATAGACCAGGATGTTTTGAATCCTGGTCTGCAATGCCATCAGAGTTCAGGCCCCTACAAAATGGTAACCATCTTGTTAAGATGAATATTCACAGTTCACCCTTAAAGAGCTGGCATTGAAAACGACCTGTGGCATTGATATGAGTCGTGAAAAACCCAGAAGTGTTGCAGTCTTTGATTCTCTAGTATAAGGTAACAGTCGTAATGTACACAATTGTTACCAGGGGGAAAATGGGGATGTTCATGCTTTTTCAATTTCAGTCAGTGGGAGGGTTTAGTTTTTAATGTATTCCAGGGGAGGGTCATGTAATTTGAATCGATTAAATGTCATATTGCTCAGGTTTGAGAATCATTTGCTTATTATGGCTCGATTATATCTCAAGTGTGCCTAGTATGGCTCGATTATATCTCAAGTGTGCCTAGTGTTACATTCCCCAGCAAGAATGTCGCTCAAACAGAAGAGGGAACTCATGGGGGTATCCACTGAAAGTTGTATAGCAACAACAACTGGGACCTGAAAGACACCCACCGTGGGCGCCCACTAAATTTGCCCGCTAATCGGCTAACAAAATAAATACCCACACCAAACATGAAGACAGGAAGCAAAAAAAATGATTGAGAAAAACAAAAACAGGGAAGATCAGATAAAGGATTGTTTGTCTAGAAATCAAACAGGGAGAGTCAACTAAAGGTGCTAACCCTCCACATCTCTCAAGACAACTGGAGTACTGGGCCAGCCACTCCTAAATATCAACTGAACCAGCACAGATGAAACACCTTCCCACTAACGAGATTACAAATCAGCACAGGTGTAACACCTACTGACTAACAAGGTGACCCAAATCTGTGCAACCCCACATCCAACCTCAAACTTTAAATGGAAAAACCAAAGCCTCTAACACTAGTGTGATCTCAATCAAATGAGACCTAGGCTATACAAAGAGCATGCTCAGAATCTAAGAAAATCTTCTTCCTCCACGAGTTTTACACAATGCATTACACACTGCAATAGATAGGCTATCCCAATCAGGAGCCCTGGCCTGCTCTGCTCTTTATGATGTAAAAATGTTTGTACAGCCTAACCAATGGCGGCGCTGTGTATGTTGGCACTTAAGAAAGCGAGTCAAAGGCTTCTTCCGAAAATATTGTTTTATTTGTAAAAATGAATCAATATCTGTGCTCGTGAACTAGGCCTACTGATGTCCTGTTCATTTGGGAGAGCGCGAAGATGAGAAGACTGAAGATAAGCTTTCTACTTCTATAATTTATCTTAATAAAAAACAATGTTTTGTTGCCCATAACAAAAGCTATTTACCTTTTTTTTTTTTTAGGGGTGGATCAGCTTAATATTGCGGAAAGATTGTTGCTTCCATCAATGTAATTGTCTGCATAATTTCCAATCCCCCATATCTTTTTTTTGGTAAATATCCATATACTGTAACAGTCTTCTTCCTCCTCTGACGAGGAGTAGTAGGAAGGATCAGAGGACCAATGTGCAGCGTGGTACGTGTTCATGATTCTTTTAATAGAACACTGAAAAATACAAAACAACGTGAAATAACAAAAAACGAAACAGTTCCGTGTGGAATACACAGACACAGAAAATAATGACCCACACCACACAGCTGCAGCAAGATGATGTAGGTCTTTGGAGGTGGTCTGTGGGCTGTTTTTGACCGTTCTCACCATCCTTCGCCTTTGCCTCTCCAATATTTTACTTGGCCTGCCATTTCTGGCCTTAACAAGAACTGTGCCTGTGGTCTTCATTTCCTCACAATGTTCCTCACAGTGGACACTGACAGCTTAAATCTCTGCGATAGTTTTTTGTAGCCTTCCTCTAAACCATAATGTTGAACAATCTTTGTTTTCAGGTTATTTGAGAGTTGTTTTGAGGCCCCCATGTTGCCACACTTCAGAGGAGAGTCAAAGAGAACAACAACTTGCAATTGGCCTTAAATACCTTTTCTCATGATTGGATGCACTTTTCTATGAGGTTCAAGGCTTAATGAGCTCACCAAACCAATTGTGTGTTCCAATTAATCAGTGCTTAGTTACAGGTATTCAAATCAACAGAATGACAAGGGTGCCCACATTTTTGCATAGCCTATTTTTCACATCTGATTTAATTTCATACAACTTAATATAGCTACACTAAAAATCTTTGTCTGGACAATACCCTAGTACTCAGCTTATTAGAAAATGAATGGCATGCCACTGTGATCATTTTCTGTGACGACAGAGTAAATTATTATTCAGCCTCAGAGGGGTGCCCAAACTTTTTCATACGACTGTATATAACATTCTATTGGTTGGAAGAATTTTGTAATGTAATTTCAATTGAAAAATTCAAAGTTTTGTATCTGGCGTTGTTTTGCGTGTCAATTCATAAACCATGTACCATGGATTGGGTACATCGAAAATCTCTTCTCAATTATTTTTCAATTTATATGGCACAGCTGTCCATTTTTTGTCCTTAAATGAAATTGGTATATGTTTTTATTTATCACACTTTTCTTTAACCATTTATGTTCTTTAATGCGGGGCTGACATACAAGTTCCTTACTTTTTTCCCCTTCTACTTGCCTCTTCCATTTTTGTGGTAACGCTGCAATTAGTTGGGTAGAACAGACATTTCCATATGTGTGTATTAGCTGCTTGTGTGACATAACTCCATCAGTCCTATTTATGATATCATTCACTAAAATTATACCTTTTTTAAACATTTCATCGAAACAATGTTTTTTTTAATCAATATCAATATTTGTTGTGTTATTGTTCTGTCTTTTCAGGTGGATTAAACTGAAATTGCAACCAACTTTCTAAGGCTTGTTTAAAAAAATAAAGATATTTTGGAGATTCTATCCTTTTCAACCCACCGAAAGTGAGCAGTTGTAATCTGAATAAAGGGAAAAAGGCCATTCTTGAACATGAGGTGAGATATTCTTACCAATTTACTAGAGAACCAGTTTGGATTTAAGTATAACTTTTGTAATGCTGATGCCGTTAGTGAGAGGTCCAATGTTTTAATATTTAATACTTTCTGCCCCCCAAATTCATATTTGTTACATCAATAGGCCCGTTTACTTGTCTGAATTTGCCATTCCAAATAAAATGGAATATTCCTTGTTCATATAATTTAAAAAGCAGGTCACCAGGTGTAGGCAAAACCATAAGCAAATAGGTAAACTGTGACATGACTAAAGAGTTAAATCAGGGTGATTTTTACACAAATAGACAGGTATTTTCCTTTCCATGGTAGCAAGATCTTATCTATTTTTGCTAACTTTCTATAAACATTTATTCGAGTGAGATCATTTCTTTCTTTTGGGATTTGTATACCAAGTATGTCCACATCCCTATCAGACCATTTTATTGGTAAACTACACGGTAATGTTACATTTGCATTTTTTTGTCATCCAATACGTAATATAGTATCATAATTTGGTTTTAATCCAGAGAGGTTAACAAAAGTATCTAGATCCTCTATGAGGACATGGAGGGATTCTAGTTGTGGTTTTAAAAGAAAACATGAATCCTCAGCGTACAATGACACCTTTGTGTTTAAGCCACGGATTTCTAATCCCTTAATATTATTGTTGGATCTCATTTTAACAGCTAACATTTCAACGGCAATAATAAATATATATGCCGATAGTGGACAACCTTGTTTTACTCCTCTAGATAGTTTTAAACTTTCCGAGATGTAGCCATTATTTACTATTTTACACCTAGAGTTACTATACATATCTTTAACCCATTTTATAAGAGATTCCCCAAAATTTAAATATTCTAGGCATTTATATATAAACTCCAGTTGTACTTTAACCTGTTAAGTCGACTCTCTACTTTTTCGAACATTCTGTTCAAAATCGCGCAACATTTCAGCGCCCTGCTACTCATGCCAGGAATATAGTATATGCATATGATTAGTATGTGTGGATAGCAAACACTCTGACGTTTCTAAAACTGGTTAAATCACGGCTGTGACTTTAACAGAGCGCGAGTTTCATCGAATAGCGCAGGAAAACCTGATCACTGAAAATGGAAATAAATATCCTTGCGCTTACTTCCAGGAATTGTTCAAAGTGAACCGAATTACATGAGACCGAGGTTTCAGCGCCTACAGCTACCACACATTGTCTAGAGTCTTGTCATTTGATTCGCAATTGATTCTTGGTCTAACCGGTTCAAGGGAACTCCTTCTCTCCGTTCTCCGACCGGATGTTTTGGTCGAGCTCTCTCGGCCATGTTTTTTTTCCAGACGACACCTATAGAAGTTACATCGCCTCCTGATGAATTTTATCGCTTATTAACGTGTACTAATACCTAAAGTTGCATTACAAACGTATTTCGAAGTGTTTTGTGAAAGTTTATCGTCGACTTTTTGAATTTTAAAAAATGACGTTACGTTATGAAATGCTCTTTTTTTTGTTTATCATACAGTCTACATAGAACGATATCTAGGCTATATATGGACCGATTTAATCGAAAAAAAGACCCAATAGTGATTTTGGGACATCTAGGAGTGCCAACAAAGAAGATGGTCAAAGGTAATGAATGTTTTATATTTTATTGTGCGGTTTGTGTAGCGCCGAATATGCTAATTATTTTGTTTACGTCCCCTGCGGGTCTTTTGTGGTGTTACATGCTATCAGATAATAGCTTCTCATGCTTTCTCCGAAAAGCATTTTAAAAATCTGACTTGTTGCCTGGATTCACAACGAGTGTAGCTTTAATTCAATACCCTGCATGTGTATTTTAATGAACGTTTGAGTTTTAACTAATACTATTAGCATTTAGCGTAGCGCATTTGCATTTCCAGAGCTCTAGATGGGACGCCTGCGTGCCAGGTAGGAGCAAGTGGTTAATCAAAAGCCTTTTCAAAATCAGCTATGAAAACCAGGCCTGGTGTCCCCGATATTCTAGTATTCTATTGTTTCCAGTACTTGTCTTATATTATCTCCACTGTATCGTCCATGTAAAAAAACTTGTCTGATTAGGATGAATAATATCTAACAATACTTTTTTAATTCTATGCACCAAGCATTTAGCTATGATTTTTCACAACACTGAAGTGTAAGAGACTGTCACGTTCTGACCATAGTTCTTGTGTGTTTTCCTTGTTTTAGTGTTGGTCAGGACGTGAGCTGGGTAGGCATTCTATGTTGTGTGTCTAGTTTGTCTATTTCTATGTTTGGCCTGATATGGTTCTCAATCAGAGGCAGGTGTTAGTCATTGTCTCTGATTGGGAACCATATTTAGGTAGCCTGTTTTGTGGGTGGTTGTTTCCAGTCTTTGTGTTCTCTGCACCAGATATGACTGTTTCGGTTTTGCCACGTTTATTGTTTTGTAGTGTGTTCATGTTGAGTTTCTGTCATTAAATAACCATGGACCCTTACCATGCTGCGCTTTGGTCCTCTCCTTCCCAGGAAGAAAGTCATTACAGAGGCCTCCAATTTTTGGACAAGATCTTTATATATACCACTTGAGTCCTATTTCAGTAATAATGATAACAGACCTTCTTGTTGGTTGCGTGTCCAATAATCTACCATTTATATAGGAGTGATTAAAACATGCTAATAATGGTCCTATGAGTATATCAAAAAAGGTTTGGCATACTTCCACTGGTATGCCATCCAGCCCTGGAGTTTTCCCAGCCTTAAAAGCTTCAATTGCATCAAGAAGTTCCTCCTCTGTAATTTGGCCTTCACATGAGTCTTTCTGTACAGATGTTAATTTTACATTATTATTAGGAAAAAACTCCATACAATTAGCTTTGGTTAGTGGAGCTGGAGGAGAAACTAAAACATATTGAAACTAAAACATATTCTTAAAGTACTTTACTTCCTCTTTCAAAATATAAGTTGGTAACTCATGCGTGACTATCATTTGTAACAAGTTTCAATACAGTTTTTTTGGTAGCATTTCTATACTGAAGATTGAAAAAGATTTTGGTGCATTTTTCTCGATATTCCATCCAGTTCGCTTTAATTTTATAATATATTACACTGGATCTTTCTTGATTTAAGTTCCATTTCTTTTTGTTTTTCCTCTAACATATTCTGTGTCTCTATGGTACAGTTTTTATTGCTACAGTATCTAACTGTACTGATAGTCCTTCAATTTCCTTTAATATAGACTCTTAATCTAAATTGCTTTTGTTTTATAGAGGAGTACTGAATTGCATGTCCTCTAAAGGCACATTTAAAAGTGTCCCATACAACAAGGGGATCTGCTGTGCCTATGTTATATCTGAAAAAGTAACTTAGAAATTCTTCTGTCTTAGTTCTAAACAATTTATCATCTAGACTTTGATTAAATTTCCAATATCCTCGCCCACATGGAAATTCTGTAAGAGTAATATATATATGCCAATTATGTGATGATCCGACCGCATTGTCCCCTATCAACACTTTTTAAACTTTTGGTGCCAGAGAAAATGACAAAGTAATCAAGACGACTAGCTTGATTAAGCCTCCGCCATGTATATCTCACTAGGTCCGCTATCCACTAATTCCAATATTTCCATAACATTCATGATTACCTTAAGTGCCTGAGGGTGATAGTTTGTAGTGTGATTTCACCCCCAGTCCTTTTTCCACAACACTTCATCTAAAATTGTTGAATGAGTTTCCTGTAAATAATAGATATTATATTCCTTCTCTTTTAGCCAGGTAAATACTGATCGTCTTTTCTTATCTGCTAAGCCATTACAATTATACAACTAGCTATACTTATTTCACCATAATGAGACAACTTTCAATTCTATTTATCAAAATATATGTTTGTAAACATATCATTAAAAAGTAACATGATGATTGAGTGTCTATATACTGTAGCTGTACCATGATATTTGATTGAGTGTCTATATACTGTAGCTGTACCATGATATTTGATTGAGTGTCTATATAGCTGTACCATGATATTTGATTGAGTGTCTATATACTGTAGCTGTACCATGATATTTGATTGAGTGTCTATATACTGTATCTGTACCATGATATTTGATTGAGTGTCTATATACTGTAGCTGTACCATGATATTTGATTGTGTCTATATACTGTAGCTGTACCATGATATTTGCTTTGCTACTAAGTTAACCTCGAATTGGTCCCCACTATTCCACCCGATAAAAGCCCTCCTCATCCCGAGTTGGGTTGTCATCCCAATGCCCGGCAGACCACCCCCGACCCCCCGGATCCCATTGCCCTGAAGAGACTGGGATCCATCCTTCGAAAAGAGCACACAGTGCAACTCACAGAACAGAAGTAGATCAACCGCCAAATGCATTTCCATCGCCCTCACCTCCATTTGTATTATATATAGCCATCAAAATATATATATTTTTAAAATCCTATTTCTTATTTTCCATAATTAGCTATTAATATTTGTAGTAATGTAGGCAATTTATGCAAAGGATTTTACCTCTCAGCAGTCTCGCCATTACCAAAATTACATTATTGCAAGCAATTATTATATTAGCAAACAATTATTGTGAATCATCCTATATTGCCCCTAACATCTTTTACTCCCTCGCAACAGTTGTGGGACACACACAAACCACCACACACTCATACACACTTATACACACTCAAACCCTTTCCCCCACACAACCATAGGCTCACATTCTCAACAGTTGCACCATCCCAGAGCCCAACTCAAAAAAAGTCTTAATTTACAAATGCATAGACAGTTGCAGCTGTATGAGAAGTCCTGCAAAACTGTGCAAAAAAATGGGCTGAAATGGGGAGATTGTATTAACCATTGTCACGTCCTAGAATATGGAGGTCAAATGTACCCCTGAAACACCCACAACATGGGCCCCTGTATTGACCATATTCCCAAGCATCTCCATGCAGTCAGACTTTTGTTTCTTTGCCGCCAGGGCCACAATCTGAATGTCTGAGTGTGACCCCCTCACCATGGGTTACTGCAGCTTGTGTTGCCAGTACTGCCATTGCCTGGGTGGGGGCACCCCACCGGAATCCCCACCGGCTAGGTACAAGGTCATCAAGGTTCTCATTAGCAGCTTTGAAATTTCTTTGTATATTATGCTCTCCCTTTAGGGGGCTTTGGCTTTGCAGGACCAACCCTGCCAAGCAGGCTCAGAATCTTGACGGGGCAGTGCTGCTCTTGGTCTCTGACCGCATTTTGGCTGCATACGGACTGCTTACAGCAGGCCCATAAAACAGTTAGGGACTTCTCCTTAGTATCTGGGTCATTCAGGTGGGTGTCTAGGGTATAAGGTTGTGGACCTTTCCATCAATATAGGATCATAAATACATAAATTGATTTTTTTTTTTAATGTTCCCCATGATAGGACAATAAATACATTAAATGTATAATTTATTTTAAAACGCTGTTTCACCATGAGAGGACAATAAATAAATAAGATGTATAATTCATTATAAAAAGTATATCCATCATCTGAACAACATTGAAAGCTCTCTCACAACCCCTGCTCACAGCAATACATTGGTTTTGGGATACGCAATCCATTTCCATTTCATTTAGTTATATTTGAAGATATATATAAACGCTATATATTTTTTGTATTATTACAATCCATAACAGGGTTAGAATTGCGCGTTTCATTATTTTTATCATCTATAAGAACTTTGTCATTTTAAAAATAGCCATGGAGTAGTCTTTGTGTCTCTGAACAACTGGTTATCAATATATAGTTTATCGACGACGAGAGCTACTCGTTTCCCTTTTAATCTATTGACCTTGAAAATTTGATACAGAACAACTTTACACCGTTCTGCAATTTCCTTTGGGAACTGGTCATTCATGCCAATTTTTGTGCTAGCAAGTATTTTACCCAGGCTTTTAACCATTATTGTATCTTTAAAGAAAGCAAATTTGGCAATGATTGGGTGTTCATACCTCTGCCCTCTCTGTCCGAAACGGAGTACACGTTCGAGTTGGATTTTGTCGCTAGCTTCGCGTGGAATCTGCAGCGCTGTAAGGAGGAACTCTCTAACAGATTCAGGAACTTCTCCTTCTTTCTCTTGGATACCTGTAAATACCAGATTATCTCTCATGGATCTAGTCTGTATGTCAAGTAAGGCTTCTCTTAGAACGGTGTTATCCTTTTTAAGTTCATTAACTTCGGTTGTATTCTTATTGACTGTCCCTTTTAGCTTGTTTGTGTCTTTCTCCAATGTTGCAGCTTTTTCATCACTCATCTCGAGGCTTGCCTTCAACTCTTCTATATCCTTACTGACTAGTTCAAGTATACCCAGTTTGTCATTTATTGATTTTAACAGATCGGTTTCGACCTTTACCATTCCCGGTGGCGAAAATATGAAATCGTCTGTGTCTGTAGAAGAGTCAAGTTTTCGTTTTGAAATAGGTTCCCCTGTCTTACTCTCCGTTATGTTTGGGTGTTGCTTGTATTCGTAATATTTGTCGATACATTTCTCTAGTCTTAAGATTTTTTTTGTCATCCACCAGAATGTGTAGTGCTAATATTCAGTCTAACTTACCGATATTGAATATTATGTTTTTGTCTTGAGGTGCTCTACATAACTACGTTCAGTCCACCATCTTCCTTCCACTTGTTCTCTCAGCTAGTACGATGATCTGGTGGACCTATTAATTGAGAAAGAGAGAGAGAGAGAGAGGGGGGGGTAAAGGGAGAGCTCCTATTTAATCAGTTACATTAATTACTATGAAGCGGTAGCCACGGAGATGCACAGCGTATGGGTTCTGAAAGTAGGCTAATTCGAGGACTATAATTAATTTAAACAGTTTAAACAGTCTTCATTTGACTTTAGGCTACTAACAACAGGAGGAGGACTTTGCATTGTAACCTATTTCTTCCTATTCAAGAAATAAGAGGTAGGTCTGTTTGACAGACGAAATTATAGTCTATTATCCATAGATTTTTGTCAGCCAATTCCTCCAGTCACCATGCACTTCTTAAATATCTCAGTGTCAGTAAAGGCTTGCTATGTTAAGCTAAAACCAGGGCTCAAATTTAGGGGTTATGTGAGGGCATTGTGGCTACTGTTAAAGAAAATGGCTAAAAGCATAGGCCTACCCCTTGTTACCCCTTGTCATGCTCTGTTATGGTATTTTTAAAAATATTGCTAGTCTCCAGCCATGCAAAATTATTTAGAATTGCAAGAAATATGTTTTAAAAAGGCTATTTTTTCTCAGACAGTAAATAACATTTATTTTGTCCCCCCACACCAAACGCGATCACGACCACCAGGTTGAAATAGCGCTGTTGGCTGGTCGTCATTGACCTTGTGTAGGCTTAAACACTGGTATACATTGATTTATAAGGCCATATTGGGTAAAATGCCATTTTATCTCTGTTCTTTTTTAGTCAGGTCAGTAAATAAATATCAATTACAGTCCCATTCTGATTTGCTTCTAACAGTACCAAAAATTAGAACAGGTCATGGTAGAAATAGTTTTAGTTACTGGAATTCTCTCCTGAACATTTTAAAATGTGATGATCTAGTTTCGTTGGTGGAATTTAAACACTTAAACATATCATAGAAGAGTGTAATTGTTTTTAGGCCAGCTGTTTTTAGTCAAGATGTTTGTGTGTTTAATGTACTATGTAATTGTTGTACTGTAGGTGTGTTTATAGTTGTGTTTAATGTTGTGTTAGTGTATGTAAGTTGTTTTGTCTGAAACGTTGTTCCCCCTACTGCTATTGGACCAGGTCTCTCTTGGAAAAGACATATTATCTCAATGAGAAAAAACCTGTATTAATAAAGGTAAAATAAGAAAAATAAAACTCTGAACCAATTAACGTTATATTAATTTGGGGACAGGTCGAAAAGCATTAAACATTTATGGCAATTAGGCTAGCAATTTCTAGCTAATTTGTTCTATTTAGCTAGCTTGCTATTGCTAGCTAATTTGTCATGGGATATAAATGTTGAGTTGTTATTTTACCTGAAATGCACAAGGTCCTCCACTCCAACAGTCGGTCAACCGAATCGTTTCTAGTCATCTCTCCTCCTTCCAGGCTTTTCTTCATTGGACTTTATATGGCAATCAGTGTCAAACGTTCATATAATTACACTCAAAAAATGAGGGGTTCAACTGGAGGACTTCTATGAACTTCTATGAGGAACCACCATTGTTGCTGGAGTTCTTCGGAGAACATTACATCTGAAAACGCTCATGTCAAGTTTGAATGTGACAACAGTTAAAAAAGGTAAGTTGGGTTGATGCTCTGAATATGTATCAAAATGATTTCTATAATAATATTAAACATTAATGAATAACGAAGACAATTATGGTCTTCTGTGAATAGCTTCCATAACGTCAGCTGTCACATTAGTTAGCTATAGTTCAGAATAATTAACGTAAATATTAGAAAGCCGGGTTTGACTGTTGGGGTTAACTGATGTGATCTTTCTGTCCGGGTTGGCGCCTCCCCTTGGGTTTGTGCCATGGGGGAGATCTTCGTGGGCTATACTCAGGATGGTAGTCTCAGGATGGTAAGTTGGTGGTTTAAGATATCCCTCTAGTGGTGTGGGGGCTGTGCTTTGGCAAAGTGGGTGGGGTTATATCCTGCCTGTTTGGCCCTGTCCGGGGGTATCGTCGACCCCTCTTGTCTCAGCCTCCAGCATTTATGCTGCAGTAGTTTATGTGTCGGGGGGCTAGGGTCAGTCTGTTATATCTGGAGTATTTCTCCTGTCTTATCCGGTGTTCTGTATGAATTTAAGTATGCTCTATCTAATACTCTCTCTTTTTCTCTGCTTCTTTCTCTCTTTCTCTCTCTCGGAGGACCTGAACCCTAGGACCATCCCTCAGGCCTGATGACTCCTTGCTGTCCCAGGTCCACCTGGTCATGCTGCTGCACCAGTTTGAACTGTTCTGCCTGCGGCAATGGAACCCTGACCTGTTCACCAGACGTACTACCTGTCCCAGACTTGCTGTTTTCAACTCTCTAGAGACAGCAGGAGCGGTAGATACTCTGAATGATCAGCCATGAAAAGCCAACTGACATTTATTCCTGAGGTGCTGACATGTTGCACCCTTGACAACCACTGTGATTATTATTATCTATGAATATTTGAACATCTTGGCCATGTTCTGTTATAATCTCCACCCGGCACAGCCAGAAGAGGACTGGCCACTCATAGCCTGGTTCCTCTCTAGGTTTCTTCCTAGGTCATGGCCTTTCTTGGGGGGTTTTCTTAGCCACTGTGCTTCTACACCTGCATTGCTTGCTGTTTGGGGTTTTAGGCTGGGTTTCTGTACAGCACTTTGTGACATCAGCTGATGTAAAAAGGGCTTTAAAAATAAATTTGATTGAATTAATGAACATGCGCCTGTGGAACGGTCAGCTTACAGATGTAGGCAATTAAGGTCATAGTTATGAAAATGTAGGACAGTAAAGAGGCATATCTACTGACTCTGAAAAACACCAAAAGAAAGATGCCCAGGGTCCCTGTTCATCTGCGTGAACGTGCCTTAGGCATGCTGCAAGGAGACATGAGGACTGCAGTTGTGGCCAGGGCAATACCTTTCAATGTCCGTATTGTGAGACGCCTAAGACGGCGCTATAGGGAGACAGGATGGACAGCTGATCGTCCTCGCAGTGGCAGACCACATGTAACAACACCAGCACAGGATCGGTACATCCGAACATCACACCTGCGGGACAGGTACAGGATGGCAACAACAACTGCCCGAGTAACACCAGGAACGCACAATCCCTCCATCAGAGCTCAGACTGTCCGCAATGGGCTTGTAGACCTGTTGTAAAGCAGGTCCTCACAAAACATCACCGGCAACAACATCGCCTATGGGAACACACCCACTGTCGCTGAACCAGATAGGACTGGCAAAAGTGCTCTCCACTGACGAGTCACAGTTTTGTCTCACCAGGGCTGATGGTCGGATTCGTGTTTATTGTCGAAGGAATGAGCTTTACACCGAGGCCTGTACTCTGGAGCGGGATCGATTTGGAGGTGGAGGGTCCCTCATGGTCTGGGGTGGTGTGTCACAGCATCATCGGACTAAGCTTGATGTCATTGCAGGCAATCTCAACGCTGTGCATTTACAGGGAAGACATCCTCCACCCTCATGTGGTAACCTTCCTGCAGGCTTATCCTGACCTTCCAGCATGACGATGCCACCAGCCATACTGCTCGTTCTGTGTGTGATTTCCTGCAAGACAGGAATGTCAGTGTTCTGCCCTGGCCAGCGAAGAGCCCGGATCTCAAACCCATTGAGCACATCTGGGACAAGTTGATCAAAGGTGAGGGCTAGGGCCATTCCCCCAGAAATGTCCGGGAACTTTCAGGTGCCTTGGTGGAAGAGTGGGGTAACATCTCACAGCAAGAACTGGCAAATCTGGTGCAGTCCATGAGGAGGAGATGCACTGCAGTACTTAATGCAGCTGATGGCCACACCAGATACTGACTGTTACTTTTGATTTACCCCCCCCCCCCCTTTGTTCATTATTCAATTTCTGTGGAACTTTGTCAGTTTATGTCTGTTGTTGAATCTTGTTATGTTCATACAAATATTTAAGTTTGCTGAAAATAAACGCTGTTGACAGTGAGAGGATATTTCTTTTTTGCTGAGTTTAGGTTTGTATTATTTCCTGAACTATATTCTGTCCCATATATTGTATATTGTTTCCATAAAGCCAACATGGTTTTACACTTATTATTGTAAGTTTACAATCTAGGGCAGTTCTCACTTTTGTGAGAATGAACTAGCTAACATTAGATTCATTGACACCAACTAACCAACTAAGGACGGTGACCTGTCCAGACGAGATGTTGCAACAAACTTAAATCGGTCAGTGGAGGGCTCTTCCTCTTTATATAGCCTGCTACAGCATGCAATACTATTGTGAACTCACAAGGGAGCATAACATTACATGTACAATACTATCCCATTTTGGAAAAGTTACATGTATGCCCCCTTGTGGAGGGAAATCAATAGCTTAGATGGTAGCTATAGATTCAAATGCATAATGGTATTATTACAGTGACTGGACCTCTTTTGTATACATGCATGCTCTTCAGAATCCAAACACAGTATTGCCACTCAGCAAAATGTTGCGTATAATCTTTCAAGTCAGCCTGAAAAAATATTGAACAATTTGTGTACAAAGATAGCTTGAAATGTGATATTAGGCCTGTATGGCTATACTTTTACTGTATGGCAGTACTGTATTGGCTCGTGCTTTCTCCAATATGTTCTTCTATTTTGCATTCAATTGTCTCAACAGGTCTCTCTTGGAAAAGAGATGTTATCTCAATGAGAAAAAACCTGTATAAATAAAGGTAAAATAAAAAATAAAATTGTATGTCGATGCCATTTATCTTTCAATATTTATTTAATATATATACTTTTGTTATGCTTGTAAGACTATTCTTTCACACATTTTCTCTTCCTTTGAAATCCTTATAGGACAGAGCATGGACACAATGGAATTGGGATCAAGAAGAAGGTAATGTAGTGGCAGGGTAGCCTAGTGGTTAGAGTGTTGGACTAGTAACCGGAAGGTTGCAAGTTCAAACCCCTGAGCTGACAAAGTACAACTCTGTTGTTCTCCCCCTGAGCAGGCACTGTTCCTAGGCTGTCATTGAAAATAAGAATTTGTTCTTAACTGACTTGCCTAGTAAAATAAAAGTAGTACAGCTGCATTTCAAATGTACATTTAACCTACATAGCAGTCAATACAAACAAAAATATATTAGCATGCAAAGGTCTTTTTAAATCTTCTCAGAAATTAATCAAGGCCATGGAATGGAAATAGACAAAAAAATAATCAAGGACTAGCAGAGGCAGGGGTGAAGACATCATCCTGCTATTTCTGTGAGATTCTGACCTTTATTTCCCTTGTTTTGTCTTTATTTAGTATGGTCAGGGCGTGAGTTGGGGTGGGCAGTCTGTTTGTGTTTCTATGTTTTTTCTATTTCTGTGTTTGGCCTGATATGGTTCTCAATCAGAGGCAGCTGTTTATCGTTGTCCCTGATTGAGAACCATATTTCGATAGCCTGGGTTTCACTGTTGGTTTGTGGGTGTTTGTTTCCGTGTGTGTGTTTGTCGCCACACGGTACTGGTTCGGTTATGGCACATATTTGTTTATTTGATAGTTCAGTGCTTTTCTTATTAAAATCGTCATGAACACTTTACCACGCCGCATCTTGGTGCGATCCTTACTCCAATTCAGACGAAGAGGAAATCTGCCGTTACAATTTCAACAGTCCCTGAAGGACAATACAGAAGCGGCACACAGGGGTATTTGCTCTTATTCCTTCCCTTTCTATAATGTATTTTGCAATAAAATTAGCAAGTGTAGCAAGAGCATTGCTTTACTCTACTAGGACTCGAGACCACAGCAGCGATTCTGCTATTGCGCTACATCTTCAATGAGGAATCGAGTGGCCTTTATGTCCGTGACAAGGTATGCCTATGCACAAGTCTGTTTCTTCATAAACATGAGTGCGCAAGCTTATATAAAACTACAGCTGAACATTTATGTTATTTGTTAATTGTATGTGTATTCAGCTTTTCTTACTTTTGTTGACACAGATTTCACCGCTCCCCACTCCTTTACTGCACATCGACGGAAAATCCCGCTGGCCTTTGATGGGGAGAACATGCACGCCCTAGAGGACATTCCCATGGGACTTGTGGCTCTGCTAGGGCTTTTATTTCCCAAAGATTTCTGAGAAACACTTATATTCTTAAATTACTGTGTTCTGGGGGTGAAGTTACCAGGGCCGGTCATAAAGATGGCAAACTTCCTAACATAACTAAGTGGTTTAGGACAGACACACACTCAAGCAAAATAAAATCTGTATTTAGCATTAAGTCTACAATATTGTTAGTTTACCTATGCTTTATTTTTAATGTATCTTGTTTTTATTGTAAAAAATTGTAATGAAAAGCACTATACAAAGTAAGTGTATTTACTACGGTCTGCAGAAATGTTGCAATTGTTTAACGTGTTTTGTTTGGTAAATTGTTTTGTAAATATTAATTCACATTTGTGGTGCCACTAAATAAACACTGAATTATGTAAATCAATATTGTTATTATTAAAAATATATGTAATGGGAGGGTGGACAGGGAGTTTAAAAAATGAACCCCCAAAAGTTTCTTCGAAAAACCTTTTTCAAGGGTTCTTTTATGAACTTATACGGGTTCCCCCACAGATTCAATTTGAAGAACCCCTAAAGGATACTCCAGGAACCTTTACTTTTTAGAGTGTACCACGACCAACCTTAGTCCATCTTTCAATCACCCACGTGGGTATAATCAATGAGATGGGAGAGGCAGGACTTGCACCGCATTCAGCGTCACAAATACAACTGACTTCTATTTTAGAGTGTGGCAACGCAGACGCTCGTGTAGGTGCAAAGATTGAATAACAAATCATTTTTCAACCACTCCACAAAATTCTTAACTATGGTTCTGGAAAGTTGGTTAGGACATCTACTTTGTGCATGACATGTAATTTTTCCAATTGTTTACAGCCAGATTATTTCACTTCTAATTCACTATCACAATTCCAGTGGGTCAGAAGTTTACATACACTAAGTTGACTGTGCCTTTGAACAGCTTGGAAAATTCCAGAAAATGATGTGATGACTTTAAAAGCTTCTCATAGGCTAATTGACATTATTTGGGTCAATTGGAGGGGCACCTGTGGATGTATTTCAAGGCCTACCTTCCAATGTTGCTTGACATCATGAGAAATCAAAAGAAATCAGCCAAGACCTCAGAAAAACAATTCTAGACCACAAGTCTGGTTCATCCTTGGGAGGAATTTCCAACAGCCTGAAGGCACGACGTTCATCTGTACAAACAAAAGTATGCAAGTATAAACACCATGGGACCACGCAGCTGCCACACCGCTCAAGAAGGAGACACAGGTACAAAAGTATCTATATCCATAGTAAAATGAGTCCTATATCGACATAACCTGATAGGCCGCTCAGCAAGGAAGAAGCCACTGCTCCAATCCGCCATAAAAAAGCCTGACTACGGTTTGCAACTGCACATGGGGACAAAGATCGTACTTTTTTGGAGGAATGTCCTCTGGTCTGATGTAACAAAAATAGAACTGTTTGGCCATAATGACCATCATTATGTTTGTAGGGAAAATGGGAGGCTTGCAAGCTGAAGAACACCATCCCAACCGTGAAGCATGTGGGTGGCAGCATCATGTTGTGGGGGTGCTTTGCTGCAGGAGGAACTGGTGCACATTCACAAAATAGATGGCATCATGAGGAGGAGCATTATGTGGATACATTGAAGCAACATCAGTTAAAGCTTGGTCACAATTGCGTCTTCCAAATGGACAATGACACCAAGCATACTTCCAAAATTGTGGCAAAATGTGTTAAGGACAACAAAGTCAACGTATTGGGGTGGCCATCACAAAGCTCTACACCTCAATCCTATAGAAAATTTGTTGGCAGAACTGAAAAAGCGTGTGCGAACAAGGAGGCCAACAAAGCTGACTCAGTTACACAAGCTCTGTCAGGAGGAATGGGAAGGCTACCCGAAACGTTTGACCCAAGTTAAACAATATCAAGGCAATGCTACCTAATTGAGTGTATGTAAACCTCTGATCCCCTGGGAATGTGATGAAAGAAATCAAAACTGAAATAAATCATTCTCTCCACTATTATTCTGACATTTCAAATTCTTAAAATAAGGTGGTGATCCTAACTGACCTAAGACAGGGCATTTTTACTAGGATTAAATGTCAGGAATTGTGAAAAGCTGAGTTTAAATGTATTTGGCTATGTAATCTTCTGACTTCAACTGTATGTATGAATTCATTTAGCAATGCCCGCGCACACAATGCGAGCAGTTTTGTTCAGCATGTTAGGCTATGGTCTGTCCAAGGAGTGAGGATGAATAGCATGTTGGCATGTTCTTTGCAATCCACTTCATGTTTTAATTATTACTTTGGGTGTACGGTCACTGCTTTTTCAAGTGTTCAAGAAGGGTCGGAGAAAAATATACACTACCTGACAAAAGTTTTACAACACCTTCTCATTTAAAGGTTTTTATTTTTACTATTTTCTACCTTGCAAAATAATTGTGAAGACCTCAAAACTAGAAAATAACACATATGGAATCATGTAGTAACCACAAAAGTGTTAAACAAATCCAAATCTAATTTAGATTTGAGATTCTTCAAAAAGCCACCCTTTTGCCTTGATGACAGCTTTGCACATTCTTGGCATTCTCTCAACCAGCTTCACCTGGCATGCTTTTCCAACTATTTGAAGGAGTTCCCACATACGCTGAGCACTTGTTGGCTGCCTTTCCTTCTCTCTGCAGTCCGACTCATCCCAAACCATCTCAATTTGGTTGAAGTCGGGGAAATGTGGAGGCCAGGTCATCTGATTCAGCACTCCATCACTCTCCTTCTTGGTAAAATAGCCCTTACAGAGCCTGGAGGTGTGTTTTGGGTCATTGTCCTTTTGAAAAACAAATGGTAGTCCCACTAAGCGCAAACCAGGATGGGATGGCTTATAGCTGCAGAATGCTGTGATAGCCATGCTGGTTAAGTGTACCTTGAATTCTAAATGAATCACAGTCTCACCAGCAACCCCACACTATAACATCTCCTCCTCTATGCTTTACTGTGGGAAATACACATGCGGAGATCATCCGTTCACCCACACCGTGTCTCACAAAGACAAAGGTTGGAACCAAACATTTCCAATTCGGACTCCAGGCCAAAGGACAAATTTCCAACGGTCTAATCTCCATTGCTCATGTTTCTTGGCACAAGCAAGTCTCTTCTTCGCATTGGTGTCCTCATGAGAGCCAGTTCCATCATAGCGCTTGATGGTTTTTGCGACTGCACTTGCAGAAACTTGAAATGTTCCGTATTGACTGACCTTCATGTCTTAAAGTAATGATGAACTGTTGTTTCTCTTTGCTTATTTGAGTTGTTCCTGTCATTATATGGACTTGGTCTTTTACCAAATAGGGCTATCTTCTGTATCTCCCCCCCCACCCCCACCCCACCCACCCACCCACACACACACCTTGTCACAACACAACTGGTTGGGTCAGACACATTAAGAAGGAAAGAATTTCCACAAATGAACTTTTAAGAAGGCACACCTGTTAATTGAAATGCATTCCAGGTGACTACCTCATGAAGCTTGTTGAAAGAATGCGAAGAGTGTGCAAAGCTGTCATCAAGGCAAGGGGTGGCTATTTGAAGAATCTCCAAAATAAAAATAGATTTGGACTTGTTTAACACTTTCTTGGTTACTACATGATTCCATATGTGTTATTTCATAGGTTTAATGTATTCACTATTATTCTACAATGTAGAAAATAGTCAAAATAAAGACAACCCCTTCTAAAACTTTTGACCGGTAGTGTAGGTAACACATAACACCTTATTACCTCCTTATTACACATGTAATTACAGTAACAAATATTGTTGTTAATTTAATAACTGTAGTTACATTGTAATAACAACATAACTGGTGGTAATTGCAGTCTGTAATTACAGAGGTGTAAGAATATGCTTGTTACCATGCTTGTTACAAATTCACCAATTTAGTGGTAAGTTTCTTCTCAGCTGCATCTGATTCAGTAATAACTGTCACAAGGTTGTAATCTCATGGACAGATGCGCTATGTGCCTGAGAAGGTTATTAAAAAAAATAACTTATAATTAATGTGTACATTACCCATTATGACAACCTGAAATTCCTTGCCATCCAAGTGATGATAAACCCATTAGTACAACACAGAGTACATGTAATATCTGCATAAGTACAATGTAATTACTAGTTGTTACACAGGATTTAGCTAATTAAAATGAAGTGTATCTTGAGGGCTACTTACTTGTAATTAATGTGTGCTTATATAGTATATTGCCCATCCTGACAAGCTGGCCCTCATTTTAGGGCTTCTGGAAGCACCATCTAAGTGGGAGGATAATCACACTAGTTCACCACAGATTAAATGTAATATCTGCATAAACACAATGTAATTACTAGGTGTTACACAGGATTTAGCTACTTAAAATGAGGTGTATCTTGAAGGCTACTTACTTGTAATTAATGTGTGCTTATATAGTACATTACTCATCTTGACAACCTGGCCCTTATTTTACAGCTTCCAGAAGCACCACCGAAGTGAGAAAATAAACACACAAGTACACATTCATAATATGTTGGAACATTTCTTCAGGGACTTGATTCCATTCAGCCACAAGTGCATTAGTGGGGTCGGACACTGATGTTGGGCTTCTCCAAACTGTTGCCAGAAAGTTGGAAGCACCGAATCGTTTAGAATGTCATTGTATGCTGTAGTGTTGAGATTTCCCTTCACTGGAACTAAGGGACCTAGCCCGAACCATGAAAAACAGCCCCAGACCATTATTCCTCCTCCACCAAACTTTACAGTTGGCACTATGCATTTGGGAAGGTAGCGTTCTCCTTGCTTCCGTCACTCCCTGAACTTGCTTCCCGACTCTCAGCGCACATCGTTACAGTAGAAAATGTGCCAAACTAGCCTGACACAGCAGTAAAATGTTGCCTTTACAAACATAGCAAGCCACAGATTTAGGACCTGAAAACATAGATTGTGGTCTGCTGGCCAGTTCCCAAATCCTTATGTTACATCTCTGCATGTCAGTCCCTTTCAGACAATCCCCCTGTCACTGTTGGTCCTCCTCTGTGACCTCACGGCTGAGGGTTTTAACTTTCCTCTTGAGAATTAGAATCAGAAGTACAGTCGTATAGCTCATCGCAATACTTCACATCTTCGGGCAAATAGTACCCTAGACTGTCCTGATCATCTGGTTGAGCATTCCAGAATATTCCTCCATCCCAGCAGAAATGTCACATTCACATAGTAGGAATTTAGATGTGCAGATAGACCAAAGCCCAGTCTATTTTACCGTTACCATAGTCAAGTCTGTGGGTTATGGGATTTAAATATAGATGTTACCATTTTAGTAATCAACCTAGCTAGTTAGTAAAAGTAAAAAATAAAAATAAATGTCACGCCTTGGTCATTGTATCTTGTGTTTTTGTTATATGTTTGGGTAGGCCAGGGTGTGACATGGGTTTATGTTGTATTTCGTATTGGGGTTTGTATTAATTAGGAGTGTGTATTAGTAGGGGTGTGTCTAGTTAGGCTTGGCTGCCTGAGGCGATTCCTAATTGGAGTCAGCTGATTCTCGTTGTCTCGGATTGGGAACCGTATTTAGGCAGCCTGAGTGCGTGTTGTATTTCGTGGGCGATTGTACCTGTCTTTGTGTTAGTCACCAGATAGGCTGTAATTAGTGTCACTCGTTTGTTGTTTTCGTATTTTCAGTTATTTCATGTACATCATTTTTCTTCATTAAAAGTCATGAGTAACCTACACGCTGCATTTCGGTCTGCCTCTCTACAAACAACAGACGAATATCATTACAATAAAAAGTTTTTCAAAACGGGCGGACCAGAAACCCAGTGACAACACTCGGGTATGCAGGTGCCATTTTCCGTTGGGAAAGAGAAATGGCTCTGTATTTACCAGAAAAGGCACCTCATCCACCATGATAGAAGAGGAAGATCCAAACCCTACCAGCATGCCAGACGATGAAGTTCCAGGCCCCTCGGCCGCTGAAGAATGTAGGAGGCTGCTGTCTGCACAGTTGCAGAATGTTCTCACTGAGATGCATCTTAAGAAACCATTAGCGCAGTTGAAGGTTTACAGGAGAATCAGCTGTCTGATAAATTACTTCCAGGACTTCCAGATAAAGACATGTTCAACATCATTGAATACTTGGAACGCTACAAGGACTGCGTTGTCTACTTTGCCAAGTGGAGGGTTGAGATGCTGTCATATGACGATCAAGTGTATATGGTGCTTATGAAGTTGCGTCACAGCTACACCAACTTGCACCTGGCTCAACTATTCCACTGTAGTACAATCACTGTTACAATCACTTTCATTATCGTGATCCACAATCTTTTTTCATGAGCATCGTGAAGATTGTTCCAAGTCAGGGGGTGAACCAAACATGCTTTCCTGCATCTTTTCAGGGTCCCAGCAGAAACTTCAGGATAATCATTGACTGTACTGATATAGAAGTTGCTATTCCAAGTCCGATGGATCTGCAGAAGCAAACCTACTATGTGTACAGTTCAATGTATTACTTCAAGCTACTCCAGGGAGTTGTACCTAATGCGGTGATAACATACTGCAGTGATCTGTATCCAGGATCTGTGTCGGACAAAGCCATTGTCCATAAGTCAGGGTTTTAGAAGATCTTCACGTCTGGAGACATGATTTTGACAGACAGAGGCTTCTTGATCCAGAGCTTAATGCCTGCAGGAGTCACTCTGAAATTTCCTCCATTCCTGAACCGCGGAAGATTCACAGAGAGTGAAATACATCTCACAAAAGACATAGTGAGAAACAGGATTCATGTTGAAATGGCAAATGCTTGACTAAAAGATTTCAAAATCCTGAGATTCATCCCACCTTATTTGTATAGTAATGTGCTGGTGTAGACTTGCTGTGCACTTGTAAACCTCCAAGACCCACTCATCAGATAAGTAGCTGTTGATTGGGAAACAAGAACAAACAATGAGGCACAAGGATTGGGTGTTGAGGAACCACTTGTCACATTGTCCAAGGTGGGTTTGTGTTATGTTAAACAATGCATTTTCTGTCCAGATTAAGATGTTGATACAGCATTGAAAAAGATACACCACTGACCAAATGTCTCTTTGTTTTCCAGTCCAACAGGAGTGCATCTCTCAGACGATCTGGTGCATGGACATCCTGTGGCAGTGTGATCAGAGCGCGAGCACTTCGAGCCTGTGGACGAACAGGTCAGTAACTCATCAAATATAATACGATATTGTGTGAAACATTGCATTTGTAGATGCATCGAAATTTAGACTTTCTCTCCCCTTTTCCCATGTGTTGGACATGAGACGTGACATGCAGAACATCAGGCTCACCCCACCTTTTGATTAAAAAGTTGGAGGAAATACATTCCTAGCGTGTGAGAAATGTGTTTGCTGGCCTCATAAATGCTAGCTAGCAAATATTTAGAAACACTTTGTTTTGTTTGGCTAGAGTTATGTTAACTAATTTGCAATCCCTTTAGCTTGCTTGCTAGCTGTAGGTATTTATACAATTGTACCGAAATGTCCTGTTTCCATCAAAGCTGTCGTTATTTTTTTTATGTGGTAAGACTTTACTGGCATAGAAACTGTGGATGGAAACATAGTTACTTACATTTTCCACCCTTTTATTTGCACATTGTTACAGGACATCAGTGTCAACACCTGTGAGCACATTCGAGGTTGTCATTATTTCAAGCGTGTTTTGCAGATGGGCAGATTTTGATATAATAACTTAATTCTTGGGATAAATAAATAATTGCATCAATGCATTCCATCCAAAAGTGAATATGTTCCTCAACAGCGAAACCCTTGCTAGGTTAGATGATGGAATAAGAGTTTGTTTTATGACCATTATAAGTGCTTTTATAAAACATTATTCAACCAAGCTTAATAGGTTTATAATTTGACAAGCACGGATAGCTAGCTCACAATTTGAATATTTTAACCATGTCCAAAAAATGTTTTTTGATAGTTATAGGAATTGAACTATTGTCAAATGTACCGTTAAATTATTTAACAATTTAAGTATTTTTCTATGTGATCCGTTTGTTTGTGAACCTGTTTTTGACATTAGGCCTGGGCATCAGACTCCAGATCTTTATGGCAGAGTTGTATCAATGAGGTGATCGGTTTTCAATTGGCTAACACATATCACGTAGTTTGAAATATGGTCCGTTGGGATGCTATCGGAAACTTTAACATTTGTAACAAGCATGGCATTCTTCGTTACACCCTTGTAATTACAGACTTCAATTATCAACATGTTGTCGTTGCATTGTAACTATGAATTATTACAATGAATTACGTTACTTGTTACAGTGCAATTATATATTTACTTACACTGTAATAAGGACCCCTTAAAATGACGCATTACCAAAATATATTTTACTGAAGGGAGGTTCATCCATTTTTATTCAGAGAGGACTGATTTTCTCCAGGTATTCCTCATTTTAAATAACGTACAGTCCCTAACTTAGCTGTCAACGTTAGATAACGCTATTGCTGGTTATGTAGGTAGCTAGTTATCTTTTATAAAGCAAGCCAGGTTGGCTAACGCTAGCGTAGCTAGCCAGCTAGATAACCGCTACATCATTACAACTTAGTTAGGTTGTAGCTCATACAAGTTTATTGTGTATTGTCTCTATACTGCTGTTTATGTAACGTTATCATTTGATAATGCTAGCAAGGCAGGCTAGCTACAGGCTAGCTAACATTAGTCAGATTTGCTAGTTAGTTGGTCCTTTATTGTCTGTATAGCCACAGATAGAACAATGAGCCAGATATTTCACTGGATGTATAAATGTGAAACATCTGGTTGACTTTTTGACCTCTACCAAACATGGTGATGAGAGGTAGCCCAGTGGCCAGCAATGGGAGGAGATGGAGCAAGATTCATTTTGGCAGACATTCTGTAAATTTTCTCATCAATTAAACATTTTTTCCCCATACAGTTTTCTGTTTCCAAAACTAGAATCTGAAACAGAGTGGACTGCGTTTTGTAGACTTTACCCTTTGCCAAAGTTTCCAAAAATTGCATTGTTTAGAAGGAGTGCAAGGGCAATTTTAGTTATTGCATACGTGAACTTCACAGAGTAGGCGATCCCTAAAGGAAATATGCAAATAATGCTAGAATGCTCCAATAAGATTGTTACATCTGCTTCTGCCACGCCCTCTGCTTCTCATCCTGTGTTTCCCTAGCCTGCCCACTCACTCAGTGTGTGTGTGGGGGGGGGGCAGGTGTGCTGGAGACAGAGCAGATCCCCACCAGCTGCAACCTGTTCCATAATCAAGACCTCTATGAATACTCAGCCCTGCCACTTCCACACTGCCGGATCATAACCTCTGCTCAGTCAGTCTGCGGTTTTTAGCTGTTTGTTCCTGCTTAGATCCTATTTTCATGTTATTCCTGTTTTCCCTTGCCTGACGCTGTTTTCCTCTCCGCTACAGTTCTTCCTGCTCTGTCTTTGGCCCCTGTCTCCAGTCCCATGTCTTGTCAGTCCTGCTACTCTGTCCTGGACCCTACACTCCACTGCATCCTTGGATTCCTCTCTGGACCTGCTTGCCCAGTCCCAACTCCCCTCGCTCTAGCCTCAGTCTCCGCACCTGGCTTCCTGCAACACTCCAAGCTTCCCCTGGCCTGCACCCCATCTTCCCCCGTGTTTCAATTAATACCTTGGTTACCTCATCCCAGTCTCTTTGTCTGAGATTGCTCTTGGGTTCACCTGTTTTGCTCCGCGTGACAAAGATCTCACAAGCTTGTTCTTGGCTCTGCCCACCTCCTTTCTTGTTCTGCCCACTATGATTCAGTTGCTCACATTGGAAACAACAGATTCTTGTGTTAGTTATAGAAATCTCTCCAATCCTGTTCCTGGAGAGCTACCGTCCTGAACAACCTGGTCTCAGAGCATTTCATATTATTCTGTATGTAACTCCAAGATACTCCATTTAGTATGATTTAGTACATTTCATACTGTATGTATTCATTTGTGGATGTCCATAACCCATTTCTTATGATATGTTACGAAATACAATTCGTATGATATGTTCCGAACTTGCAAAACCTACAATATGTTTTGAATTTGCAAAATGTACAATATGTTACGAATGTGCAAAATGTACAATATGTTACGAATTCCAATTTGTTGTGGCTCACATTAGCTAGGTGGTTAAAGTTATCTATTAGGAGTTAGGGTCTTAAGGTTAGGGTTAAATTTAGGCTCAAGAGTAAGGAGAAGGGTTAGTAAGGTTAGGGTTAAGGGAAGAGTTAGCTAACATGCTAAGTAGTTGCAAAGTATCTAAAAAGTAGTAAGTCGTTTGAAAAGTTGCTAATTAGCTCAATTTGTCCATGATGAGATTCAACTATAACTTCCGGCGCCGACAGAGATGGCCGCCTCGCTTCGCGTTCCTAGGAAACTATGCAGTTTTTTGTTTTTTTTTACGTGTTATTTCTTACATTAGTACCCCAGGTCATCTTAGGTTTCATTACATACAGTCGAGAAGAACTATTGAATATAAGATCAACGTCAACTCACCATCAGTACGACCAAGAATATGTTTTTTGCGACGCGGATCCTGTGTTCTGCCTTTCAAACAGGACAACGGAATGGATCCCATGCAGCGACCCAAAAAACGACTCAGAAAAAGAGGGAAATGAGGCGGTCTTCTGGTCAGACTCCGGAGACGGGCACATTGTGCACCACTCCCTTAGCATTCTTCTCGCCAATGTCCAGTCTCTTGACAACAAGGTTGATGAAATCCGAGCAAGGGTAGCATTCCAGAGGGACATCAGAGACTGTAACGTTCTTTGCTTCACGGAAACATGGCTCACTGGAGAGACGCTATCCGAGGCGGTGCAGCCAGCGGGTTTCTCCACGCATCGCGCCGACAGAAACAAACATCTTTCTGGTAAGAAGAGGGGAGGGGGCGTATGCCTTATGGCTAACGAGACATGGTGTGATGAAAGAAACATACAGGAACTCAAATCCTTCTGTTCACCTGATTTAGAATTCCTCACCATCAAATGTAGACCGCATTATCTACCAAGAGAATTCTCTTCGATTATAATCACAGCCATATATATCCCCCCCCTTCCCCCAAACAGACACATTGATGGCTCTGAACGAACGTTATTTGACTCTTTGCCAACTGGAATCCATTTATCCGGAGGCTGCATTCATTGTAGCTGGGTATTTTAACAAGGCTAATCTGAAAACAAGACTCCCTAAATTTTATCAGCATATCGATTGCGCAACCAGGGGTGGAAAAACCTTGGATCATTGTTACTCTAACTTCCGCGACGCATATAAGGCCCTGCCCCGCCCCCTTTCGGAAAAGCTGACCACGACTCCATTTTGTTGATCCCTGCCTACAGACAGAAACTAAAACAAGAGGCTTTCACGCTGAGGTCTGTCCAACGCTGGTCCGACCAAGCTGACTCCATACTCCAAGACTGCTTCCATCACGTGGACTGGGATATGTTTCGTATTGCGTCAGATAACAATATTGACGAATATGCTGATTCGGTGTGCGAGTTCATTAGAACGTGCGTTGAAGATGTCGTTCCCATAGCAACGATTAAATCATTCCATAACCAGAAACCGTGGATTGATGGCAGCATTCGCGTGAAACTGAAAGCGCGAACCACTGCTTTTAATCAGGGCAAGGTGTCTGGTAACATGACCGAATACAAACAGTGCAGCTATTCCCTCCACAAGGCTATCAAACAAGCTAAGCGTCAGTACAGAGACAAAGTAGAATCTCAATTCAACGGCTCAGACACAAGACGCATGTGGCAGGGTCTACAGTCAATCACGGACTACAAGAAGAAATCCAGCCCAGTCACGGACCAGGATGTCTTGCTCCCATGCAGACTAAATATTTTTTTTTGCCCGCTTTGAGGACAATACAATGCCACTGACACGGCCTGCAACGAAAACATGCGGACTCTCCTTCACTGCAGCCGAGGTGAGTAAGACATTTAAACGTGTTAACCCTCGCAAGGCCCAGACGGCATCCCCAGCCGCGTCCTCAGAGCATGCGCAGACCAGCTGGCCGGTGTGTTTACGGACATATTCAATCAATCCCTTGTTCCTGTTCCCAAGAAAGCTAAGGTAACTGAGCTAAACGACTACTGCCCCGTAGCACTCACTTCCGTCATCATGAAGTGCTTTGAGAGACTAGTCAAGGACCATATCACCTCCACCCTACCTGACACCCGAGACCCACTCCAATTTGCTTACCGCCCAAATAGGTCCACAGACGATGCAATCTTAACCACACTGCACACTGCCCTAACCCATCTGGACAAGAGGAATACCTATGTGAGAATGCTGTTCATCGACTACAGCTCGGCATTCAACACCATAGTACCCTCCAAGCTTGTCATCAAGCTCGAGACCCTGGGTCTCGACCCCGCCCTGTGCAACTGGGTACTGGACTTCCTGACGGGCCGCCCGCAGGTGGTGAGGGTAGGCAACAACATCTCCTCCCCGCTGATCCTCTACACTGGGGCCCCACAAGGGTGCGGTCTGAGCCCTCTCCTGTACTCCCTGTTCACCCACGACTGCGTGGCCACGCATGCCTCCAACTCAATCATCAAGTTTGCGGACGACACAACAGTGGTAGGCTTGATTACCAACAACGACGAGACAGCCTACAGGGAGGAGGTGAGGGCCCTCGGAGTGTGGTGTCAGGAAAATAACCTCACACTCAACGTCAACACAACTAAGGAGATGATTGTGGACTTCAGGAAACAGCAGAGGGAACACCCCCCTATCCACATCGATGGAACAGTAGTGGAGAGGGTAGCAAGTTTTAAGTTCCTCGGCATACACATCACAGACAAACTGAATTGGTCCACTCACACAGACAGCATCTTGAAGAAGGCGCAGCAGCGCCTCTTCAACCTCAGGAGGCTGAAGAAATTAGGCTTGTCACCAAAAGCACTCACAAACTTCTACAGATGCACAATCGAGAGCATCCTGGTGGGCTGTATCACCGCCTGGTAGGGCAACTGCTCCGCCCTCAACCGTAAGGCTCTCCAGAGGGTAGTGAGGTCTGCACAACGCATCACCGGGGGCAAACTACCTGCCCTCCAAGACACCTACCCCACCCGATGTTACAGGAAGGCCATAAAGATCATCAAGGACATCAACCACCCGAGCCACTGCCTGTTCACCCCGCTATCATCCAGAAGGCGAGGTCAGTACAGGTGCATCAAAGCTGGGACCGAGAGACTGAAAAAGAGCTTCTATCTCAAGGCCATCAGACTGTTAAACAGCCACCACTAACATTGAGTGGCTGCTGCCAACACACTGACACTGACACTGACTCAACTCCAGCCACTTTAATAATGGGAATTGATGGGAAACGATGTAAATATATCACTGGCCACTTTAAACAATGCTACCTTATATAATGTTACTTACCCTAAATTATTCATCTCATATGCATACGTATATACTGTACTCTATATCATCGACTGCATCCTTATGTAATACATGTATCACTAGCCACTTTAACTATGCCACTTTGTTTACATACTCATCTCATATGTATATACTGTACTCTATACCATCTACTGTATCTTGCCTATGCTGCTCTGTACCATCACTCATTCATGTATCCATATGTACATATTCTTTATCCCCTTACACTGTGTATAAGACAGTAGTTTTGGAATTGTTAGTTAGATTACTTGTTGGTTATTACTGCATTGTCGGAACTAGAAGCACAAGCATTTCGCTACACTCGCATTAACATCTGCTAACCATGTGTATGTGACAAATACAATTTGATTTGAAATACTAAACCTTCGGGTTGCTAGACATTAGTTTTCGCCTTAAGTAACCTTCTGTAACATCCATACTAATTTCAGTGTCTCGAATTTACATTTACTACGTCTAGTCTATGAGACCAGCCTGACCTGTAGGTTTTCACTCCAACCCTAATCTAGCGCACCGGATTCTAATAATTAGCTTGTTGATAAACTGAATCAGGTAGTTACAACTGGGGTTGGATTGAAAACCTAGAAGAGGGTAGCACTCCAGGAACAGGGTTGGAGAGTGCTGGTTTAGGGCAAAACCAAAATGATGGATGCAGCTACGGTGGTAGCTAACTCATGTCTGATTCCGCAATAGCGTTACCGGCCTGAATATAATCCAATCTGGAGCTACAGTCAAAGCATATATTTATGGTTTCAACCAGTTACCACAGCCACAAGTCAAAATTGTCTATCGTAAAAATTCATGAAAACAAACATTTGTTTTTTAGTCTTAATTTAAGGTTGGGGTTAGGCATAAGGTTAGCAGTGTGGTTAAGCTTAGGTTTAAAATCACATATTAAGAAGAGAAGTTGTAGAAATGGGCAGCCTATATAACTTTATGGCTGTGGTAACTAGTGACAATCTAGAATTAGCTTGACCAAATTACTGCCCTGGTGACACAGATGGCTTCATAAACCTATATCACCCTGTCACAGGCCCTCCCAGTCAATGCCAGCTCATAAGATGAAGTACGTTGTTTATGAGGATTGCCTGCTGCAGTTGTTCGAGAGATGTCCCGTTTGCAACCAAACATAGAGAAGTCCAGCAAGGTGACCCTCAGTATCACGTAGACATGCACTTGCTGTGAGAATTCCTATAAATGGAACAGAGAGGAAACTTGAATCAGCTTGGTGACATTTGACCTGGTCAAAGGTCAAAACAGTTTTGGGTTTGTCCCAATTTATCTTCATAACCTAGCCTGGTGGAACCACATATGTTATCTGAAGTGTAATAGAAAGGTGAATACAGCAATCAAGTTGGTTCCACCACGCTAATCATAACCACCATTGTTAATGTAATCTGTGTGTGTGTTTTATTTTTTTCAGTTTCTTTTGACTGACCAGTATCTTTGATGAGGGGCCAGGAACTGATCTACGCTACCATGCCCATCAAT
Organism: Oncorhynchus gorbuscha; assembly: GCF_021184085.1. Lineage (NCBI taxonomy): Eukaryota > Metazoa > Chordata > Actinopteri > Salmoniformes > Salmonidae > Oncorhynchus > Oncorhynchus gorbuscha. The sequence goes on from NC_060187.1 coordinate 31,400,652, forward strand.
GGGATTCTGGCAAAGACCTTACCCCTCCAGTCTCACCTCTTGCCTGCTCACCAATGGTCGTCGATGGGGAGACCAGAATTAGTTAGGTTTAGTCTGACCTGTTTAAACTTCAACATAATATATGTTTTTCAGATATCACCTATTCTATGTACAATTGGTAATAGAACAGTGACTGTGTGTTCACGGATGCATCTATGGAGCCAGCACTTGGAGACATGCAAGATTATGTGAATGAGTCATGACTGACAGACAGACTTGATACTGACGTCTCTGAATGGAGAGAGACCTGGCACTCAACACATCCACAATGTGGGACTGAAAAGTATTATTAATAATATAGTACAGCAGAAATGGCCAGTATTTGTGTCACTGATGAACTCTGCCTGTTTCTACAGATGAAGAGGACTGTAGATGCTTTTGCCAGACGCCAGCCTCAGTCGTTTGATGGGGAGACCATAATTGGGTAGGTATTATCTGACCTGTTGGAACTTCAACATATTACCTGCTTGTGTTTCAGATATTACCTATCCTAACTGCCATTGGTAATCAAATCTGGTACAGGTTTGGGAAACCCCGGTAATCACTGACGTTTGCCATTACGAAAAAGATAAAATGCAGATGCAAAGTATCTGTTTCAGCTGGGAATGGCAATGAAAGGTACACATTTTATATTGGCAGAACACTGCTTCTATGGTATTATGTAAAGGTTTGTTTATTCTACATGTACCTGTTACTGCATTTGAAAGTTATCAAAACACTTTAGTTTAGAATATCTACATACATTCAGCAATTGCATTCTTCCATATTACTCTGTAGGCTACTGACCTATTCAAAGCTTCCTTCGGCATCTCACCATACATCTGCCTGTAGTTATTTAACTCAACCTGTAGGTTTATTGTGATTGAGTGGGAGGAAACTGCTGCAGGCAAGTTTCTGACAGATGGGTGTGTCCTTGCCACCAAGACACACCCACATCAAACCACACCCTCAAGCCAACTCACATCTGTCACCACCGCCAGCTTTTCTTGAAGAGCAAGCCAAAAAAATGAGGCCAAATCAGTGTGCAGTACCCCTTTAACTGGCCTGACAGATCTGCTTTGAAGTGGAGGAAAGGCAAATATGAAAAGAGTGTGTCCTCTAATGGGTGCCTTTTCACTGTGGTATTCCCTGGTCTCCTTTTGCCTCTGGGCTCTAGCTTTGGCTCACTATCCAGGAGGCTGCTTATCGTCTGGCCCTTTGAACAGAGTGGATGGGGAGGATGTGTGTGCTATACTGAGCTTTAGTGCCATGAATACAAATGTAGAAATGGCAAAAATTAAGGGGATATTATAGACACCTTTCAAGTGAGTTACCTGAACCTTAATAGGCCAGTAGCTGTAGCAAAAAGTGCCAAATAAGGAAGTTATCACATGTATTGCTTTATACATGATAGCTCATAGACTGCTTGCTTTGACCAGTAATGTACATTTCTTGCTCAAATTGAGACAATGAACATTGCTGCCTTGTCTCACTTCAGAGTGGGCTATTCTGAACAACACGTCAAAAGAGTGGTCAAAGGATGCTTAAGGCAAGCAAATGGCATCCAGTTAACAGTTTCCAAATCAATACTTAATTTCAGGCAGCCATTTATTGCTTCTTGGTAATTTCTTTGCAGAACTCCACAGCCTACAGTAGGGAGAACAAGTATTTGATACACTGCCGATTTCGCGGGTTTTCCTACTTACAAGCATGTAGATGTCTGTCATTTTTATCATAGGTACACTTCAACTGTGAGAGACAGAGTCTAAAACAAAAATCCAGAAAAGAACATTGTATGATTTTTAAGTAATTAATTTGCATTTTATTGCATGACATAACTATTTGATACATCAGAAAAGCAGAACTTAATCAGATCATACGTTTCCTGTAGTTCTTGACCAGGTTTGCACACACTGCAGCAGGGATTTTGGCCCACTCCTCCATACAGACCTTCTCCAGATCCTTCAGGTTTCGTGACTGGGCCATACGGACTTTCAGCTCCCTCCAAAGATTTTCTATTGGGTTCAGGTCTGGAGACTGGCTAGGCCACTCCAGGACCTTGAGATGCTTCTTACGGAGCCACTCCTTAGTTGCCCTGGCTGTGTGTTTTGGGTCGTTATCATGCTGGAAGACCCAGCCACGACTCATCTTCAATGCTCTTACTGAGGGAAGGAGGTTGTTGGCCAAGATCTCGCGATACATGGTCCCATCCATCCTCCCCTCAATACGGTGCACTCGTCCTGTCCCCTTTGCAGAAAAGCATCCCCAAAGAATGATGTTTCCACCTCCATGCTTCACAGTTGGGATGGTGTTCTTGGGGTTGTACTCATCCTTCTTCCTCCAAACATGGCGAGTGGAGCAAAAAAAAGACCAACAAGCTCTATTTTTGTCTCATCAGACAACATGACCTATTCCCATTCCTCCTCTGGATCATCCAGATGGTCATTTGCAAACTTCAGACGGGACATGCGCTGGCTTGAGCAGGGGGACCTTGCATGCGCTGCAGGATTTTAATCCATGACGGCGTAGTGTGTTACTAATGGTTTTCTTTGAGACTGTGGTCCCAGCTCTCTTCAGGTCATTGACCAGGTCCTGCCGTGTAGTTCTGGGCTGATCCCTCACCTTCCTCATGATCATTGATGCCCCACGAGGTGAGATCTTGCATGGAGCTCCAGACTGAGGGTGATTGACCATCATCTTGAACTTCTTCCATTTTCTAATAATTGCGCCAACAGTTGCCTTCTCACCAAGCTGCTTGCCTATTGTCCTGTAGCCCATCTCAGCCTTGTGCAGGTCTACAATGTTACCCCTGATGTCCTTACACAGCTCTCTGGTCTTGGCCATTGTGGAGAGGTTGGAGTCTGTTTGATTGAGTGTGTGGACAGGTGTCTTTTATACAGGTAATGAGTGGAGAACAGGAGGACTTCTTATAGAAAAACTAACAGGTCTGTGAGAGCCAGAATTCTTACTGGTTGGTAGGTTATCAAATACTTATGTCATGCAATAAAATGCAAATTAATTACTTAAAAATCATAGTGAGATTTTCTGGATTTTTGTTTTAGATTGTCTCTCACAGTTGAAGTGTACCTATGATGAAAATTACAGACCTCTACATGCTTTTAAGTAGGAAAACCTGCAAAATTGGCAGTGTATCAAATACTTGTTCTCCCTACTGAACAAGGTTCAGATTTTCACATCCCTCCAAGTATTAAAGGAGGATGTTACACCAAGGACATAATGAATGAGAAGGTAACTGAATAGGTAGATGGGTGAAGTGCAGATACACTTTTTTGATTAAAAATAATGTAAACCTCCCCAAAAAAACATCCCAAACACATCATTCAATACAAGGGATTTTATTAAAATAATTCAATTCCAAACCATAAGTGACTGTATTATAATAATAGCCACTATTCAATACAGATGAATGGGGATGGGGGGGTACTTATTTATTTTTTAATTAATCTGTTGACAAAAGTACTGAACACCCTATAACTGAAAATACCCACTAGAAATAAGCTTAAAGTTGGATCATGTACATGTGTAAGTGCGTTGGATACAGATACATTGGAAGATGATACAGTACCGATAATGGACAGACAAACATGATAGAGGCACATTTACACATTAATAGCAAGAGAGAAAATACTTTTTATAGACTATTTATAAAATGATTATGAAGAATAAATATGTACTGCAGCATCATTCCCAGTCCCTTCTGAACAAAAACAACCACTTGACAACAAAATAAATCACCTAAAAACTACAGCAAACAGACACACTTACAGCTTATGTTTGCTTTTGTTCACTATTCCTGATCATTTGTATAAAAAGTAAAAACATTTCAAGAGCTTTATAAAAGCTGGAAACTACAGTAAGTGAAACCAACAGGCTTGTTCCCATAAAACAAAGAAATAGTTTCATTGGTTAATCATTCAGTGAATTATATACACCTCTACGACAAAACTATATAAAATGTCAGTGAGTATCTTCTCTATATATGTGGCTGTTTATTACATATGTCAAAATGTCTAACACACAAAGCCAACTTTTAACATTGCAAGTAAACACTAAATACAAGGGTATACACATCCTTCATTTTCCAAGTCGGACAATATCTGCCTGAACTTGTGTTAATTAAAACACTTACAGAACCTGCCAATCAGCAGTACCATTGCAGAAAGGTGAGCCAATTGAATTAGTGAGGGGTGCACGGTGCAGAAGAGCGTGCTGGGTTTATCCCCTCTGAGTCAATCAGAACAGGTGGGTTGTGGAGCGACTGAACGTGTGGTACTTCCTCTCAAACATGGATGGCAGGTTGACCATGGAGGGAGAGTGCATCGCCTGGAGGGAACAGAACAGGGACATCGATTAAATTAGGAAATTGATTGTGTTCCAAAACAGAAATGACCCCTCGAGTGTTAGTTTAAAGACAACGAGTTACTTGAGTGTTTACTTAAGTTCTTCTATACGAGGGCTTTTTGATCACAAGTATCCGCTGGGACTTCTGGAGGACAGTTTAAAAGCCTCGACGCGAAGAGGGATTGTCATGTGGGCCGCAGAAGCAATCTTGTGCGAAGTGCTTAGTGAAGGATACAAGGTCGTTTTATATGCACCAGTCTCATTTAATTACTTTTACATTCAGCCTTCCCAGCCAAATGTTGGCATTGAACTAATAGAGCAACGCCAATAGAATATTACTGTTCTCTGCCCAACTTGCAAAACAAGCGTTTAAACCATTCACAACATTTTGTCATGTTTTAAAGATGCTGTTCTCTCTCTGCTCATTACTGTGGATGAATCAGATATATTGAAAAGGAACCTTGTGTACTTTTATGTTACCGCAGCAACTTGAACATGAAAGGTGCTGCATAAAAGCAGGGTGTTTTCTGGGGAAGCACAGAGTGTGTCTGGTTAAAATGCATACATATTTGACTCTTATTAAGAGGCTGCCCTATGGAGACACGAGTGTTAAAGGTAGGAGCGTAAACAGGTACGTGTCATGTATACTCCCTTCAGTAAGGCTGCTGCTGGCTAATGCCTGGGTGAAAGGAAAGGCTAGCCTGAATAGCAACCCAATTTATGCACCAGCACCTCATTGCGTGCTTGTTGCTATAACCGCCACACAATTTCACTTCTACAGGGCCTAGTCATGTTAATGAGATTTGAGGTGACATTATGGTTTAATTTGAGGACCTGGGATCAATAGTGGTGAAAAAGCAATGACCAGACCATTCAAGACAGACATGAAGTCAGTGCCAGGGTTTCACAAATGCCCAGTGATGGATTGCCAAAAGGTCTGGAGCCTCCATCCAAACACTCAAGCATCATGCGGCACACAGATGTTGGCTTTATTGGATTCAATTAGTGGGAGAATGATTAAATAACTGTCACCACAACATTTACTGCTTTGGAGGACATATATCATAACCAAATCATCCGCTGCCGTGACTGCTGTAAAAATACATCCCTCCTTATTCCAAAACTGATTGAGGGGGTTTATGTAAAAGCTTGAGTGAGCGTCTGCCCGGTGCTTCAGGCGGATGTTAGCGGAACTGAGTGAGTGAGGTGTGGGGCAGATAAGTAACAGCCCACAGAGAGCAGGGGAGTGAGTGCCATCCAGGGCTCTAAAGGCCGCATGTGCAACCTGGAGTTTTATTTGAGAACCATTGCGGCAACAAACAAAAAAATCCAATACAAAAAACAATATTTAGCAGCAATACTTCGCTACACTGCTCAAACAAGACCGGCTGAACAAAAAAAAGAACAAACCTAAATAATTGTTATGATTATTAGGCTTTGCTTTACTGCAGCTGCTGAGTGCCAGTCCTCTCCCTCCAGAGGCTGCTTGCTTCCAGTTTCCAGGCCAGACACAAGCCCCGCCCCGTCACTCAAGCAGGCAGCAGTCTCTCCAGAGCCGTTATTTTTTCAGCATGCTGTCAATTTATGCACTCAATATATTCTTAAAAAACAAGGGCAATGCTTCTTCCGAGGCTGCTTCTAAATATGGATCCACATGTTCTCTCTATTAGACTACTAGTTCGTGTATCTTGCGCTCTGCAAAGTGCAAGTTAATCTAAGAAAGCTGGCATGAGCCTAAAATAATGCTAATCTCTAATGTTTATCGCTAGCTGGATAGCTAAAACCCATTTAGCAAAATGCACTCGCTAGGGCAAAGCAAACATTAGCTCTAATACAGGTTGCTACCAGTATTGGTGTAGATCAGCATGTTTGTACAATGGCATGTTCTGAATCAGATGGTCTACTTTAAAACATTTGTCTAAATGTAATGTCTATTAAAATGTGATTATAGTCCCCTGGGAAACACTGACCAACACTTTGGTTCCTACCATGTTATAACCCATATCTGGCTTTTTCATTTGATGTCATGCCAAACACCAACCATAGAATTAAAATAATAATTATATTTCTATGATTCCAACAAATTCACCCAAGTGTTTTGATCTATATCGCAAGTCAAATCGCTATATTTGGAAGTTTTTTGTTGTTGTTACCCATATCGTTCAGCCCTACTAACAACCTGGTAACTTCTCCAGTATATGCAAACATTTGGTGGCACAGAAGGAAAGGAAAAGTGATGTCTTCAGGGGGTGTGCTTCAAAAGTAAGCGAGATGCATATAGGTCCAATGTAGCTTAGGTACCAGTCTCTTTAGCAAACATTTTACTCCCTGTACTCCATGTCATGTGCCAAAGAGACTGGCCTTTCTGCCATCTACAATTTACTGCCATCTATTATTAATGAGATCAAGGAGAACAGAAGATTTTATCCTGATTCAATACCCTCACAGCTATCCTCAAATCAAAATGATTATGCAAATATTGATACTCTATCACCTCTTTTCCTCCTCTTTTCCTCTCCACAGAACACATTGGTATAATGTTGCTAAGCAACAGTTTGTTTGTATAACAAAACATGAGGAATAACTGATGTGTTGTTCAATCCTGACCTACGGTTCCCAATGGTCCCACGAAATGGGAGGGTGGGAAATGTGGTGACTGAGCAAACGTGGGAGAAGGGCCTTGGTGTAAGCTACAACTAGCTACTGCATATGTGTGGAAAACATTTCAGAGGTAAAACATTACATTTGTTTAGTATAGTCAGTTTAACACCACTCACTACTTGTAGCTGTATAGTCTGTTAGTCTTGGTTAGCTTTATGTTCCAGTCAGTAGCCAACTAGCACCCACTCACATGGCTGCTAGCACCATCATGAAAAGGGGCATGAGGAAAGCACGACAACAGAAGTTGTGAGAATGCAATGTTGAAAATAAATGTTTAGGTATGTGGAACTTTCTTAAAATGTTGTTTTGCAAGTTGACTAAAATAAGCTAAAGAGACTGGTACTCAGACTAGGCCCAATGTAGGCTCTCATTTTGGTGTGCCTTTTTATTAGTCTTTTTAAACTTTTTATGGCTGCAGGGGCAGTATTGAGTAGCTTGGATGAAAAGGTGCCCATTGTAAACGGCCAGCTCCTCAGTCTCAGTTGCTAATATATGCATATTATTATTAGCATTGGCTAGAAAACACTGAAGTTTCTAAAACTGTTTGAATTATGTCTGAGTATAACATAACTCATATTGCAGGCAAAAACTTGAGAAATTCAACTTCCTGTTTGGATTTTTTCTGGGGGTGGCAGATTTTCAACCAAGCTCTCATTGAAATTACAGTGAGATATGGATGAGTTTTCACTTCCTATGCCTTCCACTAGATGTCAACAGTCAATAGAACTTTGATGACTAATGTGAAGGGGGGGGTCGAATGAGACAGGAAATAGTCACCGCTGCCACGAGTTGACCATGCTTTCACTATGCGCGTTCACAGGGGATGGACCTGCGTTCCACCGGTCATATGAAGTCATTCTAATTCTCCGGTTGGATTGTTATTCAAGATATATGTAAACATTCTAAAGCTCGATTCAGTACACTGTTTGGCATGTTTCTACTGACTGTTACGGAACTGTTTACCAAACGCGCTAACCAAAGTAGCTAATTGGACATAAATAACAGACATTTTTGAACAAATCAAGCATTTATTGTGGACTTGGGATTCCTAGGACTGCATTCTGATGAAGTTCATCAAAGGTAAGGAAACATGTATCATGTATTTTCTGGTTTCTGTTGACTCCAACATGGCGGCTAATTTGGCTACGGTTCTGAGCTCCGTCTCTGATTATTGCATGGGTTGCTTTTTCCGTAAACTATTTTTTAAATCTGACACAGCGGTTGCATTAAGGAGAGGTATATCTATAATTCCATGTGTATTTCTGTTGAAACAATGTGGCTATGCAAAATCACTTGATGTTTTTGGAACTAGTGAATCTAATACGCCAATGTAAACTCCGATTTTTTTAAAATAAATATAAACTTTATCAAACAAAACATGCATGTAATGTGTAACATGAAATCCTATGAGTGTCATCTGGGGCAGCAGGGTAGCCTAGTGGTTAGAGCATTGGACAAGTAACTGGGAGGTTGCAAGTTCAAATCCCAGAGCTGACAAGGTACAAATCTGTTATTCTGCCCCTGAACAGGCAGTTAACCCACTGTTCCTAGGGCGTCATTGAAAATAAGAATTAGTTAACCGACTTGGTAAAAAAAATCACTAACCTTAAATTTTCTCAATTTCTGCTTTTTGTGAATGCTATATTTCGCTGGAAAATGGCTGTGCTTATTGTGGTTTGGTGGAGACCTAACAATCGTTGTAGTGCTTTTGCTGAAAAGCATATTTGAAATTGGACACTTTGGTGGGATTAACAAGATTACCTTTAAAATGATATAAGAATTGTGACAGCCCGCTTGGAGTATGCCAAAAGGCACCTAAAGGACCCTCAGACCATAAGAAACAAGGTTCTCTGGTCTGATGAAACCAAGATTGAATTCTTTGGCCTGATTGCAAAGAGTCACTTCTGGAGGAAAGCTGGCACCATCCCTACAGTGCATCATGCTGTGGGGATGTTTTATAGCTGCAGGGACTGAGAAACTAGTCAGGGCCGAGGAAAAGATGAACGGAGGAAAGTAGAGAGAGATCCTTGATGAAAACCTGCTCCAGAGCGCTCAGGACCTAAGACTGGGGCGAAGGTTCACCTTCCAAAAGGACAACAACTAAGCACACAGCAAAGACAATGCATGAGTGGGTTTGGAACAAGTCTCTGAATGTCCTTGAGTGGCCAAGCCAGAGCCCAGACTTGAACCCGAACAAAAATCTCTGGAGAGACCCTCTCCATCAAGCCTGACAGAGCGTAACATGATCTGCAAAGAATGTGAGAAACTCCCCAAATACAGGTGTGCCAAGCTTGTAGTGTCATACTCAAGAAGACTCAAGGCTGTAATAGCTGCCAAAGGTGCTTTAACAAAGTGCTGAGTAAAGTCTGAAAACTTATGCAAACATGATATTTCTGTTTTAAATCCAATACATTTGCAAAAAAAAATTGTCATTATGTAGTATTGTGTGTAGATTGAGGAAAAACAATTGAGTACATTTTAGGATAAGGCTGTAACGTAGCAAAATGTGGAAAAGTGAAGGGGTCTGAATACTTTCCAAATGCACTGTATGTGAGAAAACAAGCACCGAATAGTGTAGGGAATCATTGTAACATTAAATCGCTGTACCTACCAAAACCGAAAGTTACTCCACCAGCTTCAAACGTCTGTAAAAATAGTATTTGATTGAAAATATATTTCAAAGCAATTTAGGATGGTACAATGATTCCCTACACTATTCAATGGTTGTTTTCTAACAAACTGAAATTGAGTTTACAGTGTAGAATTTTAGCAACCAGGAAATGACAGAGCGATTTCCATTAGATAACACAGCCAAAGTCAGAACAGCTTTCACATTTTGACAACAGATGTTGCTCCAGAGGCAGAAATAGTGGAAGATCACCAATCACAACACTGGTGGGTAAGTAATACTGTGAAACACTATCACTGCAGATATATTATGGATGTTTTCTTAATCTACAATGCAAAAATCCTGTGTAGCATCTTTAAGTTAAGAGCACCAGTGCAACCAATATTTGTATTTATTTTCAGCCCTGGTGCCAGCACAGTCCAGGAATTAGGAGTTAGTCAGTGAGACAGCCACCACCAAAGCACCTATCCCAGTGAGTTAAAGCCAGCGTAGTGATGCTCACATCAGTCTGAGGTCAGGCAGCCGCCTATAGGAGGGTCTCTTTGCGGGGGCTCAGGCAGCCTGCCTTGCGGGGGTCAGAGTAGGGGACCTTCAGGTACCTGCAAGCCCCAGGGGGAATCCTCCCTTTGGACGGGATCCTCAAGGAAGGGGGGCTGGTAGAGTAAGGAGGCATGGTGTGGGTGGTTTGAGGTCTAGGTGGGGTCTCCTCAGGGCAGGGTAGACTAGGGGTGGGATCAGGGGTGTGAATACAGACGGGAACACAGAGGCGGGGACAGGGGGCGTTGTCCAGGGAGTTCGAGCGCTGCACCACGGCAGCAGCAGAGTTCTTGGTGGAACCACTGAGGTTGAATGTGGAGGTAGAGCGAGCCATCTACACAGTCACAAATCAGAGCATGGGGGGGTCAGAGTTTTGGGGGAGAGAACTCACAGGACAGACTACTTATCCCACCACTGCACCAAGGTGCACATAAAATCCCTTTTTAATAGCCAAGTTGGAGCGCAGTTACTTCCTTCAAATATTTAGTGTTGTATGATTCATCTTTACCGTTTTAGTAAAAGGAAAGAAATATCAAGAAAAAGGGTAATCAATGATTTTTTAAAATTAAGTCTGACATCACTAACGCAGTTAGAAGAACAGGAAATAAATGTCTAAACGTTCAAAACAGGCATGTGAAAACTGCAGCCATTTTCAAAATAAAATTGCTTGCACTTGAGGAACAGCAATTTCACCATTAGACATAAACTCCTAATGTGTAACCCATTTACCATCATGCTTTGGAGAGCACTGCAAATGGATCTTCAGAGGGAAACAAGGTACTTGGTGCAATTAGACGGCCCATGTCAAAATGGTAAATTACGTATGTTTCCTCTGCCATAGCCCTGTTAACCTCCTCCCTTTAGCTTCTTGACTTGGTTAGACAAGCCTTGTTCAAGGCCTGGACTTGGAAGTAGATGGGTGGGGATGGATGGATGAACTTACAGACAGGGTGGCACTGCTGCCCACACGGCTCATGTTCTCAGAGCTAGGGCCAGGGCTCTTGTCATCTGGGGTGCTGTTGGCCATGAAGGCTCTCTGGATCACCCGTTTGGGTGTTTTGGTGAAGGAAAAGGCTCTCGTTACCTGGGGTGTAAAAACAGTCACACAAACACTCAAAACCTGACTCAAAATAGCTCTAACATGCAGCTGTGAACATGTCTAATATCCAGCAAAGGCCTGTGTGGAATACAGTAGTGAGACGGGCTAATTCGGAGCCCATTTTACCTTCTTTGAAGTCTTTTTGATGACTCTAGAGGCTTTACTCAGTGTGCTGTCCATATCCTTTGTGCTCACTTGGACAGAGTCAGGCTCAGTGCACTGAATTAGATCTTGCTGTTTAAAATAGAAACAAATATAAATATCCAGCCCATTCTGCAACGCTGCCAAAATGCAAAGTGAGAAGCAGTTGTCCGTTTTTGCAAGCAGCTAGAGCTCATTGGTATTCAGGGTGCGGGGAGAGCCAGTGAATCAATTAAGATAGCGAGTACAGGTGGTAGTAGAGGTTTACATCACCACCTAGTGGACACCTCACTCAAAGCTGGAATAGCCCGGGCACACCACTGAAGCTTATTACGCCTGTTTTGAATTATGATGGTAAACATACGTCTGTCTGTAGCAGCCAATTACTAGCTAGCTTCCTCAATCAGTCCCTAATACTACATCAGTGAAAATACCTGTGGAGGAGAGAAACCAACCCATCTATGTCTGAAGTGTTAAAGTTCAAATACAATTCCACTTCTAATTACATTAATCCATCTTCCAGTTTAACCACAGAGGACAATCTAATAATTAAAATGACCAAAAAGGACTCTTGCGCAATATAATTTGAAAGTGTGATAAAAGTGGCCTAAATAATTAAATAATAGCATTTGTGTCCTCTTCAACCTCCAGAGTCCAGACACTGTTCTACATGAGGACACCAGACCAGTGAGGGAGGCCTTGGTCCCTCCGGCCAGTCTGTCTGTGTTAGTGAGAGGACGAGCAGACAGGCAGCATGTGTTGCATCTCGTGTTCTCAGGAGCCCTCCCACCCAGCCCCGTCTGGCCTATAGCGACTCAGTGGACCACTGTCTCTCGCATCTCTCACCGCGTCAGCCTTGCAGATGGTATTGGCCACCTGGCGACAGAGCATCTTCAGCCAGGTTGACTTCATTGTGTCCTCAGTGGTCAGCTGGAAGCTGAAGAGAAGATTCTCCTGCTCCGTGGGCGGGCGTACCACCAGGGCAAAGGCATTATGGCAATCTGAGAAAGGGAGAGGGGGGTAGGGAGAAAGATTTGAGCTTTCTGGTTTGGTCGACTCGATGTATAAAATAGTCTAACTGCCCAAACATTTCTTCCATTTCTCTTTAAGACACGTAGAGGGGCATCTCTATGTATCAACATTACGGCTGGCACAATTATTGTATAACCACCAACGGTTATGGAATAACAGTCATAATCGGGTTATTTTGTGTGTAACGAAAAGGTGACAGCCGGGCATTCGTGCGGTCAAGTCCATTTCTGCGGTAACGTGGACTCTTAACGTGATGAAACTGTTGGTCCTTGCTGAAACAAGCAGTGTTGTAGCAAACTAGTCTTCGGATGACTAGGCAACACCCCCCATGAATCGAATTGGAACCTCTAGCCCTTGCAATTTGACTGGTAAACTCATTGGTACACTCACAAAGGCTGCCTGGTATTGTGATGCAATAATTTCCATGGTAATGTAGAATGTTCATACAAATTATGTTAGCAATGTGGCTCACGCAATCGAATGTGTTTTTTGTAATGTCCGTTGAGTTGACTCAAATCCCAGCACATATTGATGGGTACACCTCCTATGCTTTTCTTACACTCTCAATGGCTGCCAGTCCACCCATTACGACATCATTGACTTGAACGGGGACGCCAATTCTATTGATTCATTTCTATGGCAGCACATTCAGAGAGGAGAAAATGTGCTTCTTGAAAAAAAAGTACATTTTGCTACTCGAACAGTTATAACCGTGACCAGTCTTTTGGCTGACCAATATTAACAAAAACTCCATGACTCATAGTCCTAATCAACATACACTGCTTATAGCTAATACAGTGCATACTGACAGTGAAATGAAACCTAGCAGCTCTATTACAAGGCCAAACATGAACTGCTAGTGGGAGAGAGGAGAGATGTTTACTTGATTATGTCTGGGCTGTCATATCAGACAACTACTGTTGACTCCCAACATTAGGCTATCCAGTATGCTTATGAATGAGATTTCACATGACCAAAAGTATACAGGGGGAGACAAGGACAGAATTAGCAATAAATATGCTCAGAGAACACTGTATTCACCCGAAAGAATCACACAAACCAGCACGGTCCTGTTGATTACTAATAACGTTCACCCACAAGAGTCTAAGCCATGTATAAGCTGGGGGGGTTCTACTAAGCTATAGCTATATAGAAAAGTTCACACTAAGGATCACTTAGCTACTTCATTTAGAATTGATTGACAGATATCCATACATATATCCATCCACACACATTCAAAAGTTTGGGGTCACTTAGAAAAGTCCTTGTTTAAAGAAAAGCTAATTCTTTGTCCATTAAAATATCAAATTGATCAGAAATACAGTGTAGATATTGTTAATGTTGTAAATGACTATTGTAGCTGGAAACGCCTGATTTTTTATGGAATATCTACATGGCCAGAAACAAATAACTTTCTTCTGAAACTCGTCAGTCTATTCTTGTTCTGGGAAATGAAGGCTATTCCATGCGAGAAATTGCCATGAAACTGAAGATCTCGTACAATGCTGTGTACTACTCCCTTCACAGAACAGCGCAAACTGGTTCTAACCAGAATAGAGAGAGGAGTGGGAAGCCCTGGTGCACAACTGAGCAAGAGGACAAGTACATTAGAATGTCTAGTTTGAGAAACAGGCGCCTCACAAGTCTTCAACTGGCAGCTTCATTAAATAGTACCCGCAAAACACCAGTCTCAACGTCAACAGTGAAGAGGCGACTCGGGGATGCTGGCCTTCCTAGGCAGAGTTGCAAAAGAAAAAGACATCTCTCAGACCGGCAAATAAAAATATTAAGATTGGGCAAAAGAACAGACACTGGACAGAGGAACTCTGCCTAGAAGACCAGCATCGTGGAGTCGCCTCTTCACTGTTGACGTTGAGAGTGGTGTTTTGCGGGTACTATTTAATGAAGCTGCCCGTTGAGGACTTGAGGCATCTGTTAGAAATTGTGAGAGATGTATATGTATATCTTCTTTTTATTGGGGGGGGGGGCTTAGTGCTACAGTATAAGCCCATACAAACACATTGAATAACACATTCACTACATGGAACAGATAAACACCCCCCCCAAAAAAGATCTAAAGGAAGTTTGTTCTGAAGTGTCTGTCCTATAATCTGAGAGATAAGAAAGATCAGGGAACATTTGCAATGATTTTGACATGTATTTAACCCCTTATGTCTGGCACTTAACAGTCTCCATATACGGTGCAGTCGGAAAGTATTCAGACCCCTTCCCCAACTTTTGTTACGGTACAGCCTTATTCTAAAAATGTATTACATACCACCCCCAATCAAATCAATCAATCAATATGCACACAATATCCCATAAAATTCTGAAAATGTATTATGAAATACAAAACTGAAATACCTTATATACATAAGTATCAGACCCTTTGCTATGAGATTCCAAATTGAGCTCAGGTGCATCCGGTTTCCATTGATCATCCTTGAGATGTTTCTACCACGTGTTTCTAAATTCAATTGATTTGACATTATTTGGAAAGGTACACCAGTCTATATAAAAAGGTCCCACAGTTGACAGTGCATGTCAGAGCCAAAATCACAGCAGAGCACTAAGGACCTCAGACTGGGAAAAGGTTCACCTTCCAACAGGACGACTCTAAACGCACAGCCAGAGCCCGGACTTGAACATCTCTGGAGACCTGAAAATTGCTGTGCAGCGACACTCCCCATTCAACCTGACAGAGCTTGAGATGATCTGCAGAGAAAAATGGGGGAAAACTCCACAAATACAGGTGTGCCAAGCTTGAAGCATCATACCCAAGAAGACGCGAGGCTGAAATCACTGCCAAAAAAGTGCTTCAACAAAGTACTGAGTAAAGTGTCTGAAAACTTACATAAATGTGCTAATTTATTACATACAAAACTGAAATATCACATTTCTAACAACCTGTTTTTGCTTTGTCATTATGGGGTACTGCATGCAGATAGTTGCAGATTTTTTATGCATTTGCAAACTTTTTTATTTTTTATTTGTCATTATGGGGTAGAAAAAAGAAAAAGGATACATTTTATAATAAGGCTGTAACGTAATGTGGGAAAAAATCTGAATACTTTCAGAACGCACTGTATACAGTACTTCCATACATTTTTTCAACTGATACTGGGGGACCTTCAGATGAGTCTTGTGAGAACTGTGGGCGTCCGAGAGCAAAACAACCAACGTGTACGTGAGTCATCTTTCCATAGAGGGGTCACAATAGTTTGAAGGGAAAACCAGTTTGTGAGACGATTTTGTGAGAAGATCGATTTTAGATCTCAGTCTGACAAACACCGCTCTAGCTCTGACCTTTCACCGCAGATCCAAAAAAACATGTATAGCTTAAACTGACCGATTTTTTAGGTTTTGTATTATTATTATTATGCTAATTAGACTTATGCGGGGGCGCGGACATCGTATCAAGGGGGTTAAGTACTGTCTGTTACGTAGTTCCGGAGAGAACATGCCAGGAGCTGGGGCTCACTCACCCTCTGTATCCTGCAGGTCCAAGACCCTCCTGATCTGGGACAGAGGCATGAGGGTGATGTGTTTGAGTTGGGCTGCAGGCCGCATCTGGCCCAGAGGACTCCTGAATGTGCTGATCACCTTATGTCTCTTCCTGGCAATCTGCAAATACAAACAACAATTCTGAATCAAAAAGTGGCTTAGGGGGTGGGTGTGGCAATGGGTGCAGTCGGCCAATTTGAATTTGAGAAACTTTTAGAGTCCCCCGTCTTGGCGATGTTGAGAGATTTTTTTAAATGTTAAGGCAATTTCTTGCAATTCTACACATTTCTCCATGAAGTCAAGACACATTTAAAGCTAATTGCACGCTGTTCGTTAAAATGTTTCCATGATTTGTTTTTTACTCAAACATAAAATCAACTACTGAATTCATTGTTTTTAGAATTTAAAATGTCCCTGTCTAGCTTTTATTTTGGTGATTTTTATAATATAATCTTTGACAAATAACAAAAACTTATCTTTACTACATACTTCATATCTGAAGTATGTGTCCCCTCAGGGGGAGGGGTGATAGAGGTTATGCTGTGACAAATCAATAGGGCCTCTTATACAAGGCAAAAGGTCCCAGTCATTAGCATGCGTTTCAATGGCCGGTGTGGGGGCCAGGGCAGAGGTTTGCATATGTCCCATGAAGGCAGGGTGATATCTATCGGGCAGAGAGGAGTGGAGATCTGAATACAGAGGAGTTAATCTATGAATAATTCAAGAGTGCAGCCCCTGCTCTCCCCATCCTCATTACCAGGCCGCTCTGACTCTCCTGAATCAGGACGCCTCACCCATTCTGGGTTTGATTGCTCACCCCCATACTAATGTAACACTTCACTAATTAGGAGAGCGATAAGAAACTGTCAGCAACGATATATCGCACATCGATAAATAATTCACTTTTCCCCCCTCCAACAATCTCCATTTAAGCATTTCAAATTCCAAAGATTTCATAATGAGGCGGAGGGTGAGAGGACGACAAGGGGAGTAGCTGGTATGGCAAGATAGTGAAAATGAGCGATGGTGTTAACTTGGGAGAGCTTTTGAGGTGTACTGTAAAGTTGTACAATTTAAAGCCATGTCACAATAAGGTGGCATGTGGTCAAGACCAAAGTTCAAATGGTAGGTTTTTTTCCCCCTTTCAAATATGTTCAGTATTTCATTGAGCCCGTCTGGCGTGCCAGATGGGAGGGTTTGCACTTTTGGTATTATTTAATTGATGTGGGCGTTACCTCGAGACAGTCATTGAAGAGAAAGAGTGTGACACTTTCACCTCGGTCACAGGGTTTGTCTCCCAAGGCGATGGTCTCCACCCTGTGGACCAGGCTGCGATGGGACGAGAGCAGGTTGGCCTAAAGAGAGAAAAGAAAGGATGAATATCACACTCAACTAGAGGTCGACCGATTAATCGGAATAGCCGATTAATTAGGGCCGATTTCAAGTTTTCGTAAATCGGAAATCTGTATTTTTGGGCGCCGATTTTGAAAATGCTAGACCTTTATTTAACTAGGCAAGTCAGTTAAGAACACATTCTTATTTTCAATGACGGCCTAGGAACGGTGGGTTAACTGCCTTGTTCAGGGGCAGAACGACAGATTTTCACCTTGTCTGCTATGGGGATCCAATCTTGCAACCTTACAGTTGACTAGTCCAACACTATAACCACCTGCCTCTCGTTGCACTCCACAAGGAGACTGCCTGTTACGTGCAGTAGAAGCCAAGGTAAGTTGCTAGCTAGCATTAAACTTAATCATAATCACTAGTTATAACTACGCATGGTTGATGATATTACTAGTTTATCTAGCGTGTCCTGCGTTGCATATAATTGATACAACGCTGTGGGATGATTTAACAAAAGCGCATTTGAGAAAAAAAGCACAATCATTGGACGACTCTACCTAACCATAAACACCAATGCCTTCCTTAAAATCAATACACAGAAGTATATATTTTTTAAACCTGCATATTTAGCTAAAAGAAATCCAGGTTAGCAGGCAATATTAACCAGGTGAAATTGTGTCACTTCTCTTGCGTTCATTGCACGCAGAGTGAGGGTATATGCAACCGTTTGGGCCGCCTGGCTCATTGCGAACTAATTTGCCAGAATTTTACATAATTATGACATAACATTGAAGGTTGTGCAATGTAACAGGAATATTTAGACTTATGCCACCCGTTAGATAAAATACCGAACAGATCCGTATTTCACTGAAATAAACGTTTTGTTTTCTAAATGATAGTTTCCGGATTCAACCATATTAATGACCAAAGGCTCGTATTTCTGTGTGTTATGTTATAACTAAGTCTATGATTTGATAGAGCAGTCTGACTGAGCGATGGTAGGCAGCAGCAGGCTCGTAAGCATTCATTCAAATAGCACATTTGTGCGTTTTGCCAGCAGCTCTGCTGTTTATGACTTCAAGCCTATCAGCCTAATGGCTGGTGTAACCGATGTGAAATGGTTAGCTAGTTAGCGGGGTGCGCGCTAATAGCGTTTCAAACGTCACTCGCTCTGAGACTTGGAGTAGTTATTCCCCTTGCTCTGCATGGGTAACGCTGCTTCGAGGGTGGCTGTTGTCGTTGTGTTCCTGGTTCGAGCCCAGGGAGGAGAGGGACAGAAGCTATACTGTTACACTGGCAATACTAAAGTGCCTATAAGAACATCCAATAGTCAAAGCTATAGGAAATACAAATGGTAGAGAGAGAAATAGTCCTATAAATACTATATTAACGATAACCTAAAACCTCTTACCTTGGAATATTGATGTCTCATGTTAAAAAGGAACCACCAACTTTCATATGTTCTCATGTTCTGAGCAAGGAACTCAAACGTTAGCTTTCTTACATGGCACATATTGCACTTTTACTTCTCCAACACTTTGTTTTTGCATTATTTAAACCAAATTGAACAGGTTTCATTATTTATTTCAGGCTAAATGGATTTTTATTGATTTATTATATTGTTAAAATAAGTGTCCGTTCAGCATTGTTGTATATATATATATATATATATATATATATATATATATATATATAAAACTTTATTTATTTTTTATATATTTAAAATCGGCAGACTTTTTGGCCCTCCAATAAATTGGTTGAAAAAACATAAATCGGTCGACCTCTACACTCAACCAAAGACATCCAACAGCCATTTGTGAATAAATAAATAAACATCACCAGAGATACCTTCATGATTCAATTACAGGCCGCATTTAAAGTTTGAATCCTTAGTGGTGAAACTGCCACATTTGTTTGCGATATTACAACAAAGTTACTGCAGTCAACGAAAACGCATTTTCCCATTGCACGGGCAATAGAGCACAATATGTACTGCAAGCATTTTTTACCATGTGTCAGCTCTGCAATAGAAACAAAAATGGTGGCACTGTTCCCCGCGACTGCAGATTCCATCTTTAAAAGGGCCATAATTGTAATTAAATGGGTCTAAATCTAAAAAGATTGGTAATTTCACTGCTTATTCATTTGGATGCTCTGCTTAGGGCTGTGGCGGTCAAAAAATTGTCAGCCGATGATTGTCATACAAATAACTGCTGGTCTCACGGTAATTGACCGTTAATTAACTTAAGTTAAGCGCCGCCGGCTTCCACGTATAGCCTTCAATCCACTGAGGTGAACCTTGGGAACATCTACATTTGAAAAATCCTAATAATTTAATATATAGCCTACACCATCACAGTAAATCCATTATTTCTTTAGACAGGTCAAAAAAAAATAAGTTAAATCAAAATGTATTTTACATTTGAGATTCTTCAAAAAGCCACCTTTTGTCTTGACAACTTTGCAAACTCTTAGCATTCTCTCAACCAGCTTCAGCTGGAATGCTTTTCCAACAGTCGCTGAGCACTTGTTGGCTGCTTTTCCTTTACTCTGTGGTCCGACTCATCCTAAACCACCTAAATTGGGTTGAGGTCAGTGGATTGTGAAGGCCAGGTCATCTGATGCAGCACTCCATCACTCTCCTTCTGGTAAAATAGCCCATACACAGCCTGGAGGTGTGTTAGGTCATTGTCCTGTTGAAAAACAAATGATAGTCCCACTAAGCTCAAAACAGGTGGGATGGAGTATGGCTGCAGAACGCTATGGTAGCCATGTTGGTTGTGTGCCTTGAATTCTAAAGTCGAAGACAGTGTCACTAGCAAAGCACCCCCAAATCATCACCACACCTCCATGCTTCACGGTGGGACCTACACATGCAGAGATCATCCGTTCACACACATCTCACAAAGATTGGAACCAAAAATCTCAAATTTGGACTCATCAGACCGAAGGACAAATTTCCACCGGTCTAATGTCCATTGCTCGTGTTTCTTGGCAAAAGCAAGTCTCTTCTTCTTATTGGTGTCCTTTAGTAGTGGTTTTGTTGCAGCAATTCAACCATGAAGGCCTGATTCACACAGTCTCCTCTGAACTGTTGATGTTGAGATGTGTCAGTTACTTGAACTCTGTGAAGCATTTATTTGGGCTGCAATTTCTGAGGCTGGTAACTAATGAACTTATCCTCTGCAGCCGAGGCAACTCTGGGTCTTCCATTCCTGTGGCGGTGCTCGTGAGAGCCCGTTTCTTCACTGAGCTTGATGGTTGTTGCGACTACACTTGCAGAAATGTTCAAAGTTGTTGACATTTTCCGTCTTGACTGACCTTCAGGTCTTAAAGTAATGGAGTGTCATTTATTTGCTTATTTGAGTTGTTCTTGCCATAATATGGACTTGTTCTTTTACCAAATAAAAGACCAAGTCCTTATACCCCCTAACTTGTCACAAAACAAATTATTTTCTCAAACGCATTAAGGAAAGAAATCCCAAATATGAACTTTAGGCACACCTGTTAATTGAAATGAATTCCAGAGGACTACCTCATGAAGCTGGTTGAGAATGCCAAGAGTAATGCAAAGCTGTCAAGGCAAAGTGTGGCTATTTGAAACATATTTTGATTTGTTTAACACCTTCTTGGTTACTACATGATTCCATGTGTTATTTCATAGTTTTGATGTCTTCACTTTTATTCTACAATGTAGAAAATAGTCAAAATAAAGAAAAACCCTTGAATGAGTTGGTGTTCTAAAACTTTTGACCGGTAGTGTATATATAGTGTGTGCAAATATTTTTATAGCTTCCAGTTAATTTTGCTGTTAGTCAGCACCTCCACAATAAATAACTTTCTCTGGGTGTGCACCAGCTCATGCTGTCTATTAGACTGGTCTAAAGAAACATGATATGAAGAAAATGTAGCCTATTTCAGAAGACAGAATAGCATATTTTGAGTCGTCTTTATGTTAGGCTCTGATCTGGCTATGCAAGATTTGCTTTTAATTACTGTGGCATTATTTTAAAGTAAGAACACAATTGAACATAGCTGAATAAAATAAAATAAACATTTTAAAAAGTGCGCACATGCGGCTATTCCGTGTTGAACGTTTAACAAAGCAGTAGGTCCTCCTATATGTTTAATTTAGAGTTATTCATGTAACTTTAATTGTGGTACAAATGTTAGGCTATAGGTTTTGATTTCTAATACATTCCAAGGATGCAAGTAATGATTTTTTAAAAGTGGCATGAAAGGCAAGCACTCTGCTCCGTTTCTTGCACAGGCTGCACACACTTAATCAGTCTCATTCACAATGCTATTGCCAATCGCAAATCGATTGCGCAAAGACTGGGTTTATAAGATCATGTTTGACAATGCTCTGTAGGCTACATACAGTGGGGAGAACAAGTATTTGATAACCTGCAAAATCGGCAGTGTTTCCTACTTACAAAGCATGTAGAGGTCTATTTTTTTTTTATCATAGATGCACTTCAACTGAGAGACTGAATCTAAAACAAAAATCTAGAAAATCACATTGTATGATTTAAGTAATTAATTTGCATTTTATTGCATTACATAACTATTTGATACATCAGAAAAGCAGAACTTAATATTTGGTACAGAAACCTGTTTGCAATTACAGAGATCATATGTTTCCTGTAGTTCTTGACCAGGTATGCACACTGCAGCAGGGATTTTGGCCCACTCCTCCATACAGACCTTCTCCAGATCCTTCAGGTTTCGGGGTTGTCGCTGGGCAATACGGACTTTCAGCACCCTCCAAAGATTTTCTATTTGGTTCAGGTCTGGAGACTGGCTAGGCCACTCCAGGACCTTGAGATGCTTCTTACGGAGCCACTCCTTAGTTGCCCTGGCTGTGTGTTTTGGGTCGTTGTCATGCTGGAAGACCCAGCCACGACTCATCTTCAATGCTCTTACTGAGGGAAGGAGGTTGTTGGCCAAGATCTCACGATACATGGCCCCATCCATCCTCCCCTCAATACGGTGCAGTCCTCCTGTCCCCTTTGCAGAAGAGCATCCCCAAAGAATGATGTTTCCACCTCCATGCTTCACAGTTGGGATGGTGTTCTTGGGGTTGTACTCATCCTTCTTCCTCCAAACACGGCGAGTGGAGTTTAGACCAAAAAGTTATATTTTTGTCTCATCAGAGCACATGACCTTCTCCCATTCCTCCTCTGGATCATCCAGATGGTCATTGGCAAACTTCAGACGGGCCTGGACATACGCTGGCTTGAGCAGGGGGACTTTGCGTGCGCTGCAGGATTTTAATCGATGACGGCGTAGTGGGTTACTAATGGTTTTCTTTGAGACTGTGGTCCCGCTCTCTTCAGGTCATTGACCAGGTCCTGCCGTGTAGTTCTGGGCTGATCCCTCACCTTCGTGATCATTGATGCCCCACGAGGTGAGATCTTGCATGGGGCCCTAGACTGAGGGTGATTGACCGTCATCTTGAACTTCTTCCATTTTCTAATAATTGCGCCAACAGTTGTTGCCTTCTCACCAAGCTGCTTGCCTATTGTCCTGTAGCCCATCCCAGCCTTGTGCAGGTCTACAATGTTACCCCTGATGTCCTTACACAGCTCTCTGGTCTTGGCCATTGTGGAGAGGTTGGAGTCTGTTTGATTGAGTGTGTGGACAGGTGTCTTTTATACAGGTAATGAGTTCAAACAGGTGCAGTTAATACAGGTAATGAGTGGAGAACAGGTGTGCTTCTTAAAGAAAAACTAACAGGTCTGTGAGAGCTGGAATTCTTACTGGTTGGTAGGTGATCAAATACTTATGTCATGCAATAAAATGTGAATTAATTACTTAAAGATCATACAATGTGATTATCTGGATTTTTGTTTTAGATTCCGTCTCTCACGGTTGAAGTGTACCTATGATTTCAAAAAATACAGACCTCTACATGCTTTGTAAGTAGAAAAACCTGCAAAATCGGCAGTGTATCAAATACTTGTTCTCCCCACTGTATATATGGGCTATCCAACCGTGTTCCAGGGGTCTTGGGCCTTTAGGCTACGTTTGCAGTTATTTGGCGACTTTAGTTGTGATACAAACCTTATCAAAAACACATTGGCCTATGGGCAAGGCTACAAGACGCACGCAACTATGATTGGAAAATTCGCAAAAATTAGCCGTTTCTAGCCTTAGACTGCACATGCTGGGCATCATTCACAAGTGATAATATTCTCACCCCATCAGACTATTCTCAATTTAATCTTTGTGGGCTATACTCGGCCTTGTCTCAGGATGGTAAGTTGGTAGTTGAAGATATCCCTCTAGTGGTGTGGGGGCTGTGCTTTGGCGAAGTGGGTGGGGTTATATCCTTCCTGTTTGGCCCTGTCTGGGGGTGTCCTCAGACGGGGCCACAGTGTCTCCTGACCCCTCCTGTCTCAGCCTCCAGTATTTACGCTGCAGTAGTTTATGTGTCGGGGGGATAGGGTCAGTTTGTTATATCTGGAGTACTTCTCTTGTCCTATCAGTTGTCCTGTGTGAATTTAAGTATGCCCTCTCTAATTCGCTCTATCTTTCTCTCAGAGGACCTGAGCCCTAGGACCATGCCTCAGGACAACCTGACACGACTCCTTTCTGTCCCCAGTCCACCTGGCCGTGCTGCTGCGCCAGTTTCAACTGTTCCGCCTGTGATTATTATTATTTGACCATGCTAGTAATTTATTAACATTTGAACATCTTGGCCATGTTATCTCCACCCGGCACAGCCAGAAGAGGACTGGCCACCCCTCATAGCCTGGTTCCTCTAGGTTTCTTCCTAGGTTTTGGCATTTCTAGGGAGTTTTTCCTAGCCACTGTGCTTCTACACCTGCATTGCTTGCTGTTTGGGGTTTTAGGCTGGGTTTCTGTACAGCACTTTGAGATATCAGCTGATGTACGAAGGGCTATATAAATACATTTGAATTGAATCTAGTCTTTCACAGTATTTAGTATATATAACGATTTATTTTTAGGGTAATTGACCATTTTCATGCACCTGTCGGAACAGGGGCTGGGTAAAAAAAAAGACGTCATCTATATACACTTGAATAGCGAATGGAGGACGCTTTTCATGCCAGCCAGGTAGGCTACTCCGATTGTAATGCAAAGCAAAGAGCTTAATATTAGGAAACTTGAGAAACAAATATATAGTAGGCCTTGCCTATGGAAAGATGGAATCCTCTTTTAAATAGAGGCCAACAAAACTCAGTTCTCACTCAATTGCATAGCCTGTAAAAATGTAGCGCAAAATGGGCTTATAGGAACACTGATTTCATTTCATGCATCAACCAGCTATGAGGAGCTGGCTCTCACAGCGCAACAGAGGATCCTATTCCTCTCAAACGCTAAATGTCAGGGCTCTCATGAAGTGTTTGGTTTGATTTTCGATTTGCATTGATGTCAGAATGATTAGAGGGACCTAAGTACCGGCCATTAGTAACTTACAGTTAGCAAGTTTGGTAGACTACTAATGACCATCAGTGGCATCAGAGCTCAGTTTTGGAGAAACCTAGTTACCGTGACCCAACGGTAGCGTGGAATTTGACAGCGGTCATGACTTGATATGTGGCATTAATATAGTCACCCTCACAGCCCTAGCTCTGCTTAACCAAATCCAGATAAGAGCTATCCTCACAGCTCAGAGTCAGAGGTGTACCAATTCACTCCCTCTAGTACCAACTCAAGTCCACTATGATCACCTCAAAACAGGACACCAGAACACAGAAGAATGGTTTGGTTCACATTATACACACAGCGCAACAAGAATTATATCCAGAATGTAGCTTGAAACATGCACAATAAGCCATGCATTACAAGATAAACATATGCATTGAACAGTGCGGAAAATGCATCCCAGGGAAATTTGAAATATGGGTATCAGCCTGAACGCGTAGGGAGAGGCCTGGCCGTTAGTGTGCTGAAGGACAGCCATTTACAGATTAAAGGCTCAACAAAGTCTGCCACATTCTAGTGACGAAGTACACAAACTTACAGGGCAGCCGTCAACTTCATAGACAACATCAAAGATCTGCTTCTGTCCCTCGGTCTTTCTCTTGTCTTCGTTTATATGACTGGGGGATAAAATGCATTCAGTTTAGCCAACTGATACTACAATAATTTTATGTAAATGTGAGGGATAATGGATGAAGCTTCAACTTCATTACAATAAAATGCTTCAGGCATTGCAGGAAATGCACAGTTGACTCACGTCATAACTTCCTTGAGTGATTCGATTGCCTTCTCCAAAGTGATTTTGTCAGGGTTGTCATCGGCAGTGTGCTTCTTAATATCTGCAGCATGGATGGGGTCAATGGACAATAACATACATAATTGATAGAATAATGAAAAGTCAATGGCAAACTGATATGACAAGGACAAATTTGTAACAGTGGATAAAGGAGAGGAGCATATTTTTCCGTTATGACACTTCAGTTGCAAATCAAGCACTCTTCATACTAGTGTTGTCACGATAACAGAATTTGGAATTCGATACCAGGTTTAGTATCACGATACTCTATACCAAAACGATGCCACGGCAAAAAAAAGAGCGGGGAGAATTTTGGGGTGGAAGGCTAGACTAGTTACAACTTTTTAGTGAGCAACATATTGATGACTTACATTTCTCAAAACAATGTGCAACACAGTAAATGTAATGTAGGCCTGCTTACCTGTTATAATTGATCCGGGTTACATTTAAAATGACATCAAATTTAATTCAGCCCCGGTCTCCCGTATGCAGTCACATCGAATTGCGGAGCACTTTGCTGATACCGTTTCAAAAAAGTGCAGTTGGCGCTAGTTTTTTTAGGAGTTGAAAAATAAATGAGGTTGTGATGGAAAGCTGGTCTTTTTAACAAGGGCCAACAAAAGTGCTTTCAAAGTGTTTCCCGCGTTTCCTTAAAGCGGACTCCCCTTTGCATGCACAACAAACTAAGTCTTGTACTGCCTTGATAGAATTCAGACAAATTGACAGGCACGATCCGCTCAGTCAGTTTACGACATGACACATTTGATAGAAGTAACAGAAATACTACAACTGAACCGTTTTTAATGTTGTAGTATCTAAAGAGTACCACGCAACACTTCTTCATACTGCAGCTGAGGAGAATGCATTGCAATTAGTACTTCTATCATAGCACATATGCAGCATGTTGCTCAACATGTGGCTGTCAAGTGTGAGCAGTGTGTGTGGTGTAGTCTACCGTTGAGAAGGAGGGCAACGCTTGGCAGTCTCTGCACGGGGCGAATCAGAAGCTCCACCAGCTTCTGCCGCCCACACTCGGGCTTCGACTGATTGATCTGGAGGCAAGAAAACACTAATGTTGAAGGAGAGGAGACCTGACAGATGTCGCAAACTACTCATATAAACATGCTCAGAGTTTCTCAAAGCTTACTTCACATAAAGAGATGAGAACTGAATGATCTTCAACATGAGGCATATGGTACCTTCAAAACCCACACACACATGGATGTATACACGAATGTATGGTCTCACATACCTTGAGGAAAGCATGGAAACGTGGCTTCTGCTTCTCACACCTGACTATCGTATCCTTGCTCATCTCAAAGAAGTTGACGAATGGTGGGTAAGCCTTCACCAGGTCTTTAGACTGACAGAGAGAAAGGAACAGTCAGTATGTCCAAAATGGCTAAATACAACATAGTCAGAACAAAGGCTTGTTATACTCACGTATTTGAGAATGATGTCCCCGACACTCTTGTCCTCAGACCAGTCCATAACCAGCACTTCCAGATCGGCCTGTCAAAACAACCCAATAAGCAGAGACACACAGAGGGTCTTTATATGACTACGGCAGACTGAACTCTTGTTCAGGTCATTAGGGCGAAGCACAATAGGCCCAGCGTCCTCCAGGTTTGGCCGGGGTAGGCCGTCATTGTAAATAAGAATTGGTTCTTAACAGACTTGCCTAGTAAAAAATAAATAAAAACTTTGGATATTTTCAGGAGAGAAGTGCTTACCTTTATCCTGGTATGTACATCATAGATGTCTGGGATGCTGCCAAAGATGGTCTTGATTTCTTCCTGAGCCAAAATGGGTCCTCCAACTTGGTCTTCCTTTTCCAGGGGGAGTTTGAACAACTATAGGAATAGACATTTCAGGTGAGACACAGCCCAGATCCCATCTATTCCCTTAATCAATACACACACCCCCCAATACAGATACCATTGACTTATGCATGGGTGGAGAAGTCAACCAACTGGCTGTGAAACAAGTGGTTTAGATAAGGCCTCACGATTTCAGACTGAATATTACAACCAGAATGTCATAAAAAAACAGACACTAAATCTATTTTCAGCATTGGGGAAGAGAAAAATATTTATAGAGTGCAGGTATGAATTAAATATAACAAGCCAACCTCCCTTCCCATCTAATTAAAGACTTAGAAAACAACCAAACAATAAGTCTTTAATCTAATCAACTACCAGGAATTAATCCCATTAAAATTCATGTGATCTAGCCAAGCTATATTCATCTTTCCCTGTAAAAGGTATAAAAAGAGGCTCTAAATGGCTTTTAATTACAATTTGTTCTAATAAAAACACATTTTAACGAGTGCCCAACATGTGTGAATCATAATGGAAAATTAGTATTCAAGCCCACTCTTGGCAGATCAGCTTATCGGCGAACTTC
Source organism: Oncorhynchus gorbuscha (assembly GCF_021184085.1). Taxonomy (NCBI): domain Eukaryota; kingdom Metazoa; phylum Chordata; class Actinopteri; order Salmoniformes; family Salmonidae; genus Oncorhynchus; species Oncorhynchus gorbuscha. The sequence goes on from NC_060187.1 coordinate 31,428,633, forward strand.
AGAAGGCAATGGACATGAGGTCGACCTGTCAGCAGTCAGTGTTAAAGACCATTTGATGTGAAGATTGCCATCTGTCTCATCTGAGCTTGCATGGTGTAGTGGACATGGGGCAGAGGACATAATACTACTGGTTACTTCATAAGACTGGTGGTGGGTGACCAGGCGTGGGTGAAAGTGAGCACAGGTGACTTAGGTGTGAGTGAGCTAAGGAATGGGTACATTATTTTTGGCATAGTGATGTTTGCTTAACCAGAGAGTGAGCGAGGACATTCCATTCTACTGGTATCATAGTAATGCTATAGCAAGCAGAGAGATGGAGAGCTGCCAAAGTGGGAGCAATGAGACAAGGAAAGGCCTGAGGCTTGGATCGATGAGCAACAGAGTGAGTGGTGTGGTGTGAGTGGGAGCCTGCCTTCCTTCCTGACAGTCCTGACACTCATAATCCTATTCATTTTCTCCCCCACTGGTCACTGGACTCAGGCACCGGTGGGACAGCCTGATAAGGACCCTAGCATCCCCGGTGGTGTTATGTGAACCCATGTCCACAGCAGCAGCAACAACAAACCTGCATGACTGTGGTGAGAATATCCACATAGTTGCTCTCTGTCTGGTATAACTCCTTGGAGACCTGCCATCTTGCAGACTGCTTCAGGACAGCAGGTGTAGAGCTCTTCGACGGCCGGGAGTGTTCTGGGAAAGTGCCAGAGAGAGTCAAGAAGTGAATATTGATTGAGACAGTGGAGAAAAACATGTTGTTTTCTTCGACAATACACAATCCAGAACTTCTGTACTTTTTGACTTCCTGTATGTCTCATAGTTGAGGAAATAAGAGTATTTTGTCTGACATGCAAAGTGAGAGCTACTCTGTGGAAGCGTTGGGCTTTTGTCTTAGCTAGAGAGAATCATTTGAGAAGGCAACAAGTGTATTTCATATCATCTTACCCTCAAATCAACACTGAACTTTAACAATCTACTATTCTTCCTCTTGTACCTCTTTGATCAGCAAGACAGGACAATTTTTTTTTTTTATAATACAGTTTCTAATATAATGCAAAATCAGATTCCATCAGTGACAGTTCAACTGAGTGACCTGTCTTCTCCTGGCATGTGCTAAGATAGTGTGACTCCTGGGACGAGTCCATCCATGAAGCCTCCTCAGTCTCTGTGGCCTGGGCCGGCTGGGGGCATGGGAGGCCCTCTAGTGTGCCGGTCTCCTGCTGAGGGGTAGGGGTGCTAGTGCAGTGGAAGGTCCACTCTTGGTCTGCCCCCCTACTCCTCTCTCTGACACTCCTCATCCTCCTCTGCCTGCTGGTCTCAGCACATACACTCATACGCCTGCTGTGCTCTACACTGTTCTCTGAAAGACAGGGTGTTCAGTCTCATGGGGGGGGGGGGGGGGTTCAAACAGAATAGCAGAGCATGTTGCTTCTTCCTGCCTCCCTCTGCAACCAGCAGTGACTGTCCCCAGTCTATGACAGGGCCCTGATTACAACTGACGTGAGACCCTAATTATGCTATAAACCCTGTCTCTTTTTGCCTGCAATAACTTTTAACGAGGACAGAGGGGCTTATTAACAATCGTCAAAGTGTTCCGAGAACTGTGACATGACGTCTGGCTGATTATGAGTGACTATGGCTCCTCTCACCTGCCAGGGCCTTGCAGGTCTCTGGGGTGTTGGAGATGTCCAGCAGAGAACCAATGGACAGGGAGTGCTCGGCAGAAGGCCTCTTGCGGGGGGGAGGGAAGGGGGAGATCTCCGTCTCCTTGGTGAGCTGGGCCAGAGTGTCCCTCAGACGCCTCCTCTTCCGGTTACTGTTGGGTGTGTTGAGGGACAGCAGGGACACAGCCTTCTTCATCACAGGACTGTCCATCTGAGAGTAGCAGAAACATGGGCATGACGGATGAAGTTGTATGGAGATAACAAGTTTGACGAAACCCCCACCCTGATAATTTCACCTAGTTTATTAAGCAAAGCAGTGATGTGGAAGTGTACGGATTACATCTACACAACTACAATTGGGAATACTCAGATTTATATAATAGTTTGATAAAACTGTTAAGATGGTTTTTAAGACTACATGCTGAGAGACTTTGAAAAATGCAGAAAAACTTTATATTACAGCAACTAAATTATTTTTGTGGAGCCTATTTGATTCTGAGTTGAGACAAAGTGTTTTTAATTTTCCTAGCTCACTTCACTGGCACCACAGAGGGAGACTCGTGAGGATGTGTGCGACACAGGTATAGAATATCAGCAGCGTCCATTCCACTGTAGAGATTTCTGCATATATCGGACTGACTCAGACAGAACTTACCTTCTCATAGAAGTACATGGACTCCCCTGCTCTGGCATCCATCTGTATGCTCCCCCAGAACCACTTGAACAGTCAAAGAAACAGAGTATTGATACAAGGCAGGGAACACCAGTGTTGACTCTCTCTGTTCAAATTACGTGCCTTGTCGAAAGGAAAATAAAATATTGATCCATCCAAGTCCGTATATCAATACAACTAAACACATTGAATAGAAATACTTATTTTACATACTGTTTAGAAAAATAACAATTCTTATTTTCCAAGACTCAACAGTGCCAACGTATTAGAAAAACGCATTAATTTGAGGTGCATAAATGCCTGAATTTCAGGTAGTATGCTTCAGTCAGACAAACTGTTCATATGTTGCTGTTTTTTATGTTTGTCTGCCTCCCCCCCCGGTTCAGTGATGTAAGCTGACATCTCCCACATTGAAGTGCTCACCTCCTGTTTGACAACATAAAGTCTCTTTGACGGGACGAATGGCAGCTCCTTGACAGAGTTTTCCTCCACCACCATGTGAGTGCACTTCTCATCTCCAACCTCCAAGAAGCTGCCGCCTAGGAGAAACACATTAGGATTAAGGTTTTAGAAACTCCAAAAGGACTCCAGAAAAATAAAACACTATTGAAGAGGAACATGTGCATGCAGAGCAGCTTTTGTAAAGACTAGACATAACAAATCAAAGAATTAAAAAAATATTGAAATGGTCTAACGAATCAGCAAGATCTCAGGCCAATACCATGTTTGACTGTCCTTTCCTCCATGTTGGTCTTATCTTCGTCTGAGAAGCCCAGGAAGCTCAGTGCACAGTCTTGAAAGGGGGGAACTTTGAACTCTGTGCGGAACTCTTCATCTCCAGCATGGAACTTACTGTAGGAACAGATGGTTGTCAGAACCTATGCATGTACACTGAGTACACAAAACATTAAGAACACCTGCCTTTTCCATGACAGACTGACCAAGTGAATCCATGTGAAAGCTATGATCCCTTATTGATGTTACTTGTTAAATCCACTTTAAAATCAGTGAAGATGAAGGGGAGGAGATAGGTTAAATAAGAGTTTTTAAACTTTGAGACAATTGAGGCATGGATTGTGTATGTGCCATTCAGAGGGTGAACGGGCAAGACAAAAGATGCAAGTGCCTTCAAACTGGGCATGTTAGTAGGTGCCAGGCGCACCGGTCTGTGTCAAGAACAGCAACGCTGCTGGGTTAACACTCAACAGTTTCCTGTGTGTATCAAGAATTGTCCACCACCCAAAGGACATCTAGCCAACCTGTCACAACTGTCGGAAGCAATGAAGTCAACATGGGTCAGCTTCCCCGTGGAACGCTACCAACACTTGCACAGCCAATGAAGGTGTTCCTAATGTTTTGTATACAATAGTGTAAGTTGATGTAGAAACATGAATGTGAAGAGCACAATCAAGTCCATGAGCATGAGGAGGTACTTACACATCATCTCTATGCTCCCAGGCCTTATGGATCCATGTTGGGGTGAGGATGGGCGTGCCCATACACACAGCAAGCTACAAGAGACAGGTACACGTCACATTAGGAGAATGATTGATTGTTTAGAAATGTGTATTGAGGTTACTGGCCGCTGTAACATTAACCGCAGCACAGGGTGGTTATGGGTGTGTAAATAAATATATACACTGCTCAAAAAAATGAAGGGAACACTAAAATAACACATCCTAGATCTAAATGAATGAAATATTCTTAAATACTTTTTTCTTTACATAGTTGAATGTGCCGACAACAAAATCATACAATAATTATCAATGGAAATCTAATTTATCAACCCATGGAGGTCTGGATTTGGAGTCACACTCAAAATTAAAGTGAAAAACCACACTACAGGCTGATCCAACTTTGATGTAATGTCCTTAAAACAAGTCAAAATGAGGCTCAGTAGTGTGTGTGGCCTCCACGTGCCTCTATGACCTCCCTACAATGCCTGGGAATGCTCCTGATGAGGTGGCAGATGGTCTCCTGAGGGATCTCCTCCCAGACCTGGACTAAAGCATCCGCCAATTCCTGGACAGTCTGTGGTGCAACGTGGCGTTGGTGGATGGAGCGAGACATGTCCCAGATGTGCTCAATTGGTTTCAGGTCTGGGGAACGGGCGGGAGAGTCCATAGCATCAATGCCTTCCTCTTGCAGGATCTGCAGACACACTCCAGCCACATGAGGTCCAGCATTGTCTTGCATTAGGCGGAACCCAGGGCCAACAGCACCAGCATATGGTCTCACAAGGGGTCTGAGGAGCTCATCTCAGTACCTAGTGGCAGTCAGGCTACCTCTGGCGAACACATGGAGGGCTGTGCAGCCCCCCAAAGAAATGCCACCCCACACCATGACTGACCCACCACCAAACCGGTCATGCTGGAGGATGTTGCAGGCAGCATAACCTTCTCCACGGCGTCTGCAGACTCTGTCACGTGCTCAGTGTGAACCCGCTTTCATCTGTGAAGAGCACAGGGGGCCAGTGCTGAATTTGCCAATCTTGGTGTTCTCTGGCAAATGCCAAACGTCCTACACGGTGTTGGGTTGTAAGCACAACCCCCACCTGTGGACGTCGGGCCCTCATACCACCCTCATGGAGTCTGTTTCTGACCGTTTGAGCAGATACATGCACATTGGTGGCCTGCTGGAGGTCATTTTGCAGGGCTCTGGCAGTGCTTCTCCTGCTCCTCCTTGCACAAAGGCGGAAGTAGCGGTCCTGCTGCTGAGTGGTTGCCCTCCTACGGCCTGCTCCACGTCTCCTGATGTACTGGCCTGTCTCCTGGTAGCACCGCCATGCTCTGGACACTACGCTGACAGACACAGCAAACCTTCTTGTCACAGCCCGCATTGATGTGCCATCCTGGATGAGCTGCACTACCTGAGCAACTTGTGTGGGTTGTAGACTCCGTCTCATGCTACCACTAGAGTGAAAGCACCGCCAGCATTCAAAAGTGACCAAAACATCAGCCAGGAAGCATAGGAACTGAGAAGTGGCCTGGTCACCACCTGCAGAACCACTCCTTTATTGGGGGTGTCTTGCTAAATGCCTATAATTTCCACCTGTTGTCTATTCCATTTGAACAACAGTATGTGAAATTTATTGTCAATCAGTGTTGCTTCCTAAGTGGACAGTTTGATTTCACAGAAGTGTGATTGACTTGGAGTTAGATTGTGTTGTTTAAGTGTTCCCTTTATTTTTTTGAGCTGTGTGTGTGATATATATATATATATACACACACACATACACACACAAGGTACTGTAAGAGGTCACAAGTTTATTCTCCAAAGCTAAGGATGAAAAACGGCATGTGTATTGAAACCGCTCTCATTCTTGTACTTTGATAAACAGTAAGACACCTTGCGATGTAAAACAGCTCCGTCCATCTGTTAAGAGAACAAAGCTACTTTTCATGTTTAAAGTGCTGGAGCAAAACATGACGAAACTAGTTAAGAATTCAATTCAGAAAAGGATGGGGTGTAGAGAAAAGCAAACAGAACTACAGAGAATCAATAAAAATAACAATTTCACAGTCAGCAAGTGAAATGTCATGTAATGAACAAAATAATCCAGAGTTAAGAGTGACTCCCTGAGGAGAATCTATCAAAAACACATCTTAAAAGAACCAATGAGGGAGTGTATTAGCACGCCGCGTGTTTTGATAGTTCAACAGCACAGTTTAAACTAAGTTTGAAGATCTTCAGTTGAAAGTAAGGAAAAATTGGTGGCACAAAATCACAACTAAATCATATGGATTAGGCTTATACATGAGCTCTTCCAGATGGGAGGAAATGTTAGGGGTGTTTTACAAACCTTGTACTTCTCGCCATGAGTGGAGTATGCAATAAGATGGGTGACTTTAGTGCTGAAGTCCTTACGGATGGCGCCACCCATGTGATGCACCAGATTCACCAGGTTTTTCTGCAGGGGATAAACGAAAGTGACATTTGACACCAACATATCTCTCTTAGCATCAAAATAGCAAACAAACAAAACATGTTGACACTTGGTAGTGTTACAAATGACAAAATCAGCTTGAATGTAGTCCACTTACAACTTCCTCTTTGCTGCGGAAACCAGTGAAACACAGTGACAAGTTGAGCATGGTGGTCGAGTATAAAGGACGAGAGGAAAATGGCAGGGGCTGTGGGAAACAAACATGGTTCTCATAAATTTCTGATACTGAAAACATTCCTCCACTGCTTGTATCAAATTCAAATATTTTGGGGTGCTTTACTGGTCAGTAGCAAAGTGGTATGTCTATGCATGTGTAAACATGTGATGTTATACAGAACAAACATCTCAAAGTTAACAGGCTCTATAGATAAGGGGGGAGAGATCCGGAGATAATTACTCATTCTGAATATTATGGACATATTTCATGCCTTTTGCATCAGTGTCTGTCCATGTTCAGTTTTTAGTGTTGAGATTTATTCCTCCATAGACCTAGCGTCATCTTAGAGCGGTGTCTGGTGAGATGTGCAGTGACCTGTGGCCAGTGGTGTGTTCATCTTCTGCAGTAATCAGACTGTGTTGAGCAGGTGCTCTGCTTAGACCCAGATAACAGTGACGCATTTCTCAGGGTTCATGGGAACAATCAAAACCTTCCTATAAATCGATTTAACTTCAAAGCACAACTTTCCCTGCGTTTTACTTCATCTTTCTGTAGCAGGCAGATGCTAAATTGCACTATAACAGTCAAAACATCAGTTCTTGAACCTGAGAGGAATGATCCATAGCTGAGCACTGAGTGCCATCCCTGAGTGATTGACTGTGTATATTTCCGGAGTGATTTGCTCCTGTCCTTACCTCCTCTCGTCCCGCACAGTGCAGAACAACGGGGGGGCCCACGATCCGGTTGTCATGTTTGTAAAGGTAGCTGTAGTCAGGCGAGGCAAAGTCTGTGAGCACAAACACAGTCTCAAACTCTGTGTTTTCTCCATCTCCAAACTCTTTGACATTGTCTGTCTTTATGCAAGGCACGTTGATATCCTGTGGATTAAAATACTGTTAATGAGAGCAGAGACACACAAGTAGTTCGTTGATATAAAAAGGAGTAATTGTATAATTATGAGGGGTATATCATATTGCAATATGAATTACTAATTTAAAGCACATTTAGGTGAGTTTAGAGCAAACAGGAACATTGAAGTTCAGGTACTTGAAAGCCGTTCCTTCTTTTGCAGACACACACACACTGCCGCACACCATGATGACATTCCTAAATGCCTTATCAAATTAATTGAGTGCTCAATCAGATGGTGTTATTTTGTTTTTGATTAACTCACTAAATTCATTCAAGAGCAGAAATTGAATCAAGAACACAAAAAGGTCAAATATTACTACCATACATCAGAGTACAGTGGACGAGAGTAATCAATAGTGTGAACGTGTTAGATCATTATGTTAAACATTTAGCTTGGACACCAGGTGTTAATAGAAATCTGTGACATTTAACAGTAATTGTGTCGATACTGCTGCAGTTACACATAAATCACCCTGTGATTGCCCATGCAAAGACACCCCCTTGGTGCATTAAAACATGCAACACACTCCCAGTCCGGACAGACACATACCATATTGACTATGGATTTTATAAATTTATCTCCAGCCTCAACACCCGGTTCCCCTCCTTTAATCTTAACCACCGGAACTTCCATTGTTCTGACGGCCTGTAAAATTAAGCATTAACGTCAAACTGGCGACACCAAACGGACAAATTCTCTGAACCAGGGGCCAGTGTCCTTGCAACCCAGAAGGCAAGGACTTCAAACAAATGTCAAGTGCAATCCAGGGGGAAAGTTCTGATATATTAAAAGTTCAAAGCAGCAGGATAACTTTTTTTTGGTCAATTCAGTCCGATTAAACTGTTGGCGGATGTGACAGCAATAACATTTGATTGGAGTAGTCACATACACATGGTTTAAAGAGGAAGTTCAAACATTTTCACATGTAGCCTTATTTTCAATCGTTCTGTCCATGTAGTTGAAACCCCAAAATGTTAAATAAATATATTTTGATAAAGACAAAATTGCTTGTTACATTTTGCAGTCATCACTTGCCATTGAATACAATGCAATTTTAAAATGTGTATAAAGAATGTTGTAAAAATCTGCAAAACACTCCAAACCAACTCAATCTCATTCTGGATAATGTCTCTGTACAATAAAAACACATGTTTTAAGTTCTCTACTGTACCATAAATCCATGTTTGAATGATACTGTTTAAAAAAAAAACTAAAAATGCAAATATGGATTTACGAGGCAGTGGAAAATGTTTGTTTTTTTAATGGATGCAGAGGCATTACCCTGAACAAGATTCTGATTATTCTTCAGATATGACAAGTTTCTCAGTTGTTCTCAAGGGTGAACCCATTTTTATTCCAGCAGTTAGGCTTGTGCTGTTTCACGTTCACAGACAAATCACATTTGCCCACTCTCCTCCCCTGACTCACAGACAGACATGTCTCCTGTCCTGCCTTCACTATGAAAGCTTTGGCAGTAGTGGGTCTCTAAAGGCTATGGATAGGACAGAGTCTGAAGTTTAACTGGAGAACCTGGGTGAGATTCTTCTCATCTTGGCCAAAGCTAGACTTCTAAATATATAGGCTATATTAGTCCCACATTTATTTATAATAACATTGACTCAATGCACTCATAACCCTTAAAACAATAAAAACAATAACAAGAAACAAAACAATGCAATGTTTTCACAATGACAACCCATACAACTGGGCTCAGAACTATTAGGGCATGGTACCTGCAGTGCTTTAACAAGTGCTCCATTTTTGGCAGCTTCTCCCACAAGAACGACTCTGGTTTCGACACGATGCAGCATTTCTACAAGAGAATAGAGGACTAAGGGCTCAGTGAATCTCAAATGTAATGTGAAAGCAATCATAGAAAGAAGTCTTTCCTGTTTTGAGTGACAGCCTCAGGTAAAAGGAAGTTAATATCCAACTGATTGAGAGAAGGGGGAACTCTTGCCTTCCATGTCTTCACAGTCCAAACTCAGGAATACATCCTTAGTAGTCTCAGCCAACCTGGAGTCATACACAGAGGAGTCCACCAGCAGGCTACGAGCCATCCCCAAAGTAACTATGCTGCTGTCAGCCATGGCAGTGTGACAGGGGTGGTGGCACAATCCTGTCCAAACAATCAAACGTTAGGAGAGTCAGAGCTTGAGGAGAGAGTGAGGTGTCAACTGCCAAACTTGGAATAAAAACGGAAACGAATGTTATGTTCTAGTCTGAACTAGGCCTGACTGTGCTGTTACAAAACCAACTAGCTTGGATGAGTGTAGTTGATCTGCGTGTTAACGTTAGAATCAAGATAGCAAGCTAGGCACATGATTACGATTGGTTTGTTTTCTAAGATTTAACGTTACATACAGTACCTGAATATTGGTAACTGTTAGCTAGCTAACGTTAGCTATGTGCACATTGGTGCAATGTCTAAATTGGTTTGAGCAAGTAAGAAGTTGGTCCATTAACGTTAGCTAACTAACTTCCAACTGCTGTTCTAAATGTATAACTAGTTATCGTTATTCAGGCAGGGCATTTAAAGCGTTTTTGGTAGCTTTCGTACTTTAGCATTGTGACAACATCAGGAGTCGGTGTAACGTTAGCTATGCAGTGTGTCCCAAAGTTAGACGTACTCAGTCGATTTTAACTTTTTCTGTTGAAAGCAATATCCCATGGCCATGTACAAATATAGTAAAATACATCCCAAGTTGTTAATCAAGGTCGTTACTGTTACTTAGCTGGAAACAATGTGTGCGTTAACGTACAGTGGACAAACTTGTCAAAAGCTGAACGAAGCAGGCTGGCTAACGTTAACAGTAGTTAAATACATTACCCAACGTGTTGCTAGCGACCTGCTGAAAAACTTTATAGCTAGCTAATTAACGCGAGCTCACTTGTTAAACATGCTTGCTAGCAAGGTCAAAGGTGCATATTTTGTTAGCTAGTTACTTAATAATCGTGGTTGCTGGGAGAAGTAAACAGAAACATCAAAAGGACTTACCCAAAGCTTTGGAAATAACAAAACAAAGAATCGCAGGTGACAGTTATAAACTGGCTAGTCGACCAGTTCAGCTAGCGGTTGGCTAACTGAATTGACACTGCTATCTGCAGGTTATTCCTGTCTCTAAAAGTACATATATATTTATCTATTATTTATATATATATATATATATATGCGTTTGCGGTACAACAAACAAATATTTACGTAACTCCTGGTTTAAATCTTATCTAATGCATACTGAAAACGCGAAATTAACTTTGGTTGTCGGAATTAATTGTTTGTTTGCATAATCCATTTTGTTTGGGACATTGTACGCCCGTGGACAACAAAGTTCGCTCAACCTGAATTCAAAAAGCAAGGCATGCGAGGCGGCTGTAATCTGATTGGACAAGAATGGGAATGCCTGAACGGAAGCTGCACTACGGAGCTTCTGATTGGCTCGTGGATTCAAACTACGATGCCCACTGACACTGCGGTGGACACGGGTTGACTACGATGTTCCACACACACCTTTTCATCAGAGATTCTTCAAATTCCCCGCTTCTATTATAAATCCCCAAGTAATAATAATGAATTGTTTACTCCATGTGTAACTCTGTGTTGTTGTCTGCTCACACTGCTATGCTTTATCTTGGCCAGGTCGCAGTTGCAAATGAGAACTTGTTCTCAACTAGCCTACCTGGTTAAATAAAGGTGAAATAAAAATAATAAAAAATAAAACTTGTAGTTAATTGAGATTTGGGACAATAGTCGTCTATATTACATACCTCTGCTTTTTTTCAAGCTACAATATTGTTGACCAAAATAATGAAGATTCGTAGCCTGCCCTATTGCTGAGAACCTACCAATAACCTACCAAATGCCAACTGTTACAGTGCTGTTAATAAGTTAATAAGTATTGCATAAAGCTTCAAGTTCCTCACAGTACACATTGACAATCTGTAATCGTCCACCCACACAGACAGTGTGGTGAAGAAGGCGCAACAGCGCCTCTTCAAACTCAGGAGGCTGAAGAAATTTGGCTTGGCCCCTAAGACCCTCACAAACTTTTACAGATGCTCAATTGAGAGCATCCTGTCGGGCTGTATCGCCACCTGGTACCGCAACTCCAACATCCGCAACCGCAGGGCTCTCCAGAGGGTGGTGCGGTCTGCCCAACGCATCCCCAGGGGCACTGCCTGCCCTCCCGACACCTGCAGCACCCAATGTCACAGGAAGGCCAACAAGATAATCAAGGACATCAACCACCCCAGCCACGGCCTGTTCTCCCAGCTACCACCAGGAAGGAGAGATCAATACATGTGCACCAAAGCTGGGACATAAAGACTGAAAAATAGCTTCTATCTCAAGGCCATCAGACTGTTAAATAGCCATCACTAGCCGGCTATCACCTGGTTATTCACTGGACATTAGAAGATGCTGCCCTATATACATAGACATGGAATCACTGGTCACTTTAATAGTGGGACACTAGCCACTTTAATAATGTTTACATACTGCTTTACTAATTTTATATTTATATACTGTATTCTATTCTACTGTATTTTAGTCAATGCCACTGACATTGCTCATCCTAATATTTATATATTTCTTAATTCCATTCTTTTACTTTTAGATTTGTATGTATTGTTGTGAATTGTTAGATATTACTGCACTGTTGGAGCTAGGAACACAAGCATTTCGCTACACCTGCAATAACATCTGCTAAATATATTTATGACCAATAACATTTGACTTGAGAAAGTTGCATTGTACATTCACAAGTGAGATAGGCTCGCACATAATGTATTCCTCTCCCCTGTTTCTAGGCTTACAAGAAGAGGAGTGTGGAGCAACAAGACAGCGTCAACCTACGGTTTTCATTTCAGTCCCTCTCAGGCAAATCAACTTTCTCAGACTTGCACCCAGACAAGGCTTCAAGACAAAATACCGATAGTACATGCCTACCTCTTTGAACTGGCCAAGATTCCCTGGTGTCATCACTGAGAGTTTGTTCCTGGGGCCGATGCTCATGATTAATTCCTCCCAGCAGGCCCTTCTGGCTGCGGTGCAGAGTTTGTCTTCACAGAGCCTCTGGAAACCTGCACCAAGCCTGGAGGACAAAGTGATGAGCGCAAGCAAGGCCCTTTCCTCCTTTTCCTCAAGTCCCAGCTTCTGTATGCCTGTCACATCTCCAGCTCTTTGTGTCAACTCCTCTCCCCACCTGTATTCCCATATGTAACTTGAAAGACATTGTACAACAAAGCCTTTCCTTGCCCTCCACCCCCCTGCCATTGTCATTCCCTGTACCACACTCAATTTCTACCGCAGTGATTGGCTGTGATGGACTAAATGTTCACATTGCAGTGATAAGTACCTTTATGAAAAGGTCCAGGACACTGCACAATAGTTTTTTTGGAACACTTTATTGAAGTGGAGCTAGTGCTAAGATATGCCCTAATAGTGTATATGCCAATGGAAATTAAGATAGTGAAGGGCAATGCAAAATGACATGAAATGTACATCTATATGATACTCACCAGCAAGGACATTTGGCCTACGAAGAAGAACACATCTTTTAATCTTTTAATCTAAAAATATGTTGCATAACAGTTAAGTAAAGAAATCTGTTGATGCACTTAGAGTGGCAGGTTTAGGTTAATGTTTTTGGTGAAAATGATTGATTCTGAGAGAAAGAATATACGTTTTTAGACATAATTTTCAAGTGCTATAAATAATGCTATTTTGATCATTTCTTTCATGCAACTGGTGCCAGAGACTAGATGTCTTGAGCATTTAAAACTTTAGGTGCTTGTTTTTCAAATATAATTTCATCTCAGGAGAAGAAAGCAGATCAACATTTAGTACCAGTCACCAACTAAGGGAATTACAATTATGTACTGGGCTGGCTGTATTCTGCTACCTGAAACCCCATTGCTTACTGATAAAAGAGCAGAAATAAATAATGGCTTTCAAGACACATGTATTTCATCATATACTTTACAGAAAAAATAATTTACACATCACTTAGATGGCATGGTTCATAAAAACAGTCACAGATTTATTCTGATTTCACCTTAAATAATGACATTTCATTTGAACACAGCCTTAAATCATCACAATTGAGTCAAAAACCTGTCTAAAAAGGCAGCTACTTTGTGGGAATTCATTGCCTTTTGGCTGAATTTCACAACATCTTAGATATTTTTTGCAAAGGTCCAGACCTCTTCTTCACATTCCATCACCAGGATTTACCACACTGCATCTAGAGTTTCCTCTGTCTTCAGTCCCTTTGAGAACGTGCTGATAACTTTCAGCTTCTTCCAATTCTTAAAACACCCCAAATTGTTAAACACTGTTGAAATGTTCCCTGACGGTCATATTCAGAGAAGATCTAATCACATTGAGATGATGTGACAAGTTAATTGAATACTGTGTTGTTATTTTGAGAAAAGACAATTGGTTCTCAATGACTAACCTGGATATAAAAGTCAAATAAATAAATACAAAAATGTTTGCAGTAGCAATACAGCTTTTTGAGGCTCTTTATATTACAAGATTGCTATACTGTGGCCGTAGACAATCTCAGGTATGCTATATAATATCTGGGGCATTCAACGCCATTCTATGGCTTAGAAACACTGATATTTATACAAAAGTCAGATGATAAACTGTTGAAGGACCATATGAGTCATATCACTGATGGCTCTTAGCTAGTTCCTAAATATGCATAATAGTAAAACATTATATATTGGGAACATAGCGTATAGCAATAAATATTCTGTACAGTAAAATCTGAACATTTTCATTACAATCATAGTGCATTGTTAGAATAAGTTCAATGCTATGTTCAATGCTTGTAATCATAATCAACCATAAGATGCTATTTCATGGGTGAATTCACTACATTCCAACCAGGACACACAGTAGATTTGAGATGAATCCAATGGGGAGGCACAAGCCAGAATCTGAGAGAAGATGGCATGAATACTTATATAATGATCAGATGGGAATTGAGATTTATAGAATAGTTATACACAGATTTTACAAGACTGAAAAAAAAGAAATATATAACATGCATGTACATAAGATGAAGTAAAGAGCTATTTATTTTGTTCAGGGAATAGAATAATATCTCTTGCAAAATGAGAAATCCCTCAGTTATTTATAAAACAACTGAACGGGCAAGGAATTCAGCAGGACGAAACAAAGTTTGAAGAAATTTAAACTTTAAGGATTTTTAAAAGGTAAGAATACAATCAAGCTTGTCTCCAATTAAGTCTATAGATCAAACACATTCCCCTCGATGGAAAGATCTCCAGTTTCCATGGTGGTACTTCCTGGCCCACTGTGTTCAGGATGACCCTCCTCACAAAAGGTTACCTGGGGTGTATTCATTATGCCTATTCTGTTGCAAAACGTTTTCCAACAAAAACTAAAGTTTCTATTGGACAAATTCAGGTAATTCCCTACCCATTTCATTCTGTTTGTTTCAGTTTGGTTGTTAAACAGTAAATGGTTTCCGTTGAAAGACGTAATGAATACACTCTTGATTAGGCCACAGGAGAGAGTGTGGTGTGCATCAAAGGCACGTCAGAATATCTTTGAGAGCACAAATCAAGTACAGGGTTTGAGACATGGCAAAATGGTGGTAAAGGTTATTTTCTTTAATCTCAGTAGCTGAGCCGAGCAAAAGTCTTATTTTCAGTGTAGCATAGCAACAACAGAGGGCACCTACACCACTATTGACTTGACTTCAGACTTGCTTTTTCTCTGTCTGAGCACAGCAGCTGAAATTGCTCCCCCACTTTGAAGCTTGACCAAGTTGGGCTAACAGCATGTTCCAGAAGTTCATGGCCAAATGGTCCATCATGCTTATCTACTTTCCTGAGATACATCTCCCCACGTACTGGTTTCATTGTCCTCTGAGTCAGACAGAGCTGCTGTGCACATGTCACTGAAGATATCTGGAATGTAAAAAAAAAAATTAAAAAGAAGAGTTAAAGACGCAAACTCACATACAATGGAGTTAGGATCTAACATTATGGAGGCCAAGCAACAGGCGTGAAGGGAGTGGTGATTCTTAAGATTCAAACATCACCATCAGTCTTTTTAGAGAGGGGTTGCATAGAATGGATATAATGACTGACTAAACAATGCAGTTTTAATAGCAGTGTAAAGAAGGACACGATGGTGAAACAATATTGATTAAGATCAATACCAGTGAAGAGTGCTTCTATTAAACTTTATAGTAGTACAAACCAGTATGCTGCTGGAATGTGGCTTATAAATGGTTTCAAGTGGGGAAGCTCTGAGCAAAAATATGTCAACTGCCCAAGCAAAGAACAGAAGATGGCATTCCTCTCAGTACAGACAAGAGCTTGAGAGAGCACTTGTTTAAAGGACAGAGCTCCAAGACAACAAGACAAGCAAGGCTGTGAACTGAACATTTCAAGGGAAGGCTGAGGCGAGGGGGGGAGGGGAGAGAGAGATCATGCTGCAATGGATGACATCATGCTTTGCTTGTTCACCTCTCAGGCAAAAGCTTTACCGTTAGAGTCCACCCAAGCACGCACCCCGCCCAATCCCCCAGCACTGAATCAAACTACCGCTTTGAGCTAGGGTGAGTGTTTTCTTGCAATGCCAGGAATACCTCATAATTTTATAGTGGATGTGGATTAGTCAGAAATACCAGTAGTGTTACAGTATGAGTGACCTCCTTCTGCTGCTGTCTGAAGTACACTGGGCGGTACCAGACCTGTCTTCTGAGTAATAAGATTCTTGACTAGCCTAAAACATGAAAGAGAATGTAGGCTTTAATGGAAAGGCTGGTGTAGGGCCTTATGCTGGAATAGAAGTGATCAGAGAGTGACTAGGTGTTGGATTACTGCCACTGGCAGTGGGGAGAGCTGACGGGGCCCTGGGAGTGTACAATCTCACGTATTTATAGGCATAGTATTTGATCAGGAGTTCTCTCTATGATCTTGTCTGCGAACTGTCAAGTCCAAAGTATCAGATTTTGACACCCTGCTTCGTGTGATGGAAAGCTTGTGTATTCATTGGTTATGCTGCTGCTTCCGACAGTTGATTATGTCCAAAGCCTCTGTACTGCTTCATATATGCATTCAAATCCTCCAAGCATTCTGTTTGTACACTCTGTACACTCTGCAGCTCTGCCTAGCAGAACAAGCACTCTCTGGCCTTGGCCTGATGCGAACCACCCACATGAAGGGACTTAAAAGGTGCCCTGGTCCCATTTCTCATGTATTTAGTATTTATTAGGATCCCCCATCAGCTACAGGATTAAAACAATTACATCACAACAACAAAAACAGCCTATATCATAAATAAAACAATACATCATATTGCATTATTACTCTATTATTAGAAATGTACAATATAAAATATAACATTTTACAGTGTGTGTGCGTATGCGTGTTTGTGTGTCTCTCTTCAAAGTACACATCATAAGGTGCTGTTTTATCAGGGGTTTTTTTTAATCAGATTTTTTTACTGCTTGCTTAAGTTACTTAATGTGGAAGATAGTTCCATGTAGTCATAGTACTGTGCCTTTCCCAGAGTCTGTTCTGGACTTTGGGACTGAAGAGACCCCACTTGGGAGGTCTTGTGGGGTATGTATGGGGGTCTGAGCTGTGTGTTAGCTGTTTGAACAGACAATCTGGTGCTTTCAACATGCCACTACTTCTCACAAAGACAAGTAGTGATGCAGTCAATCTTTCCTCTACTTTGAACCAGGAGAGATTGACAAGCATGTTATTGTTATTAGCATGTTATTGTTATTGTTAATGTTATTAGCCCTCTGTGTACATTTAAGGGCCAGCTGTGCTGCTCTGTTCAGGGCAAACTGTAATTTGCCTATGTCTTTTTGTGTGACACAACCATATAACTGGGTGATAGTGCAGGTGTGATAAAATGATGGCCTGTAGGACTTGTTTTGTTGCTTGTGATGTCAAGAAAGCAGAGCTTTACAGACAGACCTGTCCCAATCTTAGCTACCTTGCATCAATATGTTCTGACCATGTCAGCTTACATTCTTGGGTTACACCTAGCAGTTCGGTCTTCTCAACTTGCTCAATTGACACATTATTCACTACAAGATTTAGCTAATCATTTGTCCTAAATTCAATGCTTTTAGTTTTGGATATATTAAGGATTAGCTTATTACTAGCCACCCATTCTAAAACTGACTGCAGCTCTTTAAGTGTTGCAGTGATTTCACTTGCTGTGGTAGCTGGCATGTATAATGTTGAGTCATCAGCATAAATAGACACACAGACTTTACTCAAGACTAGTGGTAGGTCATTAGTAAAAATATAAAAAAGTAAGGGTCCAAGAACGACCGCTACCTTGTGGTATCCCAACTCTACCTGGTTTACGTTAGAGGGGCTTCCATTTAAAAAAACACCCTCTGTGTTCTGTTAGATACTGTAGGTAACTCTCATTCCATGATATGGCAGAGGATGTTAAGCCATAACACATATGTTTTTTTCAGCAGCAGATTACGATCGATAATGTCAAAAGCTGCACTGAAGTCTAACAAACAGCTACCACAAAATTCTTATTACCAATTTCTTTCTGCCAATCATCAATCATTTGTGTCAGTGTTGAGTACGCTTCCCTATATGCGTGCTGAAAGTCAGTTGTTAATTTGTTTACTGTGAAATAGCATTGTACTGTATCTGGTCAAACAACTTCTTCCAAAAGTTTACTAAAGGTCAGTAGCAGGCTGATGGGTCGGCTGTTTGAGCCAGTAAAGGGTGCTTTGCTATTCTTGGGTAGAGGCATTACTTGTGCTTCCCTCAAGGCCTGAGGGCACACACTGTCCTGTAGGTCTAGATTGAAGAGATGGAAAATAAGAGTGGTAATATAGTCCGTTACCATCCTCAGTAATTTTCCATCAAAGTTGTCAGTACCAGGTGGTTTGCCATTTTTGATAGACAGCAATAATTGTTACACCCCTTCCACACTCACTTTAAAGAATTCAAAATAACAATGCTTGTATTTCATAATTTGGTCAATTATTAAGGGATATGAAGGTTCAGAGTTTGCTAATCTTGCCAATGAAAACGTAATTCAAGTAGTTGGCAATATCAGAGGGTTTGCGATGAATAAGCCATCTGATTAAATGAAGGATGTAGCGGAGTTTGCCTTTTTGACAAAAATGTCATTTAAGCTGCCCCAAGGATTTTTAATCATCCTTTATATCTTTTATCTTTGTTTCATAGTACAACTTCTTCTTCTTTTTGTTTAGTTTACTCGTATGATTTCTCAATTTGCAAATCGGCTTTGGAGCCAGACTTTCGCCTCGTCCCTCTCAACCATAAAATGTTTTAATTCCTCATCAGTCCACTGGGTGCATGCTTATCAGTAATTTGAAGAAGCAATTTCATAAATGTGTAAATTCTGGCATCTGGTTGCTCCTCAATACACACAGACCAGCAAATATTCTTTACATCTTCAACATAGGAATCACTACAAAACCTCTCGTATGATCTCTTATAAACTATTTTAGGCCCAGTCTTTGAAACTGGTTTTTCTAGATATGGCTACTATACTATGATCACTACATCCGATGGGTGTGGATACTGCTTTAGAACATATTTCTACAGCATTAGTAAAGATGTGATCAATACACGTGGAAGATTTCATTCATATATACCCTGGTAGGTTGAATAATAACCTGAACCAGATCGCAGGCACTGGTTACAGTCTGAAGCTTTTTCTTGAGTGGACAGCTTGAAGAAAATGAGTCAATATTTAGGTCACCCAGAAAATATACCTCTCTGTTGATATCATATACACTCTCTGTTGATATCACATACACTATCAAGCACTTCACACGTTATCAAGATACTGACTGTTAGCACTCAGTGGTGTATAGCAATGTTCCACAAGAATAGGCTTTAGTTGAAGCGGGTGAACCTGAAGCCATAATACTTCAACAGCATGACATGAGATCCTCTGTAAGCTCTACAGGAATATGACTCAATGTATACAGTAACACCTCCCCCATTAGCATTCCTGTCTCTTCTGTAGATGTTGTAACCATGTATTGCTACCATTGTGTCAAATTAATTATCCAAGTGAGTTTCAGCGATAGCAAGGAAATGATTGTTATCTGATGTTTGTAAGTTATTGATTTCATGAACCTTGTTTCTGAGGCTACATATGTTATTGTGGGCAATTATTGCCCTTTTCTGGGTTGCTTATTTGCGCTGATAGTGCAAGGTGAACTGCTCCCAATGGGCTTCCTACTAGGGTCAATTGTCTCAGTGCTTACAGTGTAATTCAGGTTTATAGGCACATGATTACTGATGACAAAAGCTGTCAGATTGACATAGGTATTCAGGGAAGTGAGAGAAACATAAATTAAGTTACATTGACCGTACTACCATTTCTACAGGAGGTGATTTGCATTCCATGTCCTCTGTTGTTGATTACCACAGAGAGGACTGGAGCATTAATATACCCTGGCTGACAGTCTCTAAAACAGTTTGCAATGTTGCTGGAGATAATCTTGGAACCCCTGCGGTTAGGGTGAACCCTCTCTCTTTTACAGAGTGCTGGTTGCTCCCACAGGAAATCAAAATGGTCACAAAAGGAGACATTCTTGTTCCTGTTGACAGCATTTGTAAATATGCTGTCAACAGTGAGTAGGCTGGGGACGTACTGAAGCCTATGTGTGGATGCTAGGTGTGAAGCTGACACCATATCCGTGGCATGGACAGACAGGTGCACCCGCTCCTGGGAGCACTGTGCTAACATCAATGCAAATGGTGGACCAGATTTCAGTTAGTCAGAACTATCATACACAAAGATAGTTGTGCAGAGTTTTAAAAACTTCTGTACAGTACATATTGACTTCCATCTATGAAGAAGAAAAAAATATTCATTTAAATGACTGCTGAAAAGGAGAGGAGAGGGTTGTGTGAGATGTTTTAGTGCCAGAACCCAAAGATGCAAATGATGGGAGATGGTTTTAAAATATGAAATATGCATGAGGTGATGAAATATGAGCATATTCAAAGCATTTTTAAGTGCAGCTTTAATCTAATGGAGTATTAGTCACCCCAAAATGCACTGCGAAAGCTTGTGTGATACCACAATCCCTCTCTCATCCACCCTGGCTTGCAATGGATTCTGGAGGCTATTACTGTGAGAAGGTAATAGCCACTCCTCATAGTGGTGGGATGAATCGAACAGACGGATATATTATTCATTGTGTTTTAATTTCCACTGTGATATACAGATCTACTCAACATTTATGCTTTAATATCCTGAATGCCTCATTGAAATTTTACAATGAATACATTTTTTATATAAAACTACACAGCAATAACTGTTAGTCCCAAGGGAACAACATTGTTATTAGTTATACATTTTTACAAACACAGTTTTAAATCAGAGAAGAGATAGAGATGGGCAGTGTGTGAATACAGTGCAGGAACAGTGTGTGAATACAGTGCAGGAACAATGACTAATATGATTGTGCTTTATCCTGTTGAGTTGGGTCCCTCTTACTACGGCAGGAGAATTGGTTTCTCTCTGGGACTCTCATAGTGTTCAATGGATAGAGAAGGTGGGTGCAACCATCACTCACCAGTGGCCATTCTCTGCCTCATCCAGGAACTGTACTAAATCCCCTGACTCCAGAGACAGGTCCTGCGCTGTCCTCGACTCGTACGTCAACTGGACACGGAAGCGATCATTGTCCCGCTAAGAGCAGGGAGAGAATGGATGAGGAGGGTGATTTAGAGGAGATGCCCTATCCTTGTAGTCGTGGTTTGTCTTTGCATGTGATGGTGTGTAACTTGTGTGTGTGTCATGTGACGTGTGTATGTCTCCACCAATCTATTCTATGTGTGTGTACAGCATGTCCATCTGTCAGTCTCATGTTGGACTCAGGGAGCATTATTCTCAGTGTGGTAGAGTTGTGAAGCAGGCCCTCCATTAAAACAGATCTCCGGCTCTCATACATCAGAAAGATTGTAATGGAAGGAGAAATCCGGAGGCTCTGGGGAGACCCACACTAGGCTATTTTGTCTTTTAAATGTCAAGTCGTCAGCCCGCGTTAACAAGATGGGTGATGGTGGGAAATAATTAAGCAGAGAGGATTTATTTCCCGGGATTTGAAAGGATTTAAGAGGAGCAACAAGATGGAGGGGATGAAGTTACCTGTCAGGATTTATTCAACATTACTTACATTTTTATTACTGGACTGGTCCTCACCATCCGAAGAGTTGGAGAGCTCCTCTGCACTCGAATGGATGGTTTCAAAGTCCTCTGTGTCCATTGAAGGCAAACACCGTTGGGTCCAGCCTAGAGAAAAAGAGCACACAGAAAGAAGACAAGGTCCTGTTAACCCTTCAGTTGACTAGAATAAGTGAACACGTTCGTTTTAAGACATGGCATTACACATCCACTGCTTTGCAAATGTACCCTTTACACATAAGCATTGAACATTCTGAAACGTTTATTCTGACAGTCAAAGAAGGTTTGAAGAAGTTGGAAATATCAACAACAACAAAAAACACAATGCAAGAAACCAATCGAAAAGGTGTCACATACAACAAGACACTCAATGGCAAAAAAAGAGAAAAAATGTTTAACCAAAACCAGCAAAATGAGAAAAGATAAATAGGTCATAGCGTGACTTTCCATCAGTAGATTACCTGGTTGAGAAGTGGACCTAGGCACAGCTGAATCAGTGCTTGTGGTGCCTTTGTGTCTGCTCGCAGCAGGGATAGCACTGCGTAATGTATCTGGGAGGAAATGAGCTCTTTACAGACCACTGGGATGCCATTTTACATCACATTGCAGGAAATTGATATACGCATTCAGAAATAAATTAAGGAGCCATCATCGCTCCACAGCCACACTGACTCATTACCAACAACATGGCACTGCTAATGTGAAGTCATCTTGTTCAGCACTTTTTGTGCCAAACTAATACATATACCATGCATCACATTGAATCACAACGGAGCAGGCAAAACACACACCCACACATGAACACAGACACGCATGCCAGCACACATGCACGCGCACACACACACACACACACACACACACATGTCACCTCACCAAAATGCAAAGCCGTCCCCATTAACAAAGACGGCTGAACATGCACAGATCCACAGCATACTGCTATAGCTATAGCTACCTTCATAACCGAATGGTGTTGGATCACTCTTTATCTCATGTCTTTTGGTCTTTTTAACATGAGTTGAAGGAGGACCTGTCAGGGGCAATGAATGCATAGTGGAAGTGTTAGTGGAAAATGAGATCTATTGAGACAGTCAAGCAAAATCCATTCTATTGTACATTCTCAGTTTTCATTGCTCATAAATGATTGAAATACTTGATTAATTAGGAAGAAGAAAGGAGGGAAATATTGGCAAAATTAAGTTCTCATCTAAATTCCACAACAATTGCACATGCTTTGCAGCTCTGAATGTCACCCCACATTCCAAATGTCAGCTTATCAAAATTTACATTTGATTACTATGGTTTCTCAACAACAGAAAATGTTCCTTTTTGTTTCATTTCTGAGAAAGACATCATCTCGTCATTCATCATCTCATCAATATCATGAGATTCATAAATGGGTAGGACTTGTCAATATTTTTTTTTAATTCTCATTACCTTAGCTGACTCTTACTCTCTACATCTCTAGCTCTCTCTCCCTTCCCTCTCTCTCTCTCAAAGAGCCCTCTCACTAACCGGTCTGTACCAGCTCTCAGCCCCTTTCAAAAGTTTGATGGCGAAGGAAGGAGAGATAAAAAGAAAGCGAAAGACCCCAGGCAATCAGGTACCTTTTGTGCGTCTGGTGGCGGAGACACTGATAGAGGAGGCTAAAGAGAAGCGGCGCGTGACATCTGTCACCTTAGATGGAGGATCGGCTGTGAAAGGCAGGGCAGGGTTAGCAATTAGCTGGGCAGAAGAATATGAAGGAGGGAGAGAGGGATGGATGGCACAGGAAGGCACAGAGAAGCATTTTAATGGCAAGGCTAAATGAGCATATTGCTTTGAGGATTCCTGCCTTTTCTCTGGATTGACTTCTGATTTGATACAAGACTTGGTGATAACTGTCACTGTTGATTCCTCACTATACACTGTCCAGCTTAAATGTATAGTGTGACATTTTAGCAATTAAGCCCTTTTTTCTACTTACCCAGAGTCAGATGACCTCATGGAGTGTATTTTTGTGTCTCTTCATGCAGTTTGAAGGAAGTAGAAGCATGCTAGCTGTTCCTTTAGACTTCCAGTCATTGCGTTAATGATAGTTAGCAATGGCTCCAGACCTTCAACTTCCTTCAAAACAGCACGCAGAGACTTAATTGCCAAAATGGCACGCTATCCCTTCAAGATTATTAATTTCTCTTAGTTGTATCAAATTAGTGAGTTCAAACAGGCAGGCGGTTGACTGTGGGACTGAGAAACATGCAATGAATGGAGGAGACACGAGGAAGTGCAGGAAGATGAAGACAAATCGTGGACATTGCGGGCGGGTGGCGGCATCCTCACAGGCGCATATTAGAAACCAATTATTTTGTCGATTTTTTATTTCACCTTTATTTAACCAGGTAGGCCAGTTGAGAACAAGTTCTCATTTATAACTGCGACCTGGCCAAGATAAAGCAAAGCAGTGCTACAAAAACAACAACACAGAGTTACACATGGAATAAACAAACATACAGTCAATAACACAATAGAAAAATCTGTATACAGTGTGAGCAGATGAAGTAAGGAGCAGTGGAGGTTCTAGACCATTTCGACTGGGGGGGGCCAAACTGGGGCCAGTTGTACTTATAGTAGGGGCCAGTTACATTAGACGTTATTGTTGTCATATCATTTTCTTCACTGCATTGCATTAGCAGGCAAAAGAGAATGTTCCGCATTGCCACTGTCTAATAAAGGATGTTAAAAAAAAGAACGACAGCAAAAATGAGATACACCACATTTAGGGGGGCCACAAGTGGTTCCAAAATTGTTGTCACAGGGGCACTGGCTCCCATCCAGAACCGCTAGTGGTAAGGAGGTAAGGCAATACATAGGCCAATAGTGGCGAAGTAATCACAATTTAGCAATTTACACTGGAGTGATATATGTGCAGATGAGGATGTGCAAGTAGAAATACTGGTGTGCAAAAGAGCACAAAAAAAATAACAAATATGGGGATAAAGTAGGTAGTTGGTTGGATGGGCTATTTACAGATGGGCTGTTTACAGCTGCAGTGATCGGTAAGCTGCTCTGACAGCTGATGCTTAAAGTTAGTGAGGGAAATATAAGTCACCAACTTCAGTGATTTTTGCAATTCGTTCCGGTCATCGGCAGCAGAGAACTGGAAGGAAAGGCAGCCAAAGGAGCTGTTGGCTTTGGGGATGACCAGTGAAATATACCTACGGGTGGGTGTTGCTATAGTGAGCAGTGAGCTGAGATAAGGCAGAGCTTTACCTAGCAAAGACTTATAGATGACCTGGAGCCAGTGGGTTTGGTGACGAATATGTAGCGAGGACCAGCCAACGAGAGCATACAGGTCGCAGTGGTGGGTAGTATATGGGGCTTTGGTGACAAAATGGATGGCACTGTGATAGACTGCATCCAATTTGCTGAGTAGAGTGTTGGAAGCTATTTTGTAAATGACATCGCCAAAGTCAAGGATCGGTAGGATAGTCAGTTTTACGAGGGTATGTTTGGCAGCATGAGTGAAGGAGGCTTTGTTAGGGAATAGGAAGCCAATTCTAGATTTAACTTTGGATTGGAGATGCTTAATATGAGTCTAGAAGGAGAGTTTACAGTCTAGCCAGACACCTAGGTATTTATAGTTGTCGACATATTCTAAGTCGGAACCGTCCAGAGTAGTGATGCTAGTCGTGGGAGGGGTAGCGATCGGTTGAAGAGCATGCATTTTGTTTTACTTTCATTTAAGAGCAATTGGAGGCCACGCAAGGAGTGTTGTATGGCGTTGAAGCTCGTTTGGAGGTTTGTTAACAAAGAAGGCCAGATGTATACAGAATGGTGTCGTCTGCGTAGAGGTGGATCAAAGAATCACCCGCAGCAAGAGCAACGTCATTGATATATACAGAGAAAAGAGTTGGCCCGAGAATTTAATCCTGTGGCACCCCCATAGAGACTGCCAGAGGTCTCGACAACAGGCCCTCCGATTTGACACACTGAACTCTATCTGAGAAGTAGTTAGTGAACCAGGCGAGGCAGTCATTAGAGAAACCGAGGCTGTTGAGTCTGCCGATAAGAATGCAGTGACTGAGTCAAAAGCCTTGGCCAGGTCGATGAAGACGGCTGCTCCTACTCTATTTTATCGATGGCGGTCATGATATCATTTAGGATGGGTGGGGTATGGGTGGGGTATGGGTGGGGTGGTGTATTGTAACAAGATGAAATCTATCGACAACTCAAGTTCACAGCGAGGCATTACCTCGGCGGGCCAATAAGTACAAAAACATCACCCCCTCAGTGTCCATTTCTCTTCAGCTAGCCTGCTCTGCATCATGAATGGAGCCAACTACACAGTATTAGATTATCACCATACAAATGACGACATATTATGTACAGTAATGTTATTGCCCACTTACAAACCTCAAGACCCCTGTAATAGCACCAAAGTGGTAAGTAAATAATAATCAAATAAACCTCTCCCTGTTCAATTGGTTTGTTTAACTAAAATAAATCTAATGTTTGTTGTAAAAATATAATCAGATGTAGCTAATCAGGCTATCAGTATTGTTATTAAGGATGTATTCTGTGGAGAAGAACCTTGAATCAAACCATCCTCTTAAAAAAATGTTAATACACTTTTGAATGTCAAAAGCATTACAGGCTGACATTTACTAAGGCTACCTGTCTGTGAATTTAGCCTTCATGCATTTTCATTGCCTGGATGCCAAGGTTGTTCCATAGTCTTGAAAATGTGAAATCCCTTTGTTCTCGAGACATACTAGTATTTGGAAAATTCTAATCAAATCAAATGTTATCTGTCACATGCTTCGTAAACTACAGGTGTAGACTAAGGGTGAAATGCTTACTGACGGGTTCAACAATCCCCAACAATGCAGAGTTAAAAGATACAAAATAAAAAATAATGACAAGAAATAAATACACAGTGAATAACAATAACAAGAAAAATAACCATATAACTAATAACTATATACTATGGCTATATACAGTGAGTACCAGTACTGAGTCGAAAAAAAAAAAACCATCCAGTGAGCGGAATTCCTGTGGGCGAAAACAGATCGTTGATGAGAGGTCGAAGGAGAATGGCAAGAATCGTGCAAGCTAACAGGCGGTCCATAAACAAGCAAATAATGGCATGTGGTATGCAGAACGGCATTTCAGAACGCACAACTTCTCACGGATGGGCTATTGCAACAGATGACCACATAGGGTTCCACTCCTATCAGCTAAAAACAAGAAGAAGCACCTCCAGTGGGCAGGCGATCACCAACACTGGACAATTGAGGAAGGGTCCGACAAATTCCAGTTCCTGTTGGGTCATGCTGATTTGATGTAAGCAGCATGATTCTATGGCCCCATCCTGCTTAGTGTCAACAGTACAGGCTCGTGGCGGCGGTATAATAGTGTGGGGAATATTTTCCTGGCACACATTAGGTCCCTTGATACCAATTGAGCAATGTTTCCATTCCCCAAAGAATTCAGTCTGTTCTGGAGGCAAAGGAGGGTCCGACCCGGTACTAGATGGGTGTATCTAATAAACTGGCCACTGAGTATATATATATAGGGATAAAGTGACTAGGTAACAGGAGAGATAATAGATTGATCTGTAGCAGCAGCGTATGTGGAGCAGGAGCATACGTGATGTGTGTGTGTTATCGGTATGCATGTGTGTGCATATGTGTATGTAGGAGTATGTAATGTGTGCATGTGTGTGTTGGGTTGTCGGTGTAAGTATGTGTGAGTGTGTGGGTAGAGTCTAGTGTGTGTGCATAGTCAGTGCAAAAAAGGGTAAATGCAGGTAGTCTGGGTAACCACTTGATTAGCTATTTAGCAATCTTGTTGAGCAGTCTCATGGCTTGGGGGTAGAATCTGTTTAAAGTCCTGTTGGTTCCAGACTTGGTGCACTGGTACCAGTTTCCGTGCGGTAGCAGAGAGGACAGTCTACGGCTTAGGTGGCTGGAGTCGCACAATTTTTTGTGCCTTCCTCTGACTCCGCCTGACATAATTTACATACACTAGTTCTCTGCTCTAAGCGAAAACACCAGTGTGTATTAGCAGCACTGCCTGCGGCACGAGGACATAGAGAGTAGCAGAATAAGGATAATGACTAACAAAGAGAATGAATGAGAGTAGGTGAAGTTGTATACAACACAATGAGTGGGACCTCTTCAAAGACGGGATGGGGACATGGTGGTGATAAGGACAGGTGAGCAGGTCAGTGGAGATGTCATGGCTTCTTTACCTGAGGGAAGAGACCTTCTATTGGAGAGGCCCTGCAAGGTGAAGCGCTTTCTAGCGAGAGCAGCATTGTGGTCAGGGCTATTAGTTGCAGAAGCCTCAGCTAGGGAGGGAAAGGGAGAGGAAAACAATAAAGGAGAAAGCAGAAGCAGAGGGTAGAGAGAAAGCCTGAGGGACGACTTTGTAAGAGTAATGGATACCATGACAATCCTGGACATTATGAAGACCCCTATTCAACCACCCACACTTGAGTCCGCATGAAAACTGATTCAAAGATCAGGGGTAGATCAACCTAAACCTATTTCTGAAAATATATTCAAATTGTCACAAGTTTGAAGAGTGCTGTTATGTTTGTAAGATTATGTTGGAGACAGATGGTCCTTAATGATGGCTTTATTCTAGATCTTTCTCATCTCCACTAAACAGGTCTCTCTCTGGTCTAATCACAATGCTGACAGAGCTCTGAGATGCATAATACGTTTGCCATGGAATTTTCTGGAGACTTTCACCATACGGACAAACCTGGTCCATGATTTACCCCTCTATGTTCCATCAACACAACCTGCATTAGGAAGAGAAGAGTCCTCCACAATCATGCTGGAACTGCAACGGTATAAGGATTTAGACACCTGCCAATGCCAAAACTAGAAGACAGTTTTACACTTTTTCAAAATGGACAGCTTGTCTTGGAGAGTGTGTGATTTCAAGGACACTTGAACTACCTGCCCTGGAGGACTGCTCAAAATGTCCATATTATCATGTACATAATTATCACCTTCTGATTGTGAGAACACAGAATAATCACAACTTCCAGGTTCATCTCTTCTCACACCTCTGTCAAAGCTGCCAAACAGAGAGATGTCAACGCAGCTGCTGCTTCTGTCCTCTGAGGTTACTCTGGCCTTCTGGAGATCTTGAGATTAGAAAATAAATCTGAGCTTTTGGACAACTATGAGAGAGAATACAGTAGACTGACTAAGCTACCACTGCCTGTGGCAGGCCAGGCGCAGTGCACACTGACGCCTCGCCAGGTGTACGGTGTTTCCTCCGACACATTGGTGCGGCTGGCTTCCAGGTTAAGTGGGCGTTGTGTCAAGAAGCAGTGCGGCTTGGCTGTGTTGTGTTTCGGAGGATGCACGACTCTCTACCTTCGCCTCTTCCGAGTTGCAGTGATGAGACAATTTGATACCACGAAATTGGGGGAAAAAGCTGGGTGGAAAAATGTTTAAAAAAATAAAGAATGGGAAAGCCTTTCATCAGACTATCTGAGCGTGGTATATATCGTACCGTTGGCAGAATCTAACAGCTAGTCAGACTAACCCCAGATGACTGGGGAAGAATAGTGGGAGGTGTACTAGTGGGACTACAGTATTTGGGGTCATGACCTCTGGAATGGGTCCTTCTGACCAAAAAGGAAACAGTCCCAATCAGGTAAATGGTTGGCATCAGTTACATATGGGTCAAAACTAAAAAGACCCACAGACCACAGTTCAAAACTTATTGTAGTCAAAACCGTACTGTACTGCGGTTGTGTAACTACATGAATAATGTAGACATTTTAGTATAAGGTTGGTACTGAAAAACACCATTGCTCAACTAGCTTCTGTAATATTCCTTTCCCACAGAGGAGAATGGGAGAGATTTCATAGATTTTCTCGGTGATTCTGTGGTGGGGGGTAATAAAGGGCCTCATGCACCCAGGACTAAGCACCTGTCGGATCCACTTACTTCTAGAGCCAGGGATGTCCAGCCACTGGCCACATCCAGAGTCAAAGAGCAACTCTCCTCTTCTAACCACCACCACCCACTCCCTGGAAGAATCACCCACTCCCTGGAAGAATCACCCACTCCCTGGAAGAATCACCCACTCCCTGGAAGAACCACCCACTCCCTGGAAGAACCACCCACTCCCTGGAAGAACCACCCACTCCCTGGAAGAACCACCCACTCCCTGGAAGAACCACCCACTCCCTGGAAGAACCACCCACTCCCTGGAAGAACCACCCACTCCCTGGAAGAACCACCCACTCCCTGGAAGAACCACCCACTCCCTGGAAGAACCACCCACTCCCTGGAAGAACCACCCACTCCCTGGAAGAACCACCCACTCCCTGGAAGAACCACCCACTCCCTGGAAGAACCACCCACTCCCTGGAAAAACCACCCACTCCCTGGAAGAACCACCCACTCCCTGGAAGAACCACCCACTCCCTGGAAGAACCACCCACTCCCTGGAAGAATCACCCACTCCCTGGAAGAACCACCCACTCCCTGGAAGAACCACCCACTCCCTGGAAGAATCACCCACTCCCTGGAAGAATCACCCACTCCCTGGAAGAACCACCCACTCCCTGGAAGAACCACCCACTCCCTGGAAGAATACCATTAGCCCAGCTCCCTCGCACTGTGATGCAGCAGCGCTCTGCTGCCGGCCTTTACACAGCGTGAAATCTTACCCATTACCTCATCCTCATCTGCCAGTATAGTGTATGTAGTGAGCGATCAAAGGGAAGTGGTGGTGAGGGGTTGGCTTGGGCTGATGCCGAGACAGAAAGAGTTGGAGCCAGTAAAACATCCCAGCTAATTGTGCCATCAGTGTGGTGTCTTTCATAATGCCATTATGGGTTGATTTGTACATGGAAGTTGCTGCCTTTTGTTTCCAGTCAGCGGAGCTGGTTTGGCAGGGCCGGGAGCCTGGCGGGGCTGGCTGCGGCTGTGTGACATCTCACCTCGTTTCTGTCTCATGTTGGGGCTGGGGTTGCTCCTCCTGAAGCCTGTCTCCGGGCTAGACGAGTCCGACTGCCTCAGGGCCATTTTGCGCATGTTTCTGAGTGGAGGAGAGGAGAGATATAGGACAGTCAATCACACAGCCACTGTAGAAGCGTTACATTCACTATCCTTGAGAGCATCTGTGCGGTGCCGCCATTCAATCACACGACATGATGAAAACGTTGAGAGACGGAGTACTCTACCTCATGGGAGCATGATACACATTCTCAGTGATCTTCTGATGGAGTTGACTAGCCTCTGTGAATGGAGAAAAGAAAATGGCATTGGAATAGAACGTAGATTTACTTTCAATGGAATGACAGGGATATTAGTTTAGGTTAAATTGACATAAAAAGGTCAGTGAGGTGAATTTGTTGGGTGAGATCTTAGGTATGCAAGTGTGTGTGTGTGTGTGTGTGTGTGTGTGTGTGTGTGTGTGTGTGTGTGTGTGTGTGTGTGTGTGTGTGTGTGTGTGTGTGTGTGTGTGTGTGTGTGTGTGTGTGTGTGTGTGTGTGCGCGCACATGTGTTTGTTGTTTGCATGATTGTGCATGTCACACTGTGTGTAGGTAGGACTGTGTGAGAAACCTGCAGTCAAAAGCAGGCTGATAAGCCTATGTGTTTCAATGCCATGCGATAAAACAGGAGAAATCCCAGGAGTCACATAAGCCACAGGAGAGTCCGTGGACCAAAACATCGCAGTCAGACCTGAAGCCATAGACCAAAACAGTGGTGCAGACAGAATGGAAGCCACTAATCCGTGTCTTTAAAGGCACAGTGCAGTCAAAATGATAATGCCCTTTTAGTGTAAGAGCTGTTTGAAAAGACTGCCTGGAATTTCAGCCTCTTCTGGTGGGATGGAGTTTTGGCCTGCCTGGTGACATCACCAAGGCAGGCAGTACATTATTTAATAGACCAATAAGAAAAATAGTTCCAAAACTATCTGCCAATAATAGCTAATTTTCAGTATTCCCCTCCCCACTCAGACCACTCACAGACAGTCCTATCAAAATTCTTGCTTGCGAAATTGTTCTTTACTAAGAAGCTATTTTTGTTTCTTTTTGACAAGTTTTATTGGAAAGAAAAATCACAGTAAAGTACTTAATTGTTACCCAGAAATGATTTGATATTGAAAGAAAAATGGCTGCATTGGACCTTTAACAGGAGGACAGGACAGTTAACTGCCAAGGCCCACGGGAGTCATCAAATCAAACAGCTGCAGCCGGTATCCTCAGTACAAGCCATTGCTGGAGCTGGATGGTCTGTATACTGGCCTTGTCCTGCTATTACACAAACCCTACATCGCCGGGCTTTTTAATACCTCACACAGTGGCTTATCTTGTGTGCCGCTATTTTCTGCCCTCCCCCCGCTCGCCAGCCGAGACAGGCGTAAATCACCTCCAACCCTCCAGCAGGCCAGAGCATCTTTCTCTCACTCTGCTTCATATGAGGGCTGCTATGTCATTACTCAGTCCCCTCACACACACACATCCTCTCTCTCATACACACAGCTTGTCAGTCCAGCCGAGTGTAGACAGAGCAGAGGGTCGCTTTCCTGACTGTCAGGAGCTTCAGAGCGGAACAGTCGGCGATTGATGCATACTGCTGGAGGGTGTGTGTGTGTGTGTGTGTGTGTGTGTGTGTGTGTGTGTGTGTGTGTGTGTGTGTGTGTGTGTGTGTGTGTGTGTGTGTGTGTGTGTGTGTGTGTGTGTGTGTGTGTGTGTGTGTGTGTGTGTGTGTGTGTGTGTGTGTGTGTACTGTACCGTCAGGGCCAGGTATGTGTTCACAAACAGTTGTCCACCTCCCTCCCCTACCTCTAAATCATCTCTCCTCCAACACTGAATAACCCCCCCTTCCCACTGCTTAACATTCACATCAGCATTCTGAGAGGGTTCAGGGTTGTGTTCAGATGTCTAGTGCTGTATGAGAGAGATGGTGGTTTGAATATGCCTAGAGAAAACCCCCACACACTGTATACCTCTGCAAGCTTCGAGCTGGCCCGTCAGAACTTTTCGGATCTCTGACACCCACATGTTCTTCACATCCATGGAGGGAGCCTGTGGAGACACACAAACACACAGTTATACATATATATATATATATAAACACCCTGAGGTTTCACTCTACAGCCTGTCTCACACCAGACAATGGATGTTTCTGTGAGAATGATGTCTGTGGGTGGCTACTCTTCATAGGGCAACACTGCCACCCAGTGGTCAAAGGGTTTGGTTTCACCAGACCAGAGAATCTTGTTTCTCATGGTCGGAGTCCTTTAGGTGCCTTTTGGCAAACTCCAAGTGGTCTGTCATGTGCCTTTTACTAGGAGTGGCATCCATCTGGCCAATCTACCAAAAATGCCTGATTGGTGGAGTGCTGCATAGATGGTTGTCCTTCTGGAAGGTTCTCATCTCCAACGATTAACTCTGGATGTCTGTTAGAGTGACCATTGGGTTATTGGTCACCTCCCTGACCATGGCCCTTCTCCCCCAACTGCTCAGTTTGGCCGGGCGGCCAGCTTGATGGTTCTAAACTTTTTCCATTTAAGAATGACGGAGGCCACTGTGTTCTTGGGGACCTTCAATGCTGCAGACATTTTTTAGTACCCTTACCAAGATCTGTGCCTCGTCACAATCCTGTCTCTTTTGCTTGGACATGCACTGTCAAGTGTGGGATCATATATAGACAAATGGTGGCTTTCAAAATCATGTCCTATCAATTGAATTTACCACAGTTGGACTCCAATTATTAGTAGTAGAAACATCTCAAGGATAATCAATGGAAACAGGATGCACCTAAGCTCAATTTATTTTGACGGTCTGAATACTTATGTAAATAAGGTATCCGTTTTTTATTTGACAATAAATTCGCAAAATTTTCAAAAACCTGTTTTCGCTTTGTCCTTATTTTGCTTATTGAATTTAATCCATTTTAGAATAAGGCTTTACGTAACAAAATGTGGAAAAAGGGAAGGAGTCTTAATACTTTCCAAATGCACTGTATACTACTTAGTAAAGGATGTTACTGAATCACCGTTTTATCAAGTTTATATAGTATGTATTTAGAATTCTTTAGACTATAACTGTTCATATCAAATGGGAACAATGGATATGTTTTGGAAGTTGTTTTTTTACACAGAAACTATATGGACATGTACCTGAATAATATAGACCTCCTCTCTGCCGTTATACCAGACCTCAAACTTCTTAATGTCTCCTTTGACATTTTCTGTGATTCCCACAGCACTCATCTGAAACAAAGGCAAGGCTGTGGTTATTAAACAGGACAGCTTTATATTTGAGATTTACACCACTGATTCACACTAGGATGCCCTTGTATTCTCCCAATGTGAACTGCTAAAGCTTTTTCTTTACAAGCTGAAACGTGTCTTTTCACTTCTATTGAGCGATGAGCAGCACTATTCATTGAGTTGGTTACATGCACACTAGCCAGCGAGTGGGAGCAGAAAACAAGTTCAAAGGTTTCCTCAAGAAAACATATGGTTGTTCCAGGATCCCAGTGATGAAAGGTTCCTGTCATCGTAGGGCCCGGTTTACTGCCTTGATTTTTCATGTGTCTAGATAAGCTTGAATTGAAATATGGGGAGTGACAGTGAATTACCAAGGTTCTCAGGGGTCTGAGAGAGCCACTGTGAAGTTTCCATTTGAGGCGGGGGGAACTTAGTGTAGGACAGTGGGCAGTATGGCCCTACAGGCAAGCAAATGGACTTTCAATTTCAGGTCAGAAATAGTTCTCCTACACAAAAGGTGATGTTTGGTATATACACACAGGTTATGTTTGTCCAAAAAGAACTGACCCCACCAACCGACCTCACCTTTAGTGAGTGCTTGAAGCTATAGGAGGGGGATGGCTTCTCGTCCGTGGTCTCCTCCCGCTTCTTACAGAAGAGCAGCATCTTGTTGTAGAGGAACAGGTGCCTCTGCATGGGCTTGAAGCGAGCCAGGTCCTTCACCTTGCTGTGGCCCTTCTTGTGGTCCGTCCACACGTTGAACGAGCCTTGCATCAGAAGCTTCCCCAGCTCACTAAGGTTTCCCTAAGGGGTGAGAGAGACACGGAGGCCATCAGTCCCACACCCACACAGTACACCCTCTATACATCTATACAGCCTAGCTATGACAGTCTCTCTCCTCCCGATTAGTCAAACTCATTTACGGCAGGGTTTCCTATAACTTTCCCACAGCCCAGCAGATCCACTCTAAGATAGGTATCAAACTGATTTGTCAAACCCTTAAACTCCAGCCCAGTCATACTGACCTCAAATCCTGTTATGGCGATCTGATGCATGGAGTCATTGACAGACTTGATGATGTCCAGCATGGTGGCCAGGGCCTCCTCCAACTCAGCAGTACCCTCCTGATTCTTACTGCATTTCAGCATCTCCTAGAAGGGGAACAGAGCCAGTAGGGACAAAGTGAAGTTGGATAAATAATGTATCTTTCAGTGTTTGGCTTAGTCCTACACAAACAACAGACCAAGTCTCAGAATGAAGCCTTTCCAACCACACAGGCTACTGCAAAGAAACCGCTCTAAAACCAACAGCAACTTATACTATTCAATATCCATTCAGCTGTGTCTTTTCAGCAACATGGCTACAGGTACTGACCTATCTGTGTGGTTGGTTGTCCTGCAAGATATCAAGGTGCACTAGGCATGACAAATACATATACTTGAGACTTCCAATCAGATTAGGACTGAATGAAGTGTTCTGCATGTTCGTCCAAGGATCAAGTTTGAGTATAATATCTGTTATCTGTTATCTGTGTGTTGATGTAGAAGGCTTGATTGTATGGTGAGAGATTTGACTGTGATAAACTTGCCTTGAGCATCAGCTGGTACTTGGTGATCCTCTGCACAGGCTTGAGTAAATATGCATCCAGGGAGAGTTTGTGGTCCAGCTTCTTCTGACACTCCTGCAGTAACAAACATCACAGAATGTTTCTAGTTGCAATCATGTTATAATTTCAGTCATCCAAACAGAAAATGTAAGTTTGTCCAATGACATGTTGCTTAATGGAAACTGACACCATTATATAGTGGAATACTGTATCATAACCATGTTAACACTGAGACACATAGGGAAGGGGAGTCACCTGGAAAAACAGGCCGTCACCACACTGTCTCCACAGTGCCTCTGATCGTGGCTTGTTCTGACAGTATTTCTCATAGATCTGCAGCTCTTCTTTCTGGAGAGAGACACACACAGAGACTTGGCACTGCAACACACCGTAACAACACAGTAACGGCCTTCAGTTTCCAAATGACATTAAACACAAGGAACTCACCCTTTTCAAAAAGCAAGTCCCCACCAACTCTGGCCTCTCCATGCAATTTTCAAGCTCTTTGAAAAAAGTCCTGTGAACAAGAAGGAATAAGTGAACTCAATTACACATTTCCTGTTTGCACTTTACAAGGCACATCAAGTATAACATTGGATACAATTGCATAGCAACTTCACATTCAGTTACATCAGATTGCCATTTCCTATGCTGGGAAGTAAAGCGGAAGTGTGGAGTAAAGAGTGGGTTGGAAAATGATAGCTTGTGGGCAGAGTCTGTGCACTTCTGTTTGGAATGTCTGTGATGTTAGGAAAGCCGGAGATGCCGGTCGGCAATTATTTTCCTCCTGATGGTTAAATGGGTTCGATTCCCGGGACCACCCATACGTAGAATGTATGCACACATGACTGTAAGTCGCTTTGGATAAAAGCGTCTGCTAAATGGCATATATTATTATTATTAATAATGCAGGTAAAACTCCGGAACCTAGTTGTAGCAGGGACCTTAAGGGTTGCCTTATTTCCTGGGGTGAGTGAACTGAGCAGTCGGGCAAGTTTTTAAAAAAAAACTGAAAACAAAAATGCAAGGAATTCCAGTACGCCAGCCTTAAACGGGACCATGTCTATGTTCCCTCAGCCCCATGTCGCAAACCAGGGGTCAGCAACCCAAATGAGAGGAAGAACATTATTCTCTCAATATCTAGTATTTTATGGTGGTGCACGGAATGTGATAAGTATATTACATAGGGCGATTCCAACAGAATGATGCTGACTCTCAGATTCTTCAATTTAAAAAGCATGCCGAACAAAATCCAATGATTGTATAGTTTGCAAAGTTAAAGAACTCTATACACAAGGACTACTTTTAATTCCAGCAGCCTAACATAGCTACAGGGCCTTCAGAAAGTATTCACACTGCTTGACTTTTTTCACATTTTGTTGGGTGAGAGCCTGAATCTAAAATGTATTAAAGTGAGATTGTGTCGCTGGCCTACACCCAATAACCCATAATGTCAAAGAGGAATTATGTTTATACAATGTTTTACAAATTCATTCAAAATGAAAAGCTGAAATGTCTTGAGTCAATAAGTATTCAACCCCTCTGTTGTAGCAAGTAAACATTCTCACCCTTTGTGCAATATTAGTGTTTAACATGATGTTTTGAATGACTACCTCATCTCTGTGTCTAACACATAACAATTATCTGTAAAGGTCCCTCAGTCTAGCAGTGAATTTCAAACACAGATTCAACCACAAAGACCAGGGAGGATGGCACCTATTGGTAGATGGGTAAAAAAAAAAAGACAACATTGAATATACATTTGAGCATAGTGAAGCTACTAATTACACATTGGATGGTGTATCAATACACCCAGTCATTACAAAGATACAGGCATCCTTCCTAACTCGGTTGCTGGAGAGGAAGGAAACCGCTCAGGGATTTCATCATGAGGCCAATGGTGACTTTAAAACAGTTAGAGTTGAATGGCTGTGATAGGAGAAAACTGAGGATGGTGC
Organism: Oncorhynchus gorbuscha; assembly: GCF_021184085.1. Lineage (NCBI taxonomy): Eukaryota > Metazoa > Chordata > Actinopteri > Salmoniformes > Salmonidae > Oncorhynchus > Oncorhynchus gorbuscha. Next base: position 31,465,995 of record NC_060187.1, read on the forward strand.
AACATTGTAGTTACTCCACAAGACTAACCTAAATGACTAACTGAAAGAAGGAAGCCTGTACCGAATAAAATATATTCCAAAACATGCATCATGTTCGCAATAAGGCACTAAAGTAAAACTGCTAAAAACGTGGTAAAGAAATGAAACTTTATGTCCTGAATACGAAGAGTTATGTATGGAGCTAATCCAACATGTCACGGAGTACCACTTTCCATATTTTCAAGCATAGTGATGTCTGCATCATGTTATGGATATGCTTGTAATCGTTAAAGAATAAAATCCTAGAGGAAAACCTGGTTCAGTCTGCTTTCCACCAGACACTGGGATATGAATTCACCATTCAGCAGAACAATAACCTAAAACACAAGGCCAAATCTACACTGGAGTTGCTTACCAAGAAGACAGGGAATGTTCCTGAATGGCCGAGTTACAGTTTTGAATTAAATCTACTTGAAAATCTATGGCAAGACCTGAAATTATTGTCTAACAATGATCAACAACAAATTTGACAGAGCGTGAAGAATGTTGAGAATAATAAATGGGCAAATGTTGCACAATCCAGGTGTGGAAAGCTCTTAAATACTGACCCAGATACTGACCCAGAAAGACTCACAGCTGTAATTGCTGCCAAAGGTGCTTCTACAAAGTATTGACTAAGTGGTGTGAGATATTTCTGACATTTGCAAAAATGTCTAAAAACATCATTTCTTTTTTAAATTCAGGCTGTAACACAACAAAATGTGGAAATCCGTCAAGGGGTATGAATGCTTTCTGAAGGCACTGTACTGGGGCGTCACAGAAGCAGTATATTTTGTTTACCTGCTACACTGGAAGCGTAACTTTTGGTCAGGGCAAGCAGAGTGCAAGCCCCTTTATCCTATTGCTCTCACCGTATGTATTAACTGAAGAGGATGTGGGCGATGACACTACGGAAAGCTATTCATTTTCAATAGAAGAAGTGAAGTGGGCAGTGGGACCATAGGGTGATGCGATCATGGGCAAGGGACATTAACATGGTGGGACCAAATTTGGGGAAAGCTGAACTTTATGCAAATACTCTGACATCGCGGCACAACTGACCAGTCTTTGCTCTCTATAGCTTCCAACCCCTACTGGATTGGCTGTTGACACCTAGCACTACCTAGCATGCTTGGTAGCACCCACACAAGGATAAGGCTAGCGTGGTGAGACGGAATACAAGTGCTAGTTAATAGGTACTGTCAGGTATGAGCGGTGTGTCAAAAATCTTGAAAATAGAACAAAGAGCGTAATTTTAAGCTCTAGCAGTGCACTCATCTCTTGGAGCTGGCGCACTCATGCCAAGGTTTCATTGAAATGAATAGGAGCTTCTCACGCTCTGCAAAAGTTACACATCCGATGTAGCAGGCCAGTAAAAACATATGTTTAATCAAGAGAACGACAAGTTATGGCATTTCTGCATGTAAACAACTGTTTTCCCATTTCTTGGGCAAGTGACAATAATCTTCGGGAAACCAAAACAATACTGCTGACTGGCCACTGGGAAGTGCCTTTCAGAACTTAAACAAGGTCCAATGCAGCCGTTTTTATCTCAATAGCAAAACATTTCTGGGTAACAATTAAATATTGTTTCTCGTAACAGGTTCAGGAATGGCTGACAAATCACAACATTGATCTAAAATGAACCGTAATAGCACTGTTGGAAGATTTGGAAAACCATTGTCAATCAATCAACAGTATAATAAAACACGTATCTTTAAATTACAATCTGTAGATACTATGCGATTAGACAGGTTCAGAATTTATGTGAAACATCACAGCACAGTTGAAAAATATATGACATGGAAATCAGAAGAGAGCGGTTTACGGAGATAGGTGGGATGAACAGAGTAGCAGAGGGGTGGGTTTAAAAGCAGTGAAATGTGGAGTGCGATTGAGATTGCGTCATCTGTGGATCTGTTGGGTCGGTATGGGAATTGAGTGCATCCAGGTTGTATGAGATGATGGTATTGTGAGCCATGACCAGCCTTTCAAAGCACTTCATAGCCACAGGTAAGTGCTAAGGGCCGATAGTAATTTAGCCAGGTTACATTGGTGTTCTTGGGCACAGGGACAATGGTTGTCTGCTTGAAACATGTTGGTATTACAGACTGGGTCAGGGAGCGGTTGAATGTCAGTAAAGACACTTGCCAGCTGGTCAGCGTATTCTCTGAGTATGCGTCCTGGTAATCAGTTTGGCTCTGTGGCCTTGTGAATGTTAACCTGTTTACAGGTTCTACTCACCGAGGCTACGGAGAGCATGACCACACAGATGTCCGGAATAGTCGGTGCTCTCATGCATGGTTCAGTTTTGCTAGCCTTGAAGCACATAGACGGTATTTCGCTCGTCTGGTAGGCTAACATAACTGGTCAGTTCGCGGCTGGGTTTCCCTTTGTAATCCGTGATAGTTTGCAAGCCCTGCCACATCCAACAAGTGTCAGTGCCGGTGTAATAGGATTCAATCTTGACGCTTTGCATGTTTGATGATTCATTGGAGGGCGTAGTGGTATTTCTTACAAGTGTCTGGATTAGTGTCCCACTCTTTGAAGGTGGCAACTCCTTAGCAAATAGCAATTTCTCAAGTAAGAATTTTGCTAGGACTGCCTTGGAATGGTCAGAAGTTTAGAACTCTCTTCCTATTGGTTTATTAACTAATTTACTGTGTGGTGATGATACCAAGCAGGCCAAAACTCCATCCCACCAAAACAGGAAGAAATTTCAGTCAGTCTTACACTAAAAGGATATTAGCATCATTTTCACAATTGCACAGTATTATGTATTATTCCAACATCATAGTGTGGAAATATATATCTAAACACAGAAAAATCTTGTTTTTCACTGCACTGGACCTTTAAAGTCGATCTCTGTGTGAGTTATGACAGTGATTAAGAAGTTGCAGAATGTTTTTTGGGGGGCTGCAATGAGAAAAAAAGTTTTTCTAAATAAATTGGCTTAGGCTATAAATACATAACGTGACCACTGTTTTCTCTGGCCAGATGGGACAGTTATTTCTTACACTACGTTTCTAGTATTATTACCTATAGCCAAAAATAACTTTGGGATATTAGATCTCACCAGAAATTCAACTTCCCTGAACTGGACACTTTCTTTGAACATCCCAAGGCAGTTGGCAGCCCCACTCATCCCGTTGCAACACAAAAACATCAACGCCGGAGAAGAAGTGGGGTTCTAGTCAGACTCAGGTGAAGAGCAAATTATCCAATGCTAACGTGTATATTACAGGCTGACCACAGCGCTCTCGTCGCGTGTGCTGCAAAATAAAATGTAGAAATCTATGTTATTCAATTTTTGCTCGCGCGCGCGCCAACAAGCATCTGCGTTACCAAGGGCTAAAATCGGTTCAATTTCTGATGCAGATCGCGCTGCAAGTCCTGCCTCTCCCATCTCCTCATTGGTTTATAGATGCAGGTACCCACGTGCCATCTCCTCATTGGTTATACCTACGTGGGTGACTGAAATACGAATGAGGTCAGTGGCGTTAATGCACCTAACTTATGAAAGTTGCCAATCGCAACATAAAGTCAAAAGAAGAAAAAGCCTGGAAGGAAGAGAGATGACTAGAAATGATTCGGTTGACCTTTTTATGTGTGGATTAATTGGTGGAGTAGAGGACCTTGTGCATTTCAGGTAGAATAACAACTCAATGTATATATCCCAGGACAAATTAGCTAGCAACAGCAAATTAGCTAAATAGGACAAACTAGCTAGAAAGTGCAAGGAAACTAGCTAAAGTGCCATAAATGTTTAATGCTTTTCGACCTGTCCCCAAATAGATTAAATTGGATCAGTGTTTCTTTTGATATTTTAATCTGCGTATCTTGATTGCATTTTGTGTGGGGGGACAAAATAAATGTATGCACGATGGCGCACGCGCGCAGCCGGTTTGGGTTCCGTGTTACTCTCTAACGTTCAGGAAAATAAGATAGACAAGCTCAGGGTGAGGATCTCCTTCCAGAGAGACATAAAGGGACTGTAACATACTCAGTTTTACAGATTCATGGCTCTCTCCGGATATAATGTCCCCATCCATACAGCCAGCGGGGTTCTCCTTACATCATGCGAACAGGAAGCAGGAATTCTCCAGGAAACACAGAGGTTTAGGGGTATGTCTCATGATTAACAACTCATGGTGTGATTGTGGTAACATACAGGAACTCAAATAATTTTGTTCTCCCAATCTGGAATACTTCACAATCAAATGCTGACTGCATTACATCTCAAGATAATTTCTTTAGTTATTGTCACTGCTGTTTCGATCCCGCGGACTAGGAAATGTTCCAGGTCGCATCAATGAATAGTATTGTAGTATACGCTGACTCAGTAACTGGGTTCATCAGGAAGTACATGTTGTTCCTACGGTGATGATTAGAACTTACCCAAACCAAAAGCCATGGATAGATGGCAGCGTAATGCAATTATATTTTTGTCAAAATGACTAAGACTAGACTAAATCTAAAAAGTGTGCCTAAATGAATAATGCTTCACACCGACAGCGTGGTAAAGAAGGCTCAACAGTGCCTCTTCAACCTCATGAGGCTGAATACATTTGTCTTTGTCCCTAAGATCTTCACAAACGTCTACAGATGCACCATCAAGAGCGTTCTGTCGGGCTGCCTTGCCGCCTGGTATGTCAACTGCACTGCCCGCAACCGTAGAGCTCTCCAGAGGGTGTTGGTCATCGTAGTCTCGCTTTGCCATTCCTTCAACATCCCATTGTTGTCACACCTCCCTTGGAGGTCTAGAGAATGTTGCATCACAATGGGGGTGTGAATGGTCTGCTGGCTCCCAGCTGCAAGATTTTTATTGGTTATTACATTTCTAGAACCCTCCCCCACAAGGACATTGAAGGGGGTGTGACATGTTATGTTCATCACTGTTTTCTGACCAGGTAGGCCATATTATGTAGAAAGTTGTTCCATATGCTAGCTAGTTTGCAACACTTCAGAAGATGTAAGAAAAGACAGAGAAAAAATGTAATTCTGCTTAGACAGAAGTCTGGTCTATACAAAAAATCAAGTCGATGAAGGCATTACAACGCCTCTGCTTGAACACTCTGCAAAGAAAAGAGACGTTTTCGTCTGTCTACCTACAAGCTATGGTAAAAGTTTAGTGTGTCAAGTGTAGCCGACAGTCCGCAATTTATTGAAATTGAAAGTAGAGAAATCGATGGTAATAGTAGTTTATCCTCTGATGTCAACACACGGGTCAAAGTGAGATGGAGGATGAGAAAATTGCCAAGGGTGAATACACGATTGTCTTGGTCCCAGCTCTGATGTACCTTGACTGACCTTGCCTTCTGGATGATAGCAGGGTGAATATACCGTGGCTCGGGTTGTTGATGTCCTTGATGATATTTTTGGCCTTTCTGTGACATCTGGTGCTGTACGTGTCCTGGAGGGTAGACAGTGTGCCCCCAGTAATGCATTAGTCAGACCACACTACCCTCTGGAGAGCGCTGCAGTTGTGGTCAGTGCAGTTGCCGTACCAGGTGGTGATACAGTCCGACAGGATGCTCTCAAATGTACAGGAGGGGGCTGAGCACGCCCCCTATTGGGGCCCCTGTGTTGAGAATAAGCGTAGTGGATATGTTGTTTCCTACCTTCACCACCAGGGGGCAGCCCATCAAGACATCCAGGACCCAGTTGCACAGGGCAGGGTTCAGATCCATGGCCCCGAGCTTAACGATGAGGTTGGAGAATATTATGGTGTTGGAGAGTATTATGGTGTTCAAGGCTGAGCTGTAGTCAATGAACAGCATTCACATATGTATTCATCTTGTCCATATGTGTTAGGGCAGTGTGCAGTGCGATGGCGATTGCATCATCTGTGGATCTATTGGGGTGGCATGCAAATTGAAGTGGGTCTAGGGTGTCAGGTATGGTGGAGGTGATATGATCCTTAACTAGCCTCTCAAAGCACTTCATGATGCCAGAAGTGTGAGCTACTTGTCATTTAGTTCAGTTACCTTTGCATTATTGAGTACAGGAACAATGGTAGACATCTTGAAGCAAGTGTGGTCAGCAGACTAGGATAAGGAGAGATTGAACATGTCCGTAAAACACTCCAGCCAGCTGGTCTGCGCATGCTCGGTGGACCTTGTACTTGCGATGACACACACAGATGGTCATGGAAGTGTCTCTGTTTTACTGCACATCAGCCAATGAGGGTAACCCTGACAAAAATCGACAACATTCTAAGCTCAATTCCCTTACTTTTATGAATTTAGGATTTTTTTTCTGCTTTGCCCATTGCTGACGTGAGATATGCAATAGCCTTACTGTCTATCATTACTTTGGAGGTTTTGGGATATGATGAACACTTGCGTGATTATGATGATGATACCTAAAATTACAGAACATTTTCAGTTCAAATAATTACACAAATAAAAGCAACAAAGAACGTAATGTTATGAAAGTAAACACATTTTGTGAGTCGACATTGTCATTGGTTTCAGTACAACGCCTTCTTTCTCTCTTACATTACTTCTTTAACGGTGACATTTAAGATCATTTCCATCCTAGGATCTCAGCACTCCAGCTGAAATCAACTGTTTGTGACATCTGTCTGCATACCAAATGAGCAGACAGTTTGTTCTTCTCACGGTTTAAGTTCAATTTGTGGTTGCCACAGTAGTTCCTCATAGTACAATTTTTTGCAACGGGCTTATTTAGAAGTTCTGGAACTTGGGTAGAACCTGCTAGTTGTCAAAGCAAACACCTTCTGATCAAGAAGCACACTTGCTAGACGAGAGTGCTTTCCAGACTCTTGCTTCAGCTCACTGGCTTTAACAAATCGTTGCAAGAGGTGGTCTCAAACGGTCTTGCTGACTTTCTGAGCAATATCAAACTGGACATGTGCCCCTTGGTATTGGATGAGGTTTTTTGTGAGGCGCACATGGTATTCGCAGTTCTCACATCAAATACTTTGTTATTTCTCTGTGCCGATAACCTTGAAGACATATACCAATTATTTCCAAAGGACATCTACATATCCGTGATTTTGAACTAGAACAGTGACATTTCATAAAAGGAAAATAGGGTTTTAACATCTGAGACTGACCTGCATTATGCAACACATTTGCAATGATATATTTTGGTGCCGCACAAAATGGGCTTTATCAGTTACTTAATTGTCAAGGAAAAATACAAACAATGTATAAATTATCTACGCTACAAATGTCACTATGACCAACTGATGATATGATTCAATGTAGCCTACAAATGTGAGCCTGTAGGACTTGTGCAACCTAACCTAAGTCTACGAATAGTGTAATGTGTGTAATGATTAATACTCTGATAAAAAAAAAACAATAGTACACCTGTAGCAGCATGGCCTATTGCATTGACAAACGTTATCTGTAAATAGCTACTGGATGTTGTTAGTACGCAGTGATCACTTTTGTTCTTGTCAGAACCGATGATGCACCAAAAACCAGTGCTTGTAGCGGTTGAATTCCCATATCTGGCGGCTGGTCATCTGTCGCTGCGGTTGGGTCCCTGAATAGGTCTCGTCTCGCCGCACTCTTCATATTTTCTTGAGCAGACACTCTTTTGGTACTTATGGAGGGTCGAGAGAGATCGGAAAGATGTGCTGCGGCTAACTATAGAACTTGCTCTTTCCCTCACAAAACAGACCATTCTTTCCACGTCATTGGCACTTCTTCATAGGAGTAGAAGATTGCAACAGGAGCCATATAGTTTACTGCTTTTGAAAACCCACCACTCAGTGTGACAGGTCGCATTATGTATACTAAAAGCCAGTGTGTAGTCCGGTCGCAATAAAGACGATTTACCTTGTAAAAGGTTGTTTTTTCCTGTTACAGTCGTACGGTTCACCACAAACAAGGCATACATCAACATATTTTGATGGGGTTTTAATATGCAATTTCATGGACATACTCACACACCGTTGCATTTACGACACTAATCTAGTGAACACCTTTGATGCTCCGCCCAAGCAAGGCATTTGATTGGTTTGACATGTTGCGTGGCGTCACTGATTTATACCTGGTTCCCACCCATTTCTAGCTGACTCTGTGCCACAGGCTTCCTGTTTAGGGAAGTCTGGTTCTCAAAAAGGCTACGGGCAGCCCAACACATCATCAGAGCACAGTGCTTTTGCCCTCCAGGATATCTACAGCACCCGGTGTCACAGGAAGGCCAAGAAAACCATCAAGGACCTCAGCCACCCAAGTCTTGGCCTGTTCACCCTGCTACCATCAAAATGGCGGAGACCGTACAGGTGCATCAAAGCTGGAACTGAGAGACTAAAATAAAATCAATTTCACCTTTATTTAACTAGGCAAGTCAGTTAAGAACAAATTCTTGATAAACAGCTCCAGACCGTCAGACTGTTAAACAGTCATCACTAGCCAGCTACCACCCGGTACTCTACCCTGCACCATAGAGACTGCTGCTCTATGTACATACTGTAGAGTCATTGAACACTGGTCACTTTAATAATGTTTACATACCGTTTTACCCACTTCATATGTACATAAAGAGAAAAAAAGATGCAAAAAATAATAATAATCATTTTAAACAAAGGACATCAAAGACAACTAAAATCATAACAGCAATGCCTACTGTATATGTTTGTGTGCATGTCTGGCACTATTACATGAATGTGTGTGTTCTTGTATGCGTTTATTTGAATGAGAGTGTGTGTATATATGCACGTGTACAAACACCTGCACGGAATCAGCCTCAGGCAAACTGGCATTAGTTGTAGAAACACTACCCGTCAGTGTTCTTCCCAACTATTTGCAAACAGTATGGCACAGTTGATAACATCCTGGTCCTCAAATGAAACTGGTAAACATTCCTAGTTATGCTATTTTTATTCCTCTGCCAGTTTTGATCATTTATATTGGGCAGACAGACCAGTTCCCTATCTCCTCCCACTGCCACCTGCCTCCTCCAGTTTTGATCATTTATATTGGGCAGACAGACCAGTTCCCTACCTCCTCCCGCTGCCAGCTGCCTCCTCCAGTTTTGATCATTTATATTGGGCAGACAGACCAGTTCCCTATCTCCTCCCACTGCCAGCTGCCTCCTCCAGTTTTGATCATTTATATTGGGCAGACAGACCAGTTCCCTATCTCCTCCTGCTGCCAGCTGCCTCCTCCAGTTTTGATAATTTATATTGGGCAGACAGACCAGTTCCCCATCTCCTCCCGCTGCCAGCTGCCTCCTCCAGTTTTGGGGTAAAGCTGTGATCAATTGGTTGTACTCTTGGATTGAGCAGACCTTCCTGTACAATTGTGATAACTCCATGAAGGGCATAACTCTACCATTCCAATTTCCAATATAATTTAAGAACAAAATACCCTTTTCAAACATCTTTCCCATAAATACAGGTATTTTATCAACCAGCACATTTGAGTTCAGCCATAATATTTGTTCTTCTTTCAGGGGGATGAAATTTAAATTGTAGCCAGCTCTGCAATGCTTGTTTGAAAAAGAGAGATATTTTGAAAAATATATCATTTTCAATTAATTGAAAATGAGACATGGCAATCTGCACAAAGGCAAAAAGGCCATGTTTAAACAATGGATGAGCTTTTCTTAGTAATCTACTTGAGAACCATTTAGGGTTCAAGTAAAACATTTGAATAAGTGAAGCTTTTAGAGAGAGGTTTAGTGCTTTTATATTTAATAATCTCAACCCATCCAATTCATATTCATTATATAAACTCAGCAAAAAACATACTCACTGTCAACTGCTTTTATTTTCAGCAAACTTAACATGTGGAAATATTTGTATGAACATAACAAGATTCAACAACTGAGACTTAAACTGAACAAACATGTGACTAACAGAAATTGAATAATGTGTCCCTGAACAAAGGGGGGTTCAAAATCAAAAGTAACTCTCAGTAACTGATGTGGCCACCAGCTGCATTAAGTACTGCAGTGCAGTGCAGGGGAATGGCCCTATCCCTCACCCTCCGATCCAACAGGTCCCAGACGTGCTCAATGGGATTGAGATCCGGGCTCTTCGCTGACCATGGCAGAACACTGACATTCCTGTCTTGCAGGAAATCACCACAGAACGAGCAGTATGGCTGGTGGCATTGTCATGCTGGAGGGTCATGTCAGGATGAGCCTGCAGGAAGGGTACCACATGAGGGAGGAGTATGTCTTCCCTGGAACGCACAGCGTTGAGATTGCCTGCAATGACCACAAGTTCAGTCCGATTGTGCTGTGACACACCACCCCAGACCATGACAGACCCTCCACCTCAAAATGAATCCTGCTCCAGAGTACAGGCCTCGGTGTAACGCTCATTCCTTTGACGATAAACGCGAATCTGACCATCACCCCTGGTGAGACAAAACTGCGACTCGTCAGTGAAGAGCACGTTTTGCCAGTCCTGCCTGGTCCAGCGACGGTGGGTTTGTGCCCATAGGCGACATTGTTGCCGGTGATGTCTGGTGAGGACCTGCCTTTCAACAGGCCTACAAGCCCCCAGTCCAGCCCCTCTCAGCGTATTGAGGACAGTCTGAGCACAGATGGAGGGATTGTGCATTCCTAATGTAACTCATGCAGTTGTTGTTGCCATCCTGTACCTGTCCCGCAGGTGTGATGTTCGGATGTACCGATCCTGTGCAGGTGTTGTTACACGTGGTCTGCCACTGCGAGGATGATCAGCTGTCCATCCGGTCTCCCTGTAGCGCTGTCTTAGGAGTCTCACAGTACGGACATTGCAGAGTCAGTAGCAAGGCATCTTTCGTGTCCTACGTTTTCATACCTGTGACCTTAATTGCCTACCGTCTGTAAGCTGTTAGTGTCTAAATGAACATTCCACAGGTGCATGTTCATTAATTGTTTATGGTTCATTGAACAAGCATGGGAAACAGTGTTTAAACCCTTTACAATGAAGATCTGTGAAATTATTTTGATTTTTACGAATAATCTTTGAAAGACAAGGTCCTGAAAAAGGGACGTTTCATTTTTTGCTGAGTTTAGATAGGCACGTTTTGTCTGGTTTAGCGTCCCAGAGAAATCTAAATATTTTTTGCTCATATGATTTGAAAAACCGAGTCATCAGGAGTAGGATCCTACATAGTTAACATACCTGTACAATATGTTCTATCGAGAGCTTCCAGTAAAAAAGAAGGGGTGAATAACCTGCCCAAACTTGTTCCATGTGAGTGCCTGCCACCAATGAAAGCATGGCAGTTAGCAATGGGAGACTAGGGAGAGGAAGATGGTTCCCTCTCCCGATTGTTATCATTTTGCAGCAGGACCATGCCAATCCTTTTTCTTTTGATGTCACAGGCACATTTGTCTACTCGCTGGATATGGAAATGCAATTCAGAAAGAGACAGAGGAAATTTGCTTACCTGTTGTGAAATTCATATATTTCTGGGAGATTACCAAAAAGCACATCTTTCTTGTTCTCCAGTGCTGTAGGGATTAGGGGGGAAAGCTCTGTGTTGTCCAGCTCGGCAGCATACCCCTGGACAGGAAAATTACATTCAAAGCCAATAAGTAAAACTATGACGCCTCTGTGATAATGTAAACCCAATAAAACCCAGTCCTTCATATGGCTTTACACCTAACATCTGAATGAACATTACATGAACAGAAATCACAGACAGTTCGAGTAGCCTAATGGCTCATTTAAATTGACAAAGCAAGTACATTTTAAGTTCAACAAAAGTTAATACATTATTCTGAAATGGCCAGACCTGATGCAACATTTGCAATGTCAGGCAATGTCAGGTTTTATGTTCCCGATGTGCAGTTAGCAGAGAAAGGAGAGCTTTCTCTACTGTCTCTAACGTTACTGCCACTAATACACAGCGTTTCACAGTGACGAGAGAGCCATTTAAAGTAACAAACACACCTCCATGATGCTCTGCAGCTCCTCGACGTACAGCCTCTCAGTTTCAATCAGCTCATTCATGATGTGTCTGGGGAGGAAAAATACGGGATCCGTCAATACACACCAATTACAGAGAAGTGCAGATACATTAATAAAACCCAGAATGGAGACTCCAATTGCCACTCATATCCTAAATGCTTTGTCAAAGTTCTCCAACCAAATAATCATCCTCATCAGGAGGTGGGTGTGCACTCAGTCGAAGGTGGAAAACACAGTCATCAAACAACCCAAAGGAGGCTCCGCTAGATATAGAAGCACAGCACCCCAGACATGAGGTACATGGGGGGAAACAAGGCCTAACAGAGGAGGTTGTTATAAAACCAAGGAGCTTGAGCAAAGCTAACATTTCCAGACTTTAATGGCCCCTTTAATGTGCACATGAGTTCTGAGGTCTTGATTTTTATGTGCCATCACGAGCCCATCGAGACACTGAGTGCTGTTTGATGTATGGGCACATTTTATAGGTCAATAAAGCTCTTCAAAGGCACCCGCCACTCTCACAGAGGCAGGCATCTGTCATATCATAGGTGACTGCCTTCCCAAGTACCAACACAATAGGATATTTGCATATCCATTTTTTGATGTGGGAAGGCAGCGTCGTGTGAATAAATATCATGGACAGAGATGCCTTCATTGAACCCCTGGGGGAAAAAACATTCCATGAAGTCATGTGCCTAGCCTGTTATTGGTGCTCCTAAGTAAGACCATTTTTCTTGAATGCCCTAGTGGACAGTGTTTTTTTATTAATGATACTTATTTGGTCGTTCTCCCTCAAGTTGTTTACACTAGCTAAATGTATTCTGTGCCAAGAAGAAGATAAAATCACCCTCCAACCAAAAAGCAATGCTTTAACTATATAAAACAAAGAACGTATACATGTTATGTACTAAAATAACACATTGACAATGCCAGTTTGTCCTGATGTGACCTTCCGGAACACTGAATTACTTTTATTATGAAGAGTATGTACTGCCGGATGCAATTCAGATGACAAATTCCAAGCTCTGGCATAGAATCCAGCTTCACTCCTGCTGGTTGGCCTCACTGATTTGATAATAATTTAGAGAAATCATAGACTGACTAAGCTGAGGCAGTCAGGGGGAGTAAATGGGCTGGGCTTTCCCCCTCTAGCCCAGCAGTTTCCTCCCCCACTAGTCCCACTCTGCTCTCTCACTCTCTCACAGTCACACAGATGGAGAGACATATACAGACAGAGCAGCTCAGGCAGCAGCCCTGAACCCTGGAGTTACTACACAGTTACGCTGTTATTCCCTACACACAGACAGGAAAGAGAAAAAGAGGGTGAAAGAGGGGGATAGTGCTCATCTACTGGAAAGGAGGGGCAGGGGAGAGTACTTTTCTGTACTTTTCCCAGAAACACGTGGATGGAACTCACAGGCTGGTAAGTAATCAGGGAGACGGAGGTGTGGGGGTTTTATGCTCTAGCTGAAAGACTGTTTATAATACCTTAGGGTGCTCAAAGCAAGAATTCACACTGCATTTACAGTTAGCCTGTGGGGAGATGTCCATTAACGGTAGAATCATCGCTGGGATGAATTTCATGGAATTGGAACCTACCCTCTCTTGGTAGGTTTTAAACAATAGACTCAGGAAATCTAACAAAATTTAAAAAAAAATACAATTATACTTAACAATGATATAGAAATGAGGTCATTTTAGAGATCATTGGTAGATATGATTAAACATCTGCTAATACAAATAAGAGCTCTGTTTAAGTGTTCTTATCTATAGTGGTTAGTAGCTACAATTTGTCTTGGGTAGAGGCTTTTCAGCACATCAAGCTTACATCACATTGTGAATACAAATTTGTTGGATGCATTTGCAGTTAGTTTTGGTTGTGTTTCAGATTACTTTGTGCCCAATAGAAATATATGGTAAATAATGTAGTGTCATTTGAGTAACTTTGATTAAAAATAACAATATATGTTCCTAAACACTTCTACATTAATGTGCATGCTACCATGATTACAGATAATCCTGAATTAATTGCCAATCATGATGAGTGAGACAGTTACAGAGGGTCAAAGATCATATCCTGAAGACTTGCTAACCTCTCACCATTACCAATAGGTTAACATGTCTTGGGGGTATGATTTTTGACCCTCTGTAACTTTCTCAATCATCATTATTCACGATTCATTCAGTATTATCCGTAATAATAGGCACAAAATAATCTTAAACACAACCAAAATGAACTGCAAATGCATCCTAGAAATTAGTAAAGTCACAATCTTGATGTAGTCATTGCGCACTAGGAATATGGGATCAAATACTGAACTTTTCACTACTTTATTCATAAGAATCTTTAGGGATGTCAATCATTTTGACCCCTACCTTTTTGAGTAAAACAAACAAAATCTCTTTCTTTGAGAAATTTTATTAGAGTAAAATGTCGTCTTTTTTTGAGCATACAATGTAGCTTTGTCAATTGCGTGTATTTTCATCCATATATCAGTTTAAAATCATAACATTTTTCAATTACCCCTCATTTTTACCATTGAAGTTGGGCTTGTTTGAGTGGTAAGGTGACTGTTAAACGAAAGCCAAGGAGTGAAGTCGGGGGAAGTGCATCTGCCAAAAGTGGGACAATGATTGGTTTTCAACAGCATGGCTCAGTGCAACGTTTCCATTGTTTCTAAAAGTGTTTTCTTTATAACGTTAAATTAAACGTGTCTCCAACCCCCATATCACACGCTCACAAACTCTACATTGGTGTGTACATTGTACAATCAATTGGTGAGAGAAAGCATCAAATATCACATTTATTTGCGCATATCCACTGTATACATGGATTGCGGCAAAGTTGGTTCCTGTTTCAGTGATGTCTTTGGTCACGTTTGCGTGGGTCAAACAAAAGCACCCTAATGATTGGTTGATAATAGAGCCTCCCACAATGCAGATGATGGCTGCAGGATGAAGTTGGTGAAGAGCAATTACAGAAACTTGCAGTCAAAATTTCATGACCTTTGATCACATGATTTTTTTGTACATTTTTTTTTGACAATTTCTATCCCCATAATTCAACACCTTTAAAAGGTGGTGACCAGGCCTCCTGGGTGGCGCAGTGGTTAAGGGCGTTGTACTGCAGCGCCAGCTGTGCCATCAGAGTCCCTGGGTTCGCGCCCAGGCTCTGTCGTAACCGGCCGCGACCGGGTTAGGGAGGGCTTGGTCGGTAGGGGTGTCCTTGTCTCATCGCGCACCAGCGACTCCTGTGGCGGGCTAGGCGCAGTGTGCCAGGTGCACGGTGTTTCTTCCGGCGAATTTGTGCGGCTGGCTTCGGGGTTGGATGCGCACTGTGTTAAGAAGCAGTGCGGCTTGGTTGGGTTGTGTATCGGAGGACGCATGACTTTCAACCTTCGTCTCTCCCGAGCCCGTACGGGAGTTGTAGCGATGAGACAAGATAGATACTACAACAATTGGATACCACAAAATTGGGGAGAAAAAGGGGTAAAATTCAAAAATAAATGTTTAAAAGGTGTTTTTTTGGCAAAAGTGATCTGCTACAAAGCGCCCAGTGTTTACATTTAACCCTGCAATTGTAACATTTAAATTCCACCACTCTCTGTTGCATTGTTTACAACCAGTATGTCCTAGAAACGTAGTTACAGGGATTTTCCTCGTTTGGGCAAAAGTCCATTGTCTGTCCTCCGTTCTCTCTCCTCTGTTACACGGAAACAGTGGTGTGTGTCAATTCATTAGTAGGCAATGATAGCCTCCTTTTGGTGAGGAAGCACAAGTGTTTCCCTTCGCGAAAGACTTTAAATCTGTCACACACCCTTAGAATCAGCTTTTTTCTTGAATATGAAAGGTTACTTATTTTATCTATTGAATGCTTTAGTTAAATTTGTTTTGATCACTTTATACATTTATTTTGGGATTCCAGCCTGTAAATGTAATTTGTCTGATGACACGCGATTGGAGAATGAGTAATTTCATACATTTTTCGTCCACTTTACGTCTCCTCGCCACCTCTCCTCGATTACATTTGACCATTTTCAAAAAGAAGGCCAGAGAGGATGGAGGAGAGAGGACGCAGGAGTTGAGCAAATCTATACTGAACTAAAATATAAATGCAACATAACGATTTTACTGAGTTACAGTTCATATAAGGAAATCAGCCAAATTAAATACAGTGGCAAGAAAAAGTATGTGAACCCTATCCACAGAAGATTTTGGCAGTAGTGCTGTGGAACATCCAGGTACTCTTTTGCGAACTTCAGACATGCAACAATGTTTTTTGGACAGCAGTTGCTTCTTCCGTGGTGTCCTCTCATGAGCACTATTCTTGTTTAGTGTTTTACGTATCGTATACTCGTCAATAGATATAACGATCATTGTTGGAAGGATGGTCGGACCAAGATGCAGCGTGGGGTAGGTTAATCATTTTTATTTATGATAACCGGCACAAAACAAGAAAGAGTAACAAATGAAACGTACAGCTTTGTAGGGCTAAAAAGCAACAATACAAAATCAAGATCCCACAAACAACAGGTGGGAAAAAGGCTGCCTAAATATGATCCCAATCAGAGATAACGATAGACAGCTGACTCTGATTGGGAACCATACCAGGCCCTAGTCACACCCTGACCTAACCAAAATAGAGAAACAAAAGGTTCTCTAAGGTCAGGGCGTGACAATAGAGATGTTAGCATGTTCCAGAGATTTCTGTAAGTCTTCAGCTGACACTGTAGGATTCTTCATTGAGCATTATGTCTCTTGCAGTCATCTTTGCAGGATGGCCACTAAAAAAGGGAGAGTAGCAAAAGTGCTGAACTTCCTAAATGTATAGACAATTCGTCTTACCGTGGACTGATGAACATCAAGGCCTTTAGAGATACTCTTGTAACCCTTTCCAGCTTTACGCAAGTCAACAATTCTTAATCTTAGGTCTTCTGAGCTCTCTCTTGTTCGAGGCATGGTTCACATCAGGCAATGCTTCTTGTGAACAGCAAACTGTTTTTGGAGTAGTCATTAGCCTATGGGTTCACATACTTTTTCCAACTTACACTGTGAATGTTTAAATTATGTATTCAATATAGGCAAGAAAAATACAATAATTTGTGTTATTTGTTTAAGCAGTGTTTGTCTATTGTTGTGACTTATATGAAAACCAGAACACATTTTATGACCAATTTATGCAGAAATCCAGGTAATTCCAAAGGATTCACATACTCATTTACATTTACATTTAAGTCATTTAGCAGACGCTCTTATCCAGATACTCCTCCTTGCCACTGTAAATCTAATCTATGGATTTCACATGACTGGGCAGGGGAGCAGCTATTGGTGGGTCTGGGAAGACCCACCCACTGGGATGTGAGGCCTAGCAATCAGAATGAGTTTTTACCCACAAAAGGGCTTTATTACAGATATAAATACTCCTCGGTTTGATCAGCTGTCCAGGTGGCTGGTCTCAGACCATCCTGCAGGTAAAGAAGCCAGATGTGGAGGTCCTGGGCTGGCGTGTTAACACGTGGTCTGCGGTTGAGAGCCGGTTGGATGTACTGTCAAATTCTCTAAAACCACGTTGGAGGTGGTTTATGGTAGAGAAAATAACATTAAATTATCTGAAACAGCTCTGGTGGACATTCCTGCAGTCAGCATGCCAATTTCACGCTCCATCAAAGCTTGAGACATCTGTGGCATTGTGTTGTGTGACAAAACTGTATATTTTAGAGTGGCCATTTATTGTCCCCAGCACAAAGTACACCTGTGTAATGATCATACTGTTTAATCAGCTTCTTGATATACCACACCTGTCAGGTGGATGTATTATCTTGGGGATTCGATCTAGCAACCTTTCGGTTACTGGCCCAACACTCTAACCACTAGGCTACCTGCCGCCACTAACAGGGATATAAACAAATGTCCACACAATAAGCTTTTTGTGAATATGGAACATATCTGGGATCTTTCATTTCAGCTCATGAAACCAACAATTTAAATGTTGCGTTTATATTTTTGTTCAGTATAACTAAGAAAAGACCACAGCTATACAATATTACTAATCTAACTCAAACAATCTCATAAATAAGCAAAAGGCAAAAAGTGTTCAATTTAGCCCGTCTCCACGAGAATGACGATGCATGCCGTCTCCACGAGAATGACGATGCATGCCGTCTCCACGAGAATGACGATGCATGCCGTCTCCACGAGAATGACGATGCATGCCGTCTCCACGAAAATGACGCTGCATGCCGTCTCCACGAGAATGACGATGCATGCCGTCTCCACGAGAATGACGATGCATGCCGTCTCCACGAAAATGACGATGCATGCCGTCTCCACGAAAATGACGATGCATGCCGTCTCCACGAGAATGACGATGCATGCTGTCAGGGCAGCTCATTGTTGTGCACCACCCGTTTGCCTAAATCTGCTGCTGTAATGATATCTTGTTGTTATGGTGACTGTTTAGTACAGACTTCAGCAATTCCATGGCCTCTGTTGGTTTAAAGCCCCTCCATTGTTGAACTTTGCGGTGGGTTAGCTTTTGCATTCATTCACAAAAGTCACTTCCCTAGAATCAAATTAACTTGTGAATACCATTTTTATGTCTCTGTGTCTTGTATGAAGGAAGTTAGAGGTGGATTCGTGCGCTAACGCTAACTAGCATATTAGACTTCCAGTCTTTGCGCTAATGCTAGCTTCCTTCATAATGGATGCAAGACATAAAAGTGGTATCCACGAGTTCATCTGACTCTGGGGAAGTAAATAAAGGGCAGTATCACCAAAATCCCAAACTATCCCTTTAAGATACTTCACACTGAACAAGCACAAAGGATTGACTCTTACTGATGAACACGGTGAATAGGCCATCATCATTGAATAGATAGATACAGTTGAAGTCGAAAGTTTACATAAGCTTAGGTTGGCGTCATTAAAACTCATTTTTCATTTTTCAACTCCACACATGTCTTATTAACAAACTATAGTTTTGGCAAGTTAGTTAGACATCTTCTTTGTGCGTGGCAAGTAATCTTTCCAACAATTGTTTACAGACAGATTATTTCACTGTATCACAATTCCAGTGGGTCAGAAGTTTACATACACTAAATTGACTGTGCCTTTAAACAGATTGAAAAATTCCAGAAAATTATATCCTGGCTTTAGAAGCTTCTGATTGACTAAAATTATGTCAATTAGCCTATTGGATCTATTTCAAGGCCTACCTTCAAACTCAGTGCCTCTTTATTTGACATCATGGGAAAATAAAAAGAAATCAGCCAAGACCTCAGAAGTGTAGACCTCCACAAGTCCGCTTCATCCTTGGGAGCAATTTCTAAATGCCTGAAGGTACCACGTTCATCTGTACAAAAAATAGTATGCAAGTATGAACACCACAGGACCATGCAGCCGTCATACTGCTCAGGAAGGGGACAACGTACTTTGGTGCGAAAAGTGCAAATCAATCCCAGAACAACAGCAAAGGACCTTGTAAAGATGCTGGAGGAAACAGGTACAAAAGTATCTATATCCACAGTAAAACGAGTCCTATATCGACCTAATGTGAAAGGCCGCTCAGCAAGGAAGAAGCCACTGCTCCAAAACCGCCAAAAAAAAGTCAGACTACGGTTTGCAACTGCACATGGGGACAAAGATCGTACTTTTTGGAGGAATGTCCTCTGGTCTGATGAAACAAAAATAGAACTGTTTGGCCATAATGACCATTGTTATGTTTGGAGGAAAAAGGGGGAGGCTTGCTAGCCAAAGAACACCATCCCAACTATGAAGTATGGGGTTGGCAGCATCATGTTGTGGGGATGCATTGCTGGAGGAGGGATTCATGCACTTCACAAAATAGATGCCATCATGAGGGAGGAAAACTATGTGGATATATTGAAGCAACATCTCAAGACATCAGTCAGGAAGTTAAAGCTTGGTCGCAAATGGGTCTTCCAAATGGACAATGACCCCATGCATACTTCCAAAGGTGTGGCAAAATGGCTTAAGGACAACAAAGTCAAGGTATTGGAGTGGCCATCACAAAGCCCTGACCTCAATCCTATAGAAAATGTGTGGGTAGAACTGATAAAGCATGTGCGAGCAAGGAGGCCTAGAAATCTGACTCAGTTACACTAGCTCTGAAAGGAGGAATGGGCCAGAATTCACCACACTTATTGTGGGAAGCTTGTTGAAGGTTACCCGAAACGTTTGACCCAAGTTAAACAATTTAAAGGCAATGCTACCAAATACTAATTGAGTGTATGTAAACTTCTGACCGACTGGGAATGTGATGAAAGAAATCAAAACTGAAATAAATCATACTCTATTATTATTCAGACATTTCACATTCTTAAAGTAAAGTGGTGATCCTAACTGACCGAATACAGGGAACTTTTACTAGGATTAAATGTCAGGAATTGTGAAAAACTGAGTTTAAATGTATTTGGCTAAGATGTATGTAAACTTCCGACTTCAACCATAGAGCACACAGGGATGGATGTAAGCACTGAAAACAGAAATTAAATATTCTAATCTGATTTAGTGTGACTTTAAATCCAGTTTGTTTACAAATTATGAATTGTTATGTTGGATTCACATCTCCAACCAAAAATATAAGATAAATATAAGATAATGAATAGGATTAAATCAAATCAAATATTAAATGCAGTTTAAATAAAGTTACATTTGATTTACTCCCAATATTTCATTTAGATTTTTGGTTGAGATGGAGACTATTAATGGTTAATTTGTAGACAAACTGGAATTAAAGACAGACTAAGTCAGTGGTACAAAAGATACATCTCCTTCAAACAGTTGATATTTGGTTGCATTGACAACCAAACACAATTCAATATTAATTTTGTAATACAGTAAATAGCCTAAAGTTAAGGCTATCTTACAAACTAAAATAACCGTATTTATTCAACCTTAAAATGAGTAACACATCCATGGTCACATTGAGGTTAATGTAACTATAAGTGCCTTCTTATGTAATCATAGAAAATCACTTGCACTATGTACTTGTAATGTAATCTCAACTACAATCCAGGTAATTTCGTTGTGCTATTAAATGAAGCACACTGAGAACACATTATTAAATTGTTGTATGAATAAAACATATCTGACACTGTATTCCCATTTCAACTTTGTTGAATTTTTAAATGGTTGAAAGCGCAGTGATAACACATTTTACATGACAACTAAAACCCAAACATTTGGCATTGTTTTTCCATTGGAATTTGTTTATGCCTTTAGATGGTCGAAAGCACAGTGATAACCCCTTTGGGAAATCAACAAACTTCTGGCTGTCTTTTCAAGTGGGTGAATACAGGTTGAAATCTCATTGATCAACGTCTCAACCAAATGTTACCCAAATGCCCAAGTTTAAATGACGTGGTGTGCCCAGTGGACTACTTCAAGCCATTTCATATCATCTGTTTCAACTGTAACATTTATAGGCTGCAAAACAACAGTCAGAAAAGAAATAAAGGCTAGGAGGAACGATTAAATCATTTCTCTCAGTAATGTCCTCGCGCCCTGCATGCATTGTAGGCTTATTAAATCCATTTGAAAGGGTAAGGTCAAAATGCATTGGTAAACATGTAGCCTTACTTTACCTACACCAATTGGTCGCGAATTCAATTTCGAGCCATGAGGCTTCTCTTGTGTAGGGAGCACTGTAGGAGGTACGTGTTTGGGGGTACGTGTTTGTTTCCTTCTTTTATTTGGAATCATTAGAATATGAGAAAATGTATAATTTCGCCTTCAGCCTTGTTATTTCATTCCGATGAGTAGGCTGACTGAAAAGCCACAATAGCAGTTTGTGTTCATAGACCTACAATCAATATTGCATTTGGACTGTCCACGCTTTGTTGACTAAATGTGATTATTCGACCCACGGTTGTTGTTTGGTCGTCACTAGTTACCACTGCCACAAAGTCATAAACCCTGCCTATTTAAAAAATGGATCTTATTAAAATGTTATTTTAAACCTAACATTAACCACACTCCTAACCTTAAATTAAGACCAAAAAGCAAAAACATTTTTCAGGAATTTGTTTTAAAAAATAGCCAATTTTACTTTGTGGCTGTGGTAACTAGTCTCGCACCAGTTGGTACAGAATAGGCGTGCGCAATTGATTTAAGTAGCCCGGCAGAGTTGCACTTTAGTACCGTTGGAATAACTTCAAAAGTCCAAACAGGTTTGCCAATTGTTCATATTTTTGTCTTTCTCTTTTCAGACCTTATGATGTGGGTCGCTCTTTGACCGGACTGTGTGGACACGGGTAACAAAACAGTGATGACTCAGAGAGCGGAGGAGATTAAATTGAACGAAATACCAACATTTCTCAAAGGAGCCCATGTCTCCAGTTGGGTCAATATGATGGAATTCATGCACTCCCAAATCATTTGGAATAATTGTGAAAGTAGAAGCCTCTCAAAGGCAACTACCTATTGGACTTGACAAAAAGACAGGGTGAGGGCAGGAAGGTTCGCAGAATGTTTATGAATTTCAGAAGGATCAGAAGATGTCAACGTGTGCAGCTGGTGACGACAGGCTTTGTCCTGTCTGTGTTGATGCTGTGCTGGGTGCAGCTGGACCACCATGTGGAGAACCGTTACTTGGTCAACAGCTTTGACTTCATCAACAAGAGCTTTGGCATCAGCCAGCAGGAGTCGGAAAGCCTGAGCAACTTCCTGTACCTCATCAACCACCATGACAAGTGTAACAGCAATGAAGTGCTGCTGCTGCTGTTTGTCAAATCTTCCCCAGAGAATCTGGAGAGGAGGCAAGCCATCCGGGCCACCTGGGGGAATGAGAACTACATCCAAAGGGAGCTGGGGGCCAACGTGAGGGTGCTGTTTGCCATGGGGGTCTACTCCAACCCCCAGCAGAGGGGCAGTGTGCAGAGAGGGCTGCTGGGGGAGGACCAGGTCTATGGGGACCTGGTCCAGCAGGACTTTGTGGACACCTTTCACAACCTCACCATCAAACTGCTGCTGCAGTTCCGCTGGAGACACACCTACTGCAGCAAAGCACGCTTCCTCATGTCAGCCGACGACGACATCTTTATCCACATGCCTAACCTGGTGCACTACCTGCAGGGCCTGATCCAGCAGGGGGCTCGGGACCTCTGGGTGGGCCACGTGCACAGGGGAGCCCCCCCTATCCGCCAGAAGGACAGCAAGTACCACGTGCCTTATGAGATGTACCAGTGGCCCTCCTACCCAGACTACACCGCGGGGGCAGGGTACGTAGTCTCAAGGGACGTGGCTGCCAAAATCTACCAGGCAACTCTGTTTCTCAATGCCTCGCTGTACATTGACGATGTGTTCATGGGGATCTGTGCCAACGCCATGGGGGTGTCTCCCCAGGAACATGTTTACTTTTCAGGGGAGGGGAAGGCCCCCTATCACCCCTGCATCTATGATAAGATGATCACCTCTCACGGACATGTGGCAGACGTCCGGCGCCTGTGGAAGGCAGCTATGGACCCACAGATTCATGACATTTCCTCTGGCCAGGTGGGAAAGCTGTACTGCACAGCAGTGAAAATCATGCTCCTCTGTAAACCTTACTATTTAAATACCTACCCATGCAAGGCAGCCTTTTCATAGTGTACTGTTAGGCTGCACAGAATGTCACTGCAGTCTTTTTCATTTATATTTCAGGTTCTGCAGCTGGTATCATCTTCAAAATAAAGACCAAAACCATGTTCTTGACCATATATTCGGCACACCTGCCTTGGCTTGATGGATACTGCAGTTGTACTTTGTGGTTCAGCTAATTGTGTGGTGTAAACAGACGTTACAGAGCTAATGTTCTTGGCTGCAGTCAATAAGTCAAAAGTGAAAAATCCTTCAAATTAAATTTTGCTAGCAGACAGTGTTTTTATTGAGTTACCATTGCTCATTATCTGTATCATACACATCTTATAATCCCGCTTATCTCTTTAGAGCTAACTCCATTTCTTCCCCCATTCCCCTGTTTCACTTCTCCTAAAATGTCAGGCTGCAAACCAGGAGCAGACACTGGCATTTCCCAAAACAATCTGCTTCAAACCACATCCTGCTCACTAAATAATTCCATATGAACTCTGCTCCCCCATCTCTCCCGTCTTTGTCTGGGTCCCCCAAAAAGGCAACATGCAGTATTTAGTGACACTGCAGACAGGAATTCACTGGCACCGGAGGGAGGAGTGAAGCTAGATTTCGATTCAGTATGGATCTCTAGGGGCCCTAGCCTACAGTACCATGCATCAGGGACTTAGGGCAAATAAACAGTGGTTCTCCATTGTGGTTGAATGAAAAATGCAGAATGGGACGAAATCCACTGTGGGATGGAAAAACTCAATCTCTCAACCTTATATGGAATTAATTTACTTCTTGCAGTTTTATCCGGTACTACTTTATGCTTTAAGAGATTCTGCCAGTGATGGGAAATCAAAATCAACCAGGACGTTGCTATTCATGTGTTTTTGAAATCTATTGTGTACAAAAAACCCAGAACCCAGGACATTTTGCATATCAGGTGACATACAAAATTACCCATTGAGAACAGTTACTTTAAGAGATTCTGCCAGTGATGGGAAATCAAGGACATTTTAGCATATCAGGTGACATACAGTAGCTGTTGTATGTTTCAAATACACATTACCTACATTGATGCCTGTGCTTATCAGAAGAGGGGAATGCATGTGTCATTCATTTCCTGTGTCAGATGAGTCAGAGATTGAACTGCCTATGGCATCTGTACAATTTAACAAACCCTTAACAGTTACAGTAAAGACGTTGCAAATAATGTTTTCAAAATTTGGAATAAAAGGACAAGTATGTTCCATATCAGGAGGCATTGTGCAGGCTGATATTAGAACAGGAGACATTCCACAAGCAGGTGTGTGGTCATCTGGTGCTAACAGTCAGCTGGGAGGCTCTGCCTTAAGTCTCTTCATCTCTACAAATCCTCTCTTCAGACAGCTATAGTGTGTGTGCTTTGCTCTCCTAAACTCTCCTTTCAATTGTCACTTTCTGTCTGTGACTTCTCTCAAAGTGCCTTAAAACAAGCTAATGGTTGAGGAAATTGACTTTCACCCATAGGAGGAAAAAGCTGTGCCAAAGGGAACTTGGATTCATACACTGGGTACCTTACATCCAGCAGGGCTTAATGATGATTTTGACATGTGGGTCATGTTTCAATCTGATTTACACGATCCCTGGCTATGTGGTTATGTAGCACTCTCCTGGCTATGTGGCTATGTAGCACTCTAAAATATGCAGTTTTGTCTTACAACACAATACCACAGATGTCTCAAATTTTGCAGGAGCGTGCAACTGTTAAGAGAATTTAATGTTAATTTCTCTAACATATGCCACCTCCAATGTTATTTTAGAGAATTTGGCGTGTAACCACACCAGCCCAGGAACTACACATCCGGCTTCTTTACCTGTGGGATCGTCTGAGACCACCCACCCAGACAGATGATGAAACTGAAGAGTATTTATGTCTGTAATAAAGCCCTTTTGTGGGGAAAAACTCATTTTGATTGGCTGGGCCTGGCTCCCCAGTGGATGGGCCTGGCTCCCAATAAAAGTATATTTTAATATGTTGCAAGTATACTTAAATATACAAAAAAATCTAATAATATACAGTACTTCAAATATGTGATGTACTTTTCTAGTATATCTTAAGTGTACTATAAATATACTATCATTACACTTCAACATTTTTATTAAATGTGTACTTTATATGAATTGTTTTTTCAGTATTAATATATTATAAATATGCTATCATCACACTTCAATACACTTATTAAAAGTGTACTTTAAATTCATAGTTTTTTTCAGTATTTTAGTATATTATAAACATACTATCATCAAATTTGAATATGCTTATTAAAAGTGTGCTTTAAATTAATTGTTTTTCAATATTTATGTATACCATGTTCACTATCATTAAACTTAAACACACTCATTAAAACTGTACTTCAATTTCAAACATTTTAATTGTAATTTAGTATATTCATTCAAAATATACTTGGAGTTGTATTTAAGTTTAATAATTTATTTTATGTAACTCTGCTTGTGAGTGATCAAGTGCACTATAAGTATACAGTAACTTGCAAAAGTATTCATACCCCCTGGATTCCTTCAAGTGGAAGAAAAAGTCCAAAACAAAAATTAAGATTAATAAAAACTAAAATATAGTCGTTGCAAAAGTATTCAGCCCTTTTGTTTAGGCAAGTCTAAATTAGTTTTTGGCGTAACAAATCACATAATAAGTTACATGGATTCTGTGTGAAATAATAGTGGTTGACATGATTTCTGAATGAGTAACCCTTCCTCTGTCCTCCATACATACAACATCTGTAAAGACCCTCAGTCAAGTTTTGAATTTCAAGCACAGATTCAACTACAAAGACCAGGCTGCCCTTCAAAAGCTTCATAAAAGGGGCAGTGATTTGTAGATCGGTAACAATATCAAATCAGAAATTAAATATCTATTTAATCATGGTCAAGTTAATACTTATGTTGTGGATGATGTATTAAACCACCAGGCACATCAAAGATACAGTCGTCCTTCTGAACTGCGCTGCAGGACAGTAATGAAACTGCTCAGGGATGTTACCATGAAGCCATTGGTGATGTCAAAACAGAGTTCAATGGCTGTGATGAGAGAAAACCGAGGATGGATCAACAACGTTTTAGTGACTCCACAATAATGAGTTTAAAATAATAATACGTGACATGGATACAAAATATATAAAGTAATACTGGGGGAAAAAATGGCCTAAAAGCAAAGCCTTATGTTTGGGGCAAATCCAACACAACACATCACTGAGTAACTGCCTCCTTATTTTCAAGCATGGTGGTTGGTGGCTACATCATGGTATGGGTATGCTTGACATCAGCACGTTTTGGGGAGTTTTTCCAGTTAAAAAGTAACAGGACAGAGCTAAGCACAAGCAAAATCCTAAAGGAAAACTTGCTTCAGTCTGCCTTACAACATATACTGCGAGAGGAATGCACCTTTCATTAGGACAATAACCTACAACACAAGGCCAAATCTACACTGGAGTTTCTTACCAAGAAGAAAGTGAATGTTCCTGAGGGGCCAAGTTACAGTTTTGACTTAAATCTGCTTGCTTTAAAATAGCTGTGTAGCCATGAGCACCAACATCTTGACAGAGCTTGAAGAATTATGAAAATAATATAGGGCTAATATTGCACAAGAAGACTCACCTATGTAATCAATGCCAAAGGTGTTTCTAGCGTGTATTGACTCAGGAAGCTGAATACAAAAAAAAGGTATAGAAATCTTCCACTTTGACAGAGTATTTTGTGTAGATTGTTGACCAAAAATTACAATTTAGTCCCACTTTGTTAAATCAAAATGTGAATAAATCCAAGGGGTATGAATACCTTTGCAAAGCTGTCATCAAGGCGAAGGGTGGCTACTTTGAAGAATCTTAAATATAAAATATATTTTGATTCGTTTAACACTTTTTTGGTTACTACATGATTCCATATGTGTTATTTCATAGTTTTGATGCCTTAACTATTATTCTACAATGTAGAAAATAGTAAAAACAAAGAAAAACCCTTGAACGAGTTGGCGTTGACTGGTCCTGTATTTAAAGTATACTTTCAAAAACTAACGTGCACAAGTAATTTGCATATTTCCCAGCATCCTTTTCTGCAGCTGAAGTTTTGATTTATACTATAATATTGTTCCTCATATTTAGTTTATTCAAATATTTTCAAACCGAATAATGTTGTACTTTTAATTACAGATTACACATTTTATTGAAATGTTCATTTATTTCCGAAATGTGAACCACTAAAGTGTGAAATGCCAAGGGTGCACAGTTCTCAAAAACATCCCTTAAAAATTTCTGCTCCAGCCACAACTCCTTTGTAAATAGCATGTTAAAATTGTCTGAGAAGATGCCTCGGTCAATCAAGGTAACCTGTACATGGCTAATTACAATAGCTAATGTGGTTAATGAGTAGAAGTGTATTTGTGAAAGTATGCTTGAAACACATTATAAATACACTTTTTTTTGTAAATATTCAAATACCATTTTAGTATATCTCTAATTTATGATAAATATACATAAAATGTACTTAAGGTGTAATCCATAGATTAGGTTCTAATTTATTTATTTCAATTGACTGATTTCCTTATATGAACTGTAACTCTGTAAAATCATAGATATTGTTGCATGTTGCGTTTATATATATTTAGGTTTGTCCTGGTTGTGACACCTGATTCTTGTTTTGTTAAGTGTTTGTATTTCATGTTAAACATACATGATAAAACATTTCAAACTATCTAAGAAATAATAATGTAAAACATTTACACATCAGTACATTTTTCACTTAAAAAATTCCACCCCAAAATTATATTTTGGTATTAGTTTCATTAGTCCATTGTTGATATAGTTCCAACCAACATGTTTTGCATGTCAGCAATCACATTTTCAAGATATATAACTTTAAAAATACAGAAATACAGCTGGTATCATGCAAATGCATCAAACCAATGTGCCTCCAAGCACTGTGTTTTAACCCAAGTGTTGCTCATCATGTTTGACTGCATTGACACACGTTGGCTATATGTGGCTCCTCATCTCCTGCACCTCAGCTACAGTTGGGTGTACGACAGATTCTCCTCAGTTACTGAGGGAATGGTAGTCCATTGTAGATGTTGACATCATAAACCATATCCTTAGCAACTTTGTGAGTACATACAGCAGTTGTTCTGTATCAACTTTGACAGAGAGCAGAGAGAAAGAGAAAGAAAGGACGGTTCTCTTTCTCAGAAGGTTTTACTTTACATATTGTAGAAGGGCAGGGAAGAGAAAATATCCATTTACCTCCGCCTGGTTGAAAGACTCTCCTCTGTCTCATTCGTCACCAGGATGTGGCTGGAGCCTCCCTGGCTTGCCTCATGCATTACCTCAATCTGGGGACAGAAACACAGAGTGATGCAGTCATGGATACTGTAGGTGGAGGAAGGGTCACACACATATACCTTGGAGGCCCCCATTTCCTTTCAAATATCACACTCCTGGTCCAAGAGCGTTGTGCCATAACTGCAAGGTTGCTGGTTTGAATTCCAGAGCCAACTACCGTAGGTGAAACATCTGTCGATGTGCCCTCGAGCAAGGCACTTAACCGTAATTGCTCCTGTATGTTGCTCTGGATAAGAGTGTCTGCTAAATGACAAAAATGTAAATGGTGTTAGATAAGATGAGATGCTTATCATGACTAGTATGGCACATTATTGATATTCATCAGACAGACATGATGTTGTCAGGGGAAAATGTGCATAAACTAGGGCTCTAGGTTTTCTTTCTCCACATGTTTCAGCTGGGGAAAGGCAGGAAACAGAAGATAGTAAAACTGTACACCCCAATGACTTTCTCTCCCAGACTCCCATTGACCAAGAGTTCTGTTTTAATAAATGATCAAATAACTATATTGGCGGAACACTGTCATAAAAATGGGCCAGTGGCTAGCCAAAAAAAAAAGATGGTTGTTGTAGATGAGTTTGAACCATTCAGGTTCAATTGTCTAGAGTTCATCAGATCTTACCTTGAGGCTTCCTTTGACTTTGCGACTTAAATTTTTCTTTTTGGCGAGCTCAGCCTCCGTGGGCTGCTTTGTGGCACTGGAGTTCTCTGAGGTCCTTCGACTGAGTGCTGGTAATGGTTACAGAACAGGGATGGGAAAAAGAAGAAAGAGAAACATAAGTTCTGTTTCCATTCCTGTCGTAGTACCGCAGTGAATACAATAAACTTCCCTTACAAGTCTAAGGCATCAGGATGTAAGGTTTTAAACATATGCTTTGTCTAAAACTAGAAAATGACTACTTCCTGGCAAGTAAAGTATAGTATATAGACTATCTTTCAGTTTGAATAGCAATGAATAGGCTCTACATCGATGGTCTTGTGTTGAGGGCAGGTAACGTTTGTGGTTAGGTCAACGTGGGGGAGACTTACCAGGGGCAGGGCCGGTGGTCCTGGGTGTTTTGGAGAGCGCGGGGCGATTGGGAGAGGACTCAGGTCGGGGTGCCACAGGCTGGACGGGCCGTGTCTGTTTGGCTGACAGCTTCTTCAGACTGACCTGTCTCTTCTCAAACATCTCCTGTACATCGTCCAACCTTTTTAGAGCCTTCTTTACATTAGCCTGAGGGAAAGCACAATACAAGTGGTAAAAAAAATAGAACAATTGTTAATCAGTAGGCTGACAACTCCAGGAACTAGGATTCCATGAGTGAGTTAAGGGACCACTGCACATACCTTGACTTCATCGTTGAGGACTAGCTCATACTGGTTGTGGATGTTCTTGAGGTCACTCAGTTGGTTCTCCTTGCCGTCTCCAGGAACTTCTCAATGTCCTGCAGCGCTGCCTCAGCTCCATCCTGGGACTGGCACTTGTCCACTGCCTGAGAGGCCAGCAGATACACCCCCGACTCACACCACTGGTTCACCTGCAGCCACCAGAGAACACATGGATGAATAAACAATAACTACAGTATGTACTGTCGAAGCTCCACATCAGTAGTATATATCTATGCTCATTGGTATGGCACTATCTCTTTTGAACAACTATACATAGCATTTGCAGTAGCGGTGTGTGGGTAAAATCACTGGGGAAGCCAAGCCAGGGGGGAAAAAGCATTATTACAACCTATGTGTTGTGATAATTGTGTTGTTCGCTCTATAACCTGTTAGTTAATATGCATTGACACCATGACCGAGATAATAAGAAGACACAGTGGCAAAATAAATTCAATCACACTTTTGTTTCATCACAAAACCAGGGAGCAACATCTGCCCTGTGAAGTCCACAAAACATAATGCATGTAACAAACAGTTACATTACCTACAGCCCAGTCAAGCAAGTTAATGTTTCCAACATTTTCAGACTACTTAACAACTATTGATTTAAAACCACTGAGAGGTCTTGCAAGTCGCAAATACTAACCAGGCACTGCCTCCACTATTCCAGCACCATTTCAACATAATCTAATTACCTATGCTTAGTCTAATACAGTGATAACTAAAACATACGGATAAGAGCGTCTGCTAAATGACTTAAATGTAAATACCAAAAATTATTTATTCCAATCAACATAAGCTAAATATGATGTGGGCTGTCCATGGTACTGATTGATGTGTGTGTGTGTGTGTGTGTGTGTGTGTGTGTGTGTGTGTGTGTGTGTGTGTGTGTGTGTGTGTGTGTGTGTAGTAGAAAATAACATGTTGTCTCACCCTACCTGTAGAGAAACGCCAATGCCATCCTCCTCTTTCATGTTGCCTAAACAGTCTATGACTGTCATATACGCTGTTACAGGCTTTGGTTTTTCCATTTTATATTTTGAGCTTGGACGTTAGCACGAGGGGCACACCAATTGGTGTAAGTCTGTGTTACGCCTGTTCTGGTTGATCATCTTGTTAGATGGAAGGTGTTTCACCTGGTTGGCCCAGGTGTTATTTCAGAGGGGTGCAGTTGTCTTGAGAGAGACATCTAGATACATGTTGAACTTCAATCCTCTCATGCCAGGGGCACAATGTATGAATTTATGGTTGAATCAGAATTTATGTTATAATCATTGGCCAGTACGGAGAATGAAGTAAAACCACATGTTAAAATCCATATCTTCATCCATTGCTAATTTAGGAAAGAGACGATTTTAGCTAGCTAGCCACTGGAGAACACAGACACAAAAATATGAAACAATTCCAGTTTTCTGTCAATGATGTTTGGCTTCTAATGTGATGTGATTGGTATGAAGCCAAATCCAAATTGGCTTCCCTTAACACTTTCTTTTGGTGCCCCAGGACCATTTACAGCTGAGATCACTCTGTTTAGCTCAACACTGATTGGCAAAAATAATTATCAAGGGAGGCCAAATGCTCATCGGCTTCCCTTGCATGCAATGTTATGTGCTGCAACAATATCATAGTATTTTTGGCCAGACAGCATCAGATACATGGGCTACACATAAAGAGACAACGTGGAGCTGCTAAGTTCACTTGGATGCTTACTCTGGTGAGATACATTCACCCTCGTGCGAATTGAAGGACATTTATGAAACACAGAGACGAAAGGTACATTATTTTGTTTCTTTTTCTATTGGTCATTTTTTGGGCTGCCATGAATACATGCCACTGAGTGTTTGTGGTGGCATTTAAACAATATGTAAATCTTCATCTAGGCATGTTGTACTGTATATAACAAGTTCTTGGTTTGGTATGTGGTTATCACCTACATGGAAGATTAAAGAATACCTCATGATAGGCAGTAGACCACAGTATTTCCAAAGAGACTTTGCATCTATATTCTTTATAGCTGTTTATTTACCTCAAACTGATGCTGGCACTAAGACCGTACTCAACAAGCTGTATAGAGCCATAAGCAAACAAGAAAATGCTCACATGGAGTCGGTGCTTCATTTGACATAATTTCTACCAGCATGTCACCTGTGCAACTGGAGGCGAAAAAAAC
Organism: Oncorhynchus gorbuscha; assembly: GCF_021184085.1. Taxonomy (NCBI): domain Eukaryota; kingdom Metazoa; phylum Chordata; class Actinopteri; order Salmoniformes; family Salmonidae; genus Oncorhynchus; species Oncorhynchus gorbuscha. The sequence goes on from NC_060187.1 coordinate 31,498,411, forward strand.
TCTAGATCATCTTTACTCCACACACAGAGATGCATACAAAGCTCTCCCTCACTCTCCATTTGTCAAATCGGACCATTACTCTATCCTCCTGATTCCTGCTTACAAGCAAAAACTCAAATAGGAAGTACCAGTGACACGCTCAATATGGAAGTGGTCCGCTGAAGTGGATGCTAAAGATGGCGCCTACAGAGATGGTCGCCTCGCTTCGCGTTCGCTTTCTTAGGAAACTATGCAGCATTTCATTTTTTTAATGAATTATTTCTTACACTGTTACCCCAGGAAATCTTAAGTCTTATTACATACAGCCGAGAAGAACTATTGGATATAAGAGCAACATCAATTTACCAATATTACGACCAGGAATACGACTTTCCCAAAGCGGATCCTCTGTTCGGACAACCACCCAGGACAATGGATCTGATCCCAGTAGGCGACCCAAAACAACGGCGTCGCAGAAGGGGCAGACAGAGCTGTCTTCTGGTCAGGATCTGTAGACGGGCACATCGCTCACCGCTCCTGAGTACACTACTCGCTAATGTTCAGTCTCTTGACAACAAGGTAGACGGATTTGAGCAAGGGTTGCCTTCCAGAGAGGCATCAGAGATTGTAACATTCTCTGATTCAAGGAAACATGGCTCACTCGGGATATGTTATCAGAGTCGGTACAGCCACCTGGTTTCTTCACGCATCGCACCGACAGAAACAAACATCTCTCTGGTAAGAAGAAGGGCGCGGGTGTATGCCTTATGATTAACGTGTTGTGGTGTAATCATAACAACATACAGGAACTCAAGTCCTTTTGTTCACCTGACCTAGAATTCCTTACAATCAAATGCCGACCACATTATCTACCAAGAGACTTCTCTGCGATTATAATCACAGCCGTGTATATCCCCCTGTCATGACGTTGGCCTGTGGGTGAGGTTTATGACCACACCCATAAATACCTTTCTCCCTTTCCTCTCTCTTGACTCTACAGAAGGACTCTTGAAAAGCCTTTGTTAAACATCTAGAGTCTGGAAACATCAAAAGGTGGGGGGAAAGGAACCATATTTCGATAATCCAAACAGTTGAAAAAATGCGTTGGTACTTAATGAATATGATGCCAGATCAGTTGGCATCTTAGACATTCTTACTAATTATAGGATGACATAAACTGGATCTTGGAAAGTCTACACATTATAGGTATTAGATTCACATGGAATTGTTGTGCAATTTAAATGTTTAAATATGAAACTCTTTGTGAAAAGATTAAATCTAATTTCAGCTTCCAAATGAGAGAATTGGGTTTTCATAAGGTTAAAGCTCTGCTTACTCAGTGGCCACGCCCATGTGAAGAGACATTGGTAATAAACTATGAAACACGCCCTTCTCTCCTCTCCTATATAAAGCCCTTGACGAAAATGTAACTTTGTGATCCGAGGACGAGAGGACTATGGTCCCCCACGTTGAAAGGGCTCAGATAATAACCTGATGAAATTACCATTGAATTTCAATGTGAAGATGACGATCAACACACCGAAAGGATGAATTTCGACTATACCAGCCAGAATATAGCATGAGCTAAAAGTATGGCAACTTGGTTTGAACTTTGAACTCTTATTCACTCCAGAAGTGATACCTCCTAGCCTATGAGTTAGCAGCAGCCGCTGTAAACGTGGGCTAGGAAAGGACGGACAACGTATCCAGTCTACCACACAACGACGATACTACAACGTATCCAGTTTACCACCAGAGACACTTTTCCAAGGACAAGGAAGATCTCGGTCGGGCAACACGGCCTTCCATCTACAACCAACCTATTGAAGCACAGCTCAGAGTAAATATTTATTGCATTTTCCTTTTGGATATCCTGGGTGGATATTCAGAATGCGTAAGATTCTGTATTTACGATAGCATAGCTTCTCCCTTTGTTCTTCAGTCCTCCCGCGCTTTCATTCAAGCCCAACCCCCTCTGTGTAACCAGCCGTCATACAGGTTCCGTCCCCCAGGGACGTTTTCTTATAGGAGATAATTAGTAATCAATGAATGATCCATTCTGTGTTTATGTAATTCTGTGTGATTATTTAGTTATTTAGTAAATAAATAATTAAACCAAAGTTTTGTATTGCTGATTCAACTTGTTAGCCAGGGTTCGTGAAGATAACCAAGAATTTATGACTTACAACAAGGTGACGATTAAATATTGACAGCTATTGATGTAAAAGATTACCAGGTCTTTTAGAGTTTATTCGGAAGATAACAGCTCTATAAACATTATTTCTTGGTGCCCCGACTTTCTAGTCAATTACATTTACATGATTAGCTTAATCAGGTAATATTCATTCCAGATAAATGATTTTATAGAATAGCATGTCATATCACTTAATCCGGCATAGCCAAAGACATGACACCCCCCAAAGCAGACACCTCGACGGTCCTGAAAGAACTTCACTGGACTCTATGTAAACTGGAAACCATATATCCTGAGGCTGCATTTATTGTAGCTGGGGATTTTAACGAAGCTAATCTGAAAACAAGGCTCCCTAAATTTAATCAGCATATCAAATACGCAACTCGGGCTGACAGCGTTCTGGATCATTGCTACTCTAACTTCCACGACGCATACATAGCCCTCCCCTGCCCTCCTTTCGGCAAATCTGACCAGAACTCCATTTTGTTGCTCCCTGCCTATAGACAAAAACGCCTGTGCTCAGGTCTGTTCAACGCTGGTCCGACCAATCGGATTCCACGCTTCAAGATTGCTTCTGTCACGGGACTGGGATATGTTCCGGATAGCCTCAGACAACAACATTGATGTATAGGCTGACTCCATGAGCAAGTTTATTCGCAAGTGCATCGGAGATGTTGTACCCACGGTCACAGTTAACCTTCCCCAACCAGAAACCGTGGATTGATGGCAGCATTCGCGCAAAACTGAAACTGTGAACCATTGCTAATAATCATGGCAAGGCAACCAAAAACATGACTGAATAAAAAACAGTGTAGCTATTCCCTGTTCCCCCAAACAAGCTAAGCGTCAGTATAGAGACAAAGTAGAGTCGCAATTCAATGGCTCAGACACAAGATGTATGTGGCAGGGTCTACAGTCAATCATGGAATACAAAAAGAAAACCAGCCCTGTCGCGGACACCGACGTCTTGCTCCCAGACAAATTAAACAACGTCTTTGCTCGCTATTAGGACAATACAGTGCCATTGACACGGCCCGCTACCAAAACCTATGGGCTCTCCTTCACCACAGCCAACGTGAGTAAAACATTTAAACGTGTTAACCCTCACAAGGCTGCCGGCCCAGATGGCATCCCTAGCCGCGTTCTCAGACTATGCGCTGACCAGCTGGCTGGTGTGTTTACGGACATATTCAATCAATTCTTATCCCAGTCTGCTGTGGGATAGGGATTGTTGTTCATTATTCAGCATTTAATGCCATAGTACCCTCCAAACTCGTCATTAAGCTTGAGACCCTGGGTCTCGACTCCACCCTGTGCAACTGGGTCCTGGACATTCTGAAGGGCCGCCCCCGGGTGATTACCAATGACGACGAGAAGGCCTACAGGGAGGAGGTGAGGGCCCTCAGAGTTTGGTGTCAGAAAAATAACCTCACACTCACACTCAACGTCAACAAAACAAAGGAGATGATCGTAGACTTCAGGAAACAGCAGAGGGAGCATCCCCCTATCCACATCGAATGGACAGCGCATCTTCAACCTCAGGAGGCTGAAGAAATTTGCCTTGTCACCGAAAACACACACAAACTTTTACAGATGCACAATCGAGAGCATCCTGTCAGGCTGTATCATCGCCTGGTAGTGCAACTGCTCCGCTCACAACCGTAAGGTTCTCCAGAGGGTAGTGCGGTCTGCACAAAGCATCACCGGGGGCAAACTACCTGCCCCCCAGGTCACCAACACCACCCGATGTCACAGGAAGGACAAAAAGATTGCCAAAGACAACAACCAACCGAGCCACTGCCTGTTCACCCCACTATCATCCAGAAGACAAGGTCAGTACAGGAGCATCAAAGCTGGGACCGAGAGACTGAAAAACAGCTTCTATCTCAAGGCCATCAGACTGTTAAAAAGCCATCACTAACATTGAGTGGCTGCTGCCAACATACTGACTTAAATCTCTAGCCACTTTATAGTAAAAAATTGGATGTATTAAATGTATCACTCGTCACTTTAAACAATGCCACTTTATATAATGTTTACATACCCTACATTACTCATCTCATATGTATATACTCTTGCCTATGCCGCATGGCCATCGCTCATCCATATATTTCTATGTACATATTCTCATTGATCCATTTAACTTGTGTGTAGAAGATAGTTAATGTGAAATTTTAGATTACTTGTTAGATATTACTGCACGGTCGGAACTAGAAGCACAAGCATTTCGCTACACTCGCATTAACATCTCCTAACCATGTGTATGTGACCAATACAACTTTTGATTTGATTTGATTACACGAGTGTGCAACGCTTGTCCCAAGGCAAAGGGTGACTACTTTGAAGAATCTAAAATCTAAAATACTTTTTTTGGTTACTACATGATTCCATATGTGTTATTTTATAGTTTTGATCTCTTTACTATTATTCTACAATGTAGACAATTGTAAAAAAATAATAATAAAGAAAAATCCTTGAATGAGTAGATGTGGCCTTTTGAAGTGACTGTGTTAGCTGTGTTGTTGGCTAACTCCTCCGAACAACAGTGCCCTGACGAGAAAGCACAGTTTCTATGCCTGGTGAAATTGTCTATATTCTCTTATTGTTGTAGATGTATCCAAATAAATGTCACTAGAAAACAGCTTAAACAAATGCAAATGCAGCTACTTCGTTGTTATTCTGGCTGTACTGTTTGATGTGACCGTAAGTAAGCCGCCGTAGGCTAGCTAGCAAGCAAGGGGTAAGAACGTTCCCAGCCAATATGGCAATGGAACATTTAGAACAAATGACCATAGATACAGAACAACAATACTGAACGACTGGGTCGCATCTCTGGCAACCAAACCGATAGAACAAACGACCAGCCGGCATCGGTAGCAACTCTAGATTTGTTTCGGAATATATCTTGTGGAAGAATGAAATAGTATAAATAAATTAATCAAAATAAAGATTTTTATGAAAATATGGCAATCATCATTTTATTATGTTGTTAAACCATTGTATAAAAGTGATAGTGCCCTCGAAGCTGGTGTTTGGAGGATATATTGGCACAGATATCACTTGTGTACAACGGGTTAACAACATATTAAAATAATGATTGACATATTTCCATCTTTATTTTGATGAATTTATTCATACTATTTCATCCTTCCACAACACCCATGGCAATATATCCTCCAAACACCAGCTTCTCTGGCATTATCACGTAAGTGGAAATGTCTAAGAGCAACAATGACTCAGGTAGGCCACAAGCTCACAGAACGGGACTGCTGAGTGCTGAAGCGTGTAAAAAATAATCTGTCCTCTGTTGCAACACTCACTACCGAGTTCCAAACTACCTCTGGAAACAATTTCTCTAAGAGGCCAGTGTCTTTTCTGTCAGAAATATAGGGATGAGGAGCTTCATCTGTAATGCACCTCACCTTGTCTATGCCTTTGTGTATTTGGTTTGATTTGGAGAGGATGTCATATTTCTTCTTGGCCTCGTTGGTGAAGTTGTCACAGATGCGTCGGAGCTCCACACACTTGGGCCGTATGGAGTCCACAGCATAGTGATTGCTCTGGATCAGCTGGTCCCCGTGTAGGGCATGGAGCTGGGCCTTCTCTAACGACTCCTGACACGCACACAACAGACAGACAGAGAGCCATTCATCTCACGTGACCAACACACTGGGGCACATCCATGTTAGGCTCGCATACAATACAATCAAAGGCTGATGATCATATGCTAATGAAGCCATAATGGAGACATTGTACAATGTACTCAATCATTGGAATTGAAAGGTTTAAATGTTACATCTCATATGACGTATGTTATGTGACTGAGCTGACCTGCGCCTTCTCCTCTAAGGTATTGAGGTCGTTCAGTAACATCTCCACTCGGGTGACACAGTCCCCAATATCTGACAGGAAAGTCAGAGTGTCCATCAGACTGTCCAATGACACTTTCACCTGGGAGGGGGGAGAGGACACAGAGACAACTGCAGATCAGGCACATATTCATGTATAGTGTTTTCTTATGATATGATTAGTTTAATCATGTAATAATAATTAGAGGATTTGATAAAACAAGTCTTCATGTTAATGATGCCAAAGTATGGTATGGTACAGTACAGGACAGTCAAGTATTATTCAGTACAGCACAGTACACTATAGTTTAATTCAGTAGAGTACAGTACAGTTTAATTCAGTAGAGTACATTAGAGTAGAGTACAATGCATTACACTATACTTTTCTTTACTTTACTGTACTCTATTGCATTGTACTGTACTGTACTGTACTGTTCTGTACTGTAATATACTTTACTTTTCTATACTGTATTGAGTACTGTAATGTATTCTGCTGTGCTCTACTGTGCTGTACTATGATGTCCAAACTTGTGAAATGTTTGGTTCAGATTTGGTCCGGTCCAGATCGGCCAAATCTGAACCAATTATAGACACCTATGTTTTGGCCAAATCAAGGCCGTACCAGACTGGACCAAATCTGAACCAATTATAGACGTCTATGTTTGGGCCAAACATAGACTGGTCCAAAAGACGTTCCTGTCAGTAAATGCTTAGTGGGGAGTGTACAGGAAACTCATATGGCCCTGAACCCCTTCAAATGCAAGGTCCTGTTGATATAATTTGTGAGAAACCTGCCCCACCCAAGTCCCCTTGCAATCAGCGGGAAAGACCTGCAAGTCTGTGAATCAGTCAAAATGTTCGTGCTTGTCCTTGTGCAAAATAATCTACAGTGGGACGAACAAGTTACGTCCATTGTTAGAAAAGGAAACAAGACGTTGTTTTACACAGACTAAAAAGTTTCCATGTCCCACAGGCTGACCTGGTAGCCATACACAGGCTACATCCACCCCTGCCTAGAACACGCAGCACCAGCTTAGAATAGCTCCTCAACTCAAGCCCTCCCCGACCAACTGGAGCGCATCCAGAAGTGCACTTGCAGAGTCATCCTCTCCACAGCATATTCTGGATACAAGGAGGATGCTCTGACTTTATTATCACTACCCTCACTTTGTGAGAGAAGAGAGAAACAGTGCCTGGGCTTTGCTGTGTGACGTAGGATGTGGAATGTGAAACCACTTGAAGCTGGGATGTTCCTCCTACTATTTCATTTGCACTTCCAACTGTACATGAACTCCTGGCTGAACCCTACATCGCAATCATTACATCGTAGCGCAGTAGGAGAGAGTGGTTTCATCACGGTAGCACATTCAGAGATTGATTTATAGCATTCATCTCAAATAATTTATAGATTTTAAACAAAAAAAACTTTCTGTTTGTCATAAACAGACAAGATGAATATGAAGTGAAAGGCGAGTTCCTAACAAGTTCGGAAAGCCAAACTAGAGCTCTGTGAGACATTCACAGCGATGGGGGCAGACGTTTTGATCAAGAGAGATCTTCAGAAAATACGCACATTTTGTCTAACACTAAACATACAAATGTATTTTACAGTTATAAGGAAGGTGAAATCTTATAGTTAGTTGTTTTATAATTTGATTATGCTATATTTAGAATGCAGAAAGTAATTTCAAGCCTTATTCATACAGTTTTCTTGAATAGAAAATCCATCATATAAAATATAATATAATAATATTTTTATCATATTTGTACTGTGTACTAGTCTTGTGTACTCAAGTGACTACACCTCAGCAATTTATAAAAATAAAAATAATTGAGTATGCAGCATTACTAGTTATTGTTTATGTCCCTCATGATAAATAAGTACTTTTGGGGATTATGTAGATTACATTTTCAATTACATTTAGTTACATTTAATTAAATGTTTTATTGTGTATGTAGTATAATATCCATGTATTTCAGTGACCTTGACTGCCGTGCTCTCTCTGGAGGAACTCAAATAGCCAGGATGTGTTCTGTCCAGCTCTCTTTTTTTATATGATTAAGCAAAACCTGCTGACCATAGTAGTCAGCAGACAGGGATGGAAATGTACATACCTCTCGGAAGTCATGTTCAAAATGGCGTAACTGCAGGCACTGCTCCAGTTTGAGGTAATGTTTGGACCAGAACTGTTGAAAAGCATTTTCTGTCTCATCCAGCTGGGCCAACAACCTGAAATCCATGCACTCATGAACTGTACGTATATGTTTGTACTGAACTGTACATAAAAACATGTTTTATTAGAAACATATAGTATCTGAACTAGGTCCCAGTAACCAACCTTTCCACTGTAGTCTGGTTCTCCATCTCGTCTGGGTTTAGTTTGTGGTTCTCAGACTTCGCGGCCTGCTCTTTGATACAGCCCAGCAGAGTAGTCCCCTGTTGCACCGCTAATTTCAGTTCATCCTGTCAAATTTATACAACTAATTAAATACCAGGCTATGCCAGGAGGCAACCCACCTGCCTATGGGGGGGATAATGAGACACGGGCTACTCCTGATCAACAGTCTGGTTTTGGAATAGAATACTTGCTATCCTATACTTTGCTATGCTTGTTATCTGGGCCATTGATGCTAATGAGTGTGGTTAAACAACTAAGCAACAGGCCATGATAGAAACCAGTCCACTGATCTCACTACTGTATGTGAATCTACTAATACTATACTACCACTCATCAACATAGGGAATATTCAGATGCTAACTATGGGTACAAGTGAACCCTAATAGGTAGCCAGGTTCAGAAGCCCCGTGTTGATGCTGAAGCAGTGTCTCACCTTTAGTTTGTCATGCTTCTCAGTGTGAGTAGTTAGCAGGTCTTTGGTGTACTGCACGTCATTAGGCAGCTCCGTCTCGGACAGATCTGTGCCAAACTTCTGCAGCATTTGGGCTGTGGTCTTCACTGTCACAGCAAAGTTCTCAATGGCCTGTCAGCAAAACACAAACACACCTCAGATTATACTGTGCCATGACCCATACATTTTTAGGATTACATCTATAGTAAACCGACATCCCAGTAGAAAATAAATATGGTAGAAAAGGATTATTATGTGGAAACTGGCAATATTTCAGTATTCACTTCGCTGTAAGATCCTGCAGTTACAAGAAATTCCCAGTGAGTAAAGACTGTTTAGACCAAAGGTCAAATGTCATGGTGACTCACTGTCCGGTGGTGGATCCACTGACTGTGACAGTACTCCAGGTTCCCACCAAGCTCACATGTTAGCTGGCCCTTATCTACGTAGCCATGTAAGTCAGACAGGGAGTTCAGCATCACAATCTGTAAAGACAGAAAATATATTCACATACAATACTGTATGTTATAAAGTCACCTATGTATTTGGACAGTGAACTAAATGTTTTTAATGTGGCTCTATACTCCAGCATTTGGGATTTGAGATCAAATGTTTCATATGAGGCGAGAGTTCAGAATGTCACCTTATATTTGAGGTTATTTTCATACATAAATATTAAACTTTTTAGAAATTAAATCACTTTATGTATTGTAAGAATAACAGGCTAAGGCCTAGTTTTCTGTGACATTTTCGTGGCAGAAAGCAAGGACTGGAAATGCTGACAGGAAGGCCCCACTCACACACTCACACACTTATGAAGAGGTTTCACTTACACTCGCACAAAGGAGAATGAACATTGAGAGAAAAATGTACATTGACCCTAGAAAAGAAGAAAAAGAAGAAGAAATGAATTGGGACTGAAATGTATTAAAATAATAATTGAATGTTAAATGTTAAATATGGTTGGAAACATTGGGGAAAATGTTAAAGGGTGACTGAAGTAATACAGTAAAATGGTTAAGGATGAGATGTTTGTTTTAAGGTACAGTACATTTGGAGATAGATAGAGAAATGTTACAATGTTGAAATAATAGGATGAGGATGGGATGTTGAATATTTAAGATGTAACTGGAGTAATAAGTTAGGTTGGGGTGAGATTAGAATTGAGTGAAACTTGAATAGTAAAGGTTGATTTTAAAAAAAGGAAAGTGAGATAGTTAGTTAGTTGTACAACTGAATGCCTTCAACTGAAATGTCTTCAACATTTAACCCAACCCCTCTGAATCAGAGAGGTGTGGGGGGGGGCTGTCTTAATCGACATCCACGACTTCGGCGCCCAGGGAACAGTGGGTTAACTGCCTTGCTCAGGGGAAGAACGACAGATTTTTACCTTTCGGTTACTGGCCCAACGATTTGAAGGGAAAAAGAAGTGTTCATGTTTAAAACTGGTTGTGATGATGATGTTTAGCTATAGGTATATTAAGGGTAATATAAAAGTAACGTTCTACAAGGAATCCTTAAGGTTCCCTTATTGATAGACGTTTTAAGTAGCTGTTAGAGCTGTAAGACATCATTTTTCTTGTTATTAAATTATATGCTTCTCATAAAAGTGTAATATACAAATAAATATTGCATTGGCAGCCTAATAGGGGTTTAGATAAGGGCGCTGGAGGTATCTAATCCATAGTTCATTTTTGCTTCTCATAATTGCTTGTGTGATTATTGATTTGTGATATTGATTGATTGAGCTGGGACTTATAATGCCTGTTTCTGGAATTTTGAATGAACTTGCTTTATTGTTCTGAAACTCCTGTGTCATCAAAGAGTCACACAAGTGCCTGTCGTTTTACTCTCGGTTTTTGAAATGGACTTGATTAATTTAGGATTTTTGGCATCTAGTTCATTAGTCTATTGGGAACCTTAGTTGCTGGAATAAAATAACCTGAGACCGAACTATAGGTACTGAGTACAATGGTCGGAGTCGTAAGAGGGCTGAGGAAATAGGGGCCCAGGAAATAGGGGCCCCTCATAGTGGGCTACAGTGGAAGCTCTGGCCTGGGCGATCCTGAGAAGGCGCCAGGTGGAACGAGAGTGAGGCAGCATAAGCACTAGGCTCTGAGGATAGCTCACTTTACTGTAAGGCCCTTACTGTTGAGTTTGAGGAACAGTCCCTAGCCATAAACTGGCTCAGTGGTAAGGCAGAGCAGCATCTAACAGATCTGAGAGATTAATGACAAGGAATAACTGATTGTTATTGGGTAGGCAGGTTCGAGTTGAGTTGTTAATCTTGCAGAGGTGGTATTTTAGCTTTGACAGTATCTAGTACCCCCATTTGAAGGTGTCATAAGTATTTGGAGAAATTCACATATATGCGTATTAAAGTAGTCAAAAGTTTTGTATTTTGTCCTATATTCCGAGCATGCAATGACTACATCAAGTTTGTGACGTTACAAAATGCATTTGTAGTTTGTTTTGGTTGTGTTTCAGATTATGTTGTGTTAAATAGAAATTAATGGTAAATAATGTATTGTGTCATTTTGGAGTCACTTATATTGTAAATAAGAAAATAATGTGTTTCTGAACACTTCTAAATTGACGTGGATGCAACCACACTACGCCATTTCAACGTAGAAATGTGAGTACATTTTGGTTGAGACGTTGATCAATGAGATTTCAACCTTTATTCACCCACTTAAAAAGAGAGACAGAAGTTTGTTGAATTTCCAATATGTTATCACTATGCGTTCAACAATTTAAAAGCACAATAAAGTTCAAATGGGAATACAATGTCAGATATTTTGTGTTTATAATGTGTCATCGCTGTGCTTCATCTAATAGCACAACCAAATGACTTGGATTCAGATTTTATTAAAAGTACACAGTGCAAGTGATCAGTGCTGTTCGAGATTCTGCACAGATGTTTATATCGTGAATTTAACATTGTCTGTCCCTTACAATGTATTGTGATCCCTGTTTTGTCACACTCCATGCTTCATTCATACCAAATAACATTTTGAAAACCTTATGTCACTACAAGGTTGAACTTTTATCATATTGGGTCTCCATTGTATTGTTGTTAGGTGTGCTTGACCTCTCCTCTAACTGCCCATCCACTTTACTGCATCCCTATTCCACTCTCACCTTTATCTGAACCCTCCACACCACAACCTGTTACCAGTTATCCTACCCAGTAACAGTGCAGACCAATCAAAATAACCTAAGCCACCTGGCCCACACATACACACACCAGAGAGTTAGCACTCCTCACAACTTTATAGGGAGACCACTGGACAGGCAGCATTTTGCTCCACACACCCAACCAGGACTACATTCAAGGCAAGTAAATTACATAGTACACCCTACTGTACATGTAGATATATAGACATACATTTTCTACTACTTTTTGCACCTTTTATTTCAATGTTATTTATATATTCTCCTCCCTGCTACCCGATGAAGCCGAGTAAGGCAGAAACACGTTGTGGCTGGGACTCCTCTAGATCTGTAGTGTTGATGTAAGGAAGGCAGGTTCCACACAGACGTCTTTTGGCAACTATTTTATTTGTACACTTTTCTTTCCTTAATTGGATTTTTACACAGCTCTCATATATATGCACACACTAGGATGTAGTGGAGTGTGACGTTGTATGTTACCCCTCACACCACTTGTGGGGATGTATGTGTATGCTTTTGTATTTGTAAAAAATATGTGTACAGGCACATCCCCTTTTATGTTCATGTGTGTATGCATGTGTACCCCCACCCCATCCTTGGTCCCAACCCTACTGACTAACACTCAGCCATCGCATTTTACCAGTAGGCTACCCTAAAAATAGAAAGGTGGCCATTAGGACAGTAAAAATAGATCTTTAATAGCATTTCAGAGTTACCGTGACCACAGACTCTTAAAAATTTAATTTATATTTATCCTAAATGATCCCTTGGATCCTGTACCAATAATCACTAGGGAACCAATTTCTATTTAACAAAATATTTAATTTTCTTCTCTTGGGGCTACCATGACCATGGACCCTTGACCAATAGGAAACAATTAAATTTAAAAAATAAAAACATATACATATATGAGAGAACATCAAGTTCTCTCACGTCACCCCGCTCCTCCGCTCTCTCCACTGGCTTCCAGTTGAAGCTCGCATCCGCTACAAGACCGTGGTGCTTGCCTACGGAGCTGTGAGGGGAACGGCACCTCAGTACCTCCAGGCTCTGATCAGGCCCTACACCCAAACAAGGGCACTGCGTTCATCCACCTCTGGCCTGCTCGCCTCCCTACCACTGAGGAAGTACAGTTCCCGCTCAGCCCAGTCAAAACGGTTCGCTGCTCTGGCCCCCCAATGGTGGAACAAACTCCCTCACGACGCCAGGACAGCGGAGTCAATCACCACCTTCCGGAGACACCTGAAACCCCACCTCTTTAAGGAATACCTAGGATAGGATAAGTAATCCTTCTCACCCCCCTTTAAGATTTAGATGCACTATTGTAAAGTGACTGTTCCACTGGATGTCATAAGGTGAATGCACCAATTTGTAAGTCGCTCTGGATAAGAGCGTCTGCTAAATGACTTAAATGTAAATGTAAATATATTATTTATATTTTTTATAAGTTTCTTGAACTCTGAGCTACCATGACCATGGACCCATGACGAAGAAAAACTATAAAATTGAACATAAATAAAATTACAACAACAAAAACCTCACCAACCCACCATCCTTCCAAAATACCTCTCATCAACACCCCCAATGGACGAGAACTTTTTTTCTCCAACTACTCTTGGGACTACGACCTCGGCGACTCCCCCGCAGCGAGTAGACCCTAAGCAATTAGGCCCGGCCATACACCAAGCAAGAAGACAGGAGGAAATGGAAGAGACCGGACTCCTTCAGGACCCCTCGTGGTCCTGTTGGCAGACCTATCGGCACAACCCTCCCAGCCCCACATAAAACAGGAGACTCACGTACCGCGCTGGACGACTATCTACCCCAGTTTAGAATTAGATTGGCAGTATGTCCAGTAGCGCGTGTTTCATCCTAGCGGGTTGGGGCAGCTAAAAGTGGGGCTTTCGGGTCGGGCGCTGCACCTGGAGGCTCGCGTCGGCCGTGTAATCCCTGGGGTGACCAGATTATGTCTGGCGGAGAATTGGATCCCACAGAACAATTCTTCACTGGGGGACCCCTTACCCCGCCACACTAAGCCTGGACAACCGATCCACCTTTTTACCTGGACTACGAATAAATTCACTGTCTAGGGAGGATATACCTCTGGAAACGTTACGATCCTGGAAGGGAGTAGCTCCACTGGTCACTATCACCCGAACCACTGAATCACCTACGACCGAGATGGTGGGGATGGTACATGGCAATCGACTGACTCCTGGCAGACATACGATACCAAAGCCAGATGATGCTTGCCTGATCCTAAACCCTCCATACACCTACCGAAACATAGGACGAAACTCCAAGTGCGGATGCATGACAGCCACAAAGAGGGCTCGCCTTTCTGTGTTTTTGTCTGCTCAAACCAATGGTAGTTCAATGACTTACCACTCGACAGGGACACATGGCAACCAACTGAGGTCCAGACCTGCACAAGGTACGCAACTCTACGGTTTTGCCTGATCCTACGCCGAGTATACCCATACAGACCAGCTGGATTTGACTAGACATTTGGTTGATTCAGAGTTAGGGTCCTGGAAGGGAATAACCCCTGAATTACACACATGATTGAAAACATCCAGGACCTAAAGATAGACAACATGGAACTAAGAGAGAAGGATCCGATGGGGAGTAAACTCCGAGGTTGCACTATGCTTTCCACATCCGTTGACAAGCGGACCTAGACATCATGACCACACCACTCGATATGGACACATGGCAACCAACCGAGGACCAAACCTGCATAAAGTGCGCAACTCAAGGGATTTTGCCTGATCCTACATCGAGTCGACAGACCTACCTGAACTTAACCATATGAGTGGAGTGCACCCCCTCCCTTCCCCCCTCCGGTTTCCACGTGTCAGAGATGGAAGTGGATCAACCGACTCAAAACTAGAAACCAAACACTAGCCAGTCACGGCTGCATTGCCTGCCGAGGGATCTGACGCAGCAAGCCAAGGAAATTCTTATCTCTGAAATTCACTGGGATCATTTAAATCAGGCTTTTTTTAGGGGTGTTGATTCTCCACCCATTATACTTCTCCTAGGAATGGTTTGATGATGAACAGGTCAAAAATAATCATTAGATTAAATACAACCTAAAATAGCTTTACCAGGTCTATGAAGGACATCACTTCTGAGACCTCCACAAACACACACCTTCCATCTGGGAAACAACTAGAACGATGGATAATTCAAGACCCACCTACTCCAAGTCTTCTCAACCAAGATTTTATCATCAAAAGACCAAGAATTCTACAACCACCTCCTCCACTTTTTTCAACTAAAGATGATTTTTTTTCACCAAAGATCCTGGATTCTACCACCACACACTTCTACTTGTCCTTTAGAAGTGCATCACCTTTCTAAAAAAATATTTTAAAAATATAATGCTTTTTACATCCATTTCAAATTGGACCCCACAAGACCTACCCAACCCCTCACCGTTAGGTAACCTAACCGGAACCATTCCAACCCTAACCTGAAACATTCCTACTCTAAACCTAACCTTAACCATTCTTACCCTAACCTTAACCATTCTAACCCCAACACAAACCTTAATCATCCTAACTCTAAACCAAACCCTAACCTTAACCATTCTAACTCTGAACCTTAACCACCCCAACCCTAACCCTAATCATTCCTAACACTTAACACTAATCCTAACCTTAACCCTAGCCCCTAACCTTAACTGCAATCCTGGCCCGAACCCCCCTGTGTGTGTGTATTAGTATATGTATCTGTGTCTGACCTTATGATGTTAACCTTGTCTGTCTCTTATAATGTACTGTGATCCCTATTTTGTCAATTGGACCTTAAAATACTTAACCAACTCCTCACCTACCCGTAACCTAACGTTAACCATTCTAACCCTAACTGCAACCATTCTAACTCTAAACCTAACCTCAATCACCCTTACTTTGTCCTTAACCCTAACCTTAACCATTCTAACCCTAACGCCAACCTTAACCATTCTAACTTTGACCTTAATCCTAACCTTAACCACCCTAACCCTTACCTCAACTATTCTAACCCTAACCCAAACTGTAACCCTAAACTTAACCATTCTACCCTAAACCTAACCCTAACCTTAACCATTCTAACCCCTACCATTCCTAACTCTAACCCTAGCCCCTAACCTGAACTATAATCCCAGTTCTAACCCCTCTGTGTATGTGTGTGTGTGTACATGTATCTGTACCTACCTGACCTCATGTTGTTAAAGACTCTTGCTCCCTTCGGTCTCAACGTGGACTTTGACCTGAAGCCATTCGTGTGATTATTGTGATTTTACTATTGTAAATGTTTGTAGGCTTATTAAGCCAAAATTGTATCTATGATCGTATAATATCCATTCATGTTTTTAGTATGTTATTGCTTTATCTGAGAATTAACCAGTGATATCAGGCCACGATTATAGACACCTGTGTGTGTCATTTGACACTATATACAGTTGAAGTCAGAAGTTACCATACACTTAGGTTGGAGTCATTAAAACTAATTTTTCAACCACGCCACAAATGTCTTGTAAACAAACTATAGTTTTGGCAAGTCAGTTAGGACATCTACTTTGTCATTTTTCGAACAATTGTTTACAGACAGATTATATCTCTTATAATTCACTGTATCACAATTCCAGTGGGTCAGAAATCAACATACATTATGTTGACTGTGCCTTTAAACAGCTTGGAAAATTCCAGAAAATTATTTAATGGATTTAGAAGCTTCTGATAGGCTAATTTGACATAATTTGAGTCAATTGGAGGTGGACCTGTGGATGTATTTCAAGGCCTACCTTCAAACTCAGTGCCTCTTTGCTTGACATCATGGGAAAATCAAAAGAAATCAGTCAAGACCTCAGAAAAAAATGTAGACCTCCACAAGTCTGGTTCATCCTAGGGGCCAATTTGCAAATGCCTGAAGGTACCACGTTCATCTGTACAAACAATAGTACGCAAGTATAAACACCATGGACCACGCAGCCGTCATACTGCTCAGGAAGGTGACGCGTTCTGGCTCCTAGAGATGAACGTCTTTGGTGCAAAAAGTGCAAATCAATCCCAGAACAACAGCAAAGGACCTTGTGAAAATGCTGGAGGAAGCAGGTACAAAAGTATCTATAACCACAGTAAAACGAGTCCTATATCAACATAACCTGAAAGGCCGCTCAGCAAGGAAGAAGCCACTGCT
This sequence comes from Oncorhynchus gorbuscha, assembly GCF_021184085.1. Lineage (NCBI taxonomy): Eukaryota > Metazoa > Chordata > Actinopteri > Salmoniformes > Salmonidae > Oncorhynchus > Oncorhynchus gorbuscha. Next base: position 31,515,643 of record NC_060187.1, read on the forward strand.
CCAAAACCTCCATAAAAAAGCCAGACTACGGTTTGCAACTGCACATGGAGATGCTTGCAAAGTGAAGAACACCATCTCAACCGTGAAGCACGGGGGTGACAGCATCATGTTGTGGGGGTGCTTTGCTGCAGGAGGGACTGGTGCACTTCACAAAATAGATGGCATCATGAGGAAGGAACATTATGTGGATATGTTGAAGCAACATTTCAATACATCAGTCAGGAAGTTAAAGCTTCATCGCAAATGGGTCTTCCAAATGGAAAATGACCCCAAGCATAATTCCAAAGTTGTGGCAAAATGGCTTAAGGACAACAAAGTAAAGGTATTGGAGTGGACATCACAAAGCCCTGACCTCAATCCTATAGAAAATTTGTGGGCAGAACTGAAAAGGCGTGTGTGTGCAAGGAGGCCTACAAACATGACTCAGTTACACCAGCTCTGTCAGGAAAAATGGGCCAGAATTCACCCCACTTATTGTGGGAAGCTTGTTGAAGGTTACCCGAAACGTTTGACCCAAGTTAAACAATTTAAAGGCAATGCTACCAAATACTAGTTGAGTGTATGTAAACTTCTGACCCACTGGGAATGTGATGAAAGAAATAAAAGCTGAAATAAATCACTCTACTACTATTCTGACATTTCACATTCTTAAAATATTGTGGTGATCCTAACTGAACGAAGACAGGGAATTTTTACTAGGATTAAATGTCAGGAATTGTGAAAAACTGAGTTTAAATATATTTGGCGAAGGTGTATGTAAACTTCCGACTTCAACTGTAAACTAGTCACCCCACAGTTTGTCATTATACCCAGATGTCATTATACCCTTTGTCATTATACCCTGACAGCTTGTCTGTATCACGCCAGTCCCCGCTCTTCCTCCCCCTGGCGCTCGAGGGCGCCAGGCTCTCCAGGATTACGCAATCCACGATCAGTATGCACACCTGCCTTTCCCCGTCACGCACATCTGCGCTCATTGGACTCAGCTGAACTCTATTACTTGTGTTATTGCCTTCCCTATATCGGTCTGTTTCCTAGCTCTGTTCCCTGCTTCGGGATTGATGTTTGTCATATGTCCTTGCTTACCCGTGTGCTGATGCTGGTCCTGTCATGTTCTATGTCCAGTCCTGATTAAATGTTTGACTCCCAGTACCTGCTTCTCCTGTCCGACGTCACTCCTTACAGTCTGTCAAAACGTTGGTTATTAAAATATTGCATCTGAGCTCCTAGAGTGTGCGGCTCTCCTTTAATTTTTCAAGTGTTCTACTCCGCTTAGCCAGCACCTCACCTAAATTGGTGTGCGTTTCTTTCGCCTCTAAATTGTGAAGATCTCCACAAACCTGCGACCTTTGCATGCTATCTTGAAAATGCACCCTTTCTATGATTACACATGACTTGTATAGTTACAGTAACTTCAAAATGTGACCATGGATCTGTTACTCATTTTAAAGTTCAATAAAAACTGTTACATTAGTTTGTAAGATACTTTAGGCTATTTACTGTATTACATTTACATTACATTTAAGTCATTTAGCAGACGCTCTTATCCAGAGCTATTACAAAAGTGATAATTAATTGTGTTAAGTTGGTTGCTGTAAATAAGGCATTTCAGTTTTTTTATATTTAATAAATGTGCAAACATTTCTAAAAACTTGTTTTCGCTTTGTCCTTATGGGGTATTGTGTGCAGATTGATGAGATAAATAATTTAATCCATTTTAGAATAAGGCTGTAACGTAACAAAATGTGGAAAAAGCCATGGGGTCTGAATACTTTCAGAATGCACTGTAGGACTAAATCAAATATTGTTTTATGCACTCTATGTGTTATGCACTCTATGTGTTATGCACTCTGTGTTATGCACTCTGTGTTATGCACTCTGTGTTATGCACTCTGTGTTATGCACTCTGCCATTGAGAGGCCGGATTGGAGGCACTGCCATTTTCCAAAACGACGTGAGAGACAATTTATGGTCGATAAATTAACATTAAATTATCTGGCAACAGCTCTGGTGGACATTCCTGCAGTCAGCATGCCAATTGCACGCTCCCTAAAAACCTGAGACATTTGTGGCACTGTGTTGTGTGACAAAACTGCACTGTGGCCTTTTATTGCCCCCAGCACAAGATGCACCTATGTAATGATCATGCTGTTTAATCAGCTTCTTGATATGTCACACCTGTCAGGTGGATGGATTATCTTGGCAAATGAGAAATGCTCACTAACAGGGATGTCAACACATTTGTACCCAAAATGTGAGAGAAATAAGCTTTTTGTGCTTATGGAAACTTTCTAGGATCTTTAATTTCAGCTCAGGAAACATGGAGTCAACAATTTACATGTTGTGTTCATATTTTTGTTCAGTATCATTGATGATATATGGCGTATAGAGTACGGTTACATTACATTTGCTCTGTTAAACCTGCCCTTTGGAATGACTTTGTGAATCTATTTAGTTAGCAAGGCTTGGTTAAAACCCTGGACGGATAACTGTAGACATATTAACTCTCCAGTAGGAGGTGCTGCCCAGCCTACAGTCTTTTTCTGATAGTGGATTTAACGTTGAAGATCTGACATTGTTTCAAAGGTAGAAATTCAACATAGACAAACCTTGTATGATATATGTTGAAAATTGGTTACCACGATGACATCATTTTGTGGTTGAAATGTCAGTCTCAAAACAATAGTTTACATTGATGACTTTCTGCAAATCCAATGTATTTTCCACCTAAAGTACCTTCAGAAAGTATTCAGACCCATTGACATATTCCACATTTTGTTGTGTTAGAGCCTGATTTTAAAATGTATTAAATTTAGATTTTGTGTCACTAAGTATTCAACCCCTTTGTTATGGCAAGACTAAATAAGTTCAGGAGTAAAACATTTGCTTAATAACAAGTCCCATAAAAAGTTGCATGGACTCACTCTGTGTGCAATAATAGTGTTTGGATGTTTTCCAATGCCCTGCAAAGAAGGGCACCTATTGGTAGATGGGTACAAAAATACACCTAAAACAGACATTGAATATCCCTTTGAGCATGTTTAAGTTATTTATTACACTTTGGATGGTGCATCAATACACCCAGTCACTACAAAGATACAGGCGTTCTAAATCAGTTGGCAGAGAGAAAGGAAACTGCTCAGGGATTTCACCATGACGCCAATGCTTACAGTATAATGACTGTGGTAGGAGAAATCTGACAATGGATCAACAACCTTGTAGTTACTTCACAAATCCAGCACATCACTGAGAACCACTCTCCATATTTTTAAGAATAGTGATGGGTGTATCATGTTATGGGTATGCTTGTAATCATTAAGGAATAAGGAGTTCTTCAGGATAAAAAAAATAATGGAGTGGAGCTAAGCACAGGCAAAATCCTAAAGGAAAACCTGGTTCAGTCTGCTTTCCACCAGACACTGGGAGATGAATGCACCATTCAGCAGGACAATCTAAAACACAAGGCCAAATCTACACCAAGAAGACAGTGAATGTTTCTGGGAGGCCAAGCTACAGAGACCTGAAAGAGACCTGAAAATTGTTGTCTAGCAATAATCAATAACCAATTTGACAGAACTTGAAGAATTTTGAAAAGAATAATGGAGAAATGTTGCACAATCCAAGTGTTCGAAAGCTCTTAGACATTTACCCAGAAAGACTCACAGCGGTAATCACTGCCAAAGATGATGTAACGTCTGCTTCCAACTCACACTCCCCAGATCCCAATCACTTGAATTTTAATCACCTGTTCACACACCTGTATGTCATTATCACACACTATTTAGTTCAGTTCTTTGCACCCCTTCACTGTGAGGTTTTGTTTGTTTTGTGACACGCTCTGGTTCTCCCCGTGAGTGACTACTCCCGTGTATGATAGTTTTTTCCTGCCTCACTAACGATGCCTTTTTCTTATTCCCTGACTGTACTTTAGCCTATCGGATTTCCTGTTATCTACCCATTGCCTGATCTCCCAGACTACGTTACTAGCGTTTTCCCTGCCTGTACTGTTGCCCTTTTGGACCCCTGTTTATGACCTTCTGCTTGCTCCTCTGGTCCTTTGCGATAAACACCTGCTGCGCCCTGCGCTTGAAACCTCCCTTTGTGTTCATTACCGATGATTCTAACATGTATTGATTCAGTGGATTGAATACTTATCAAATCAAGATATTAGTGTTTTATTTTTCATATTTTCTTTTCGCACAAAGGTTAGATTTTTACACTTTGACATTACAGAGTATTTTGTGTAGATCATTGTCAAATTACAATTAAATCCATTTAATCCCACTTTGTAACACAACAAAATGTGGGAAAAGTCAAGGGACGTGAATACTTTCTGAAGGCATTGTCTGCCTCTGTAACTTTCTCAATCATTATAAATAATTCATTCATGATTATCTGTAACCATGAACGTCCACGTTAATTTAGAAGTGTTTAGAAACACATTTTATTCTTATTACTTTAAAAGTAACTCCTGAATGACACAATACATGTACCAGATACAGTAAATATGAACACAGATATGTATTAAATTACCCTCAAATAAAAGCTGACATTCTGTAATGTTGCCTCATATGAAACATCCAAAATGCTGGAGTATAGAGAAAAAGTCTACGTTTTTGCTTCATTGACCAAATAAATACGTAGGGGAGTGTAGATGTTAATGCAACTTCCTCTGCATCACACTCTGGATTTGGCTAAATACTCCCTCAAGGGCTATGTAATAGCCCACTGGGTTTACTTACACTGGTTGAATCAACATTGTTTCCACGTCATTTCAATTCAATTACCTTGAACCAACGTGGAATAGATGTGGACTTGACATCTGTGCCCAATGGGGAAGTGTCATGGTGTGCTAATGCAGCATGAATTGATGTCTTGTGTCTTCTGTGGGTTTTACGACAATCAGGTGTTTGGCTTATTACAGTTCTCTATTAACACTTCCTCACCAGATGTCTTGACTTGAATCATACAACACTTGCATAATGATGGCATGCCCACATGAGTTGGTGAGGAATCTGAGGTTTTGGAACGTTTGTCTTGGAAAATGTGTACAGTCATGCAGGAGAATTTGCCTTCACCGAAATTCTTGAATGAAGTAAGGGAAATATAGGAATGTCAGGTCCAAATTGATTGGCACCCTTGATAAAGATGAGCAAAAGAGACTATAAAATAAATCATTCAAATACTGAGCTATATTGTACAGTATGCAAAGAAAAGCAACATGATATTATTTTATACTAATACACTTGCACAGAGATAAATAGGTGTCAAAATGATTACCTTTCAATACCTCCCTTGTAAAGATAACAGCAATGAGCCTTTTCTAAAATGTTTTATGAGATTGAAGAACACATTGGGAGGGATCTTAGGCCATTCCTCCATACAGAATTCGTTGGAATTCGTTTTGTGGTCAACTAACCATTTCTTTGTGGATTTTGATGTGTGCTTGGGGTTATTGTATTGCTGGAAGATCCACATGGAGCCAGGATTCAGGCTCCTAGCAGATGCAAACAGGTTTTTGGCTGAAATGTCCTGGTACTGGGTAAAGTTCATGATGCTGTTGACCTTAACAAGGGACCCTGGACCAGTGGAAACAAAATAGCCCCATAACATCTTAGATCCTCCACCATATTTTACAGTAGGTACTGGGTTCTTTTCTGCATATTTATTTAGACGCAAAACCCACCAATGGTGTTCGGGGCCAAAGACCTCTATTTTCATGTCATCTGAACATACAGTAGCACCTGTTCCAATCAAAATGCCGTTTAGCAAACTCTAGGCGTTTACATTTGTCGGATGACATGAAAATAGAGCTCTTTGGCCACGTCCACCAGTGGTGGGTTTTGTGTCGAAAAAAAGATGCATATGCATTGAAGGTATTGAAAGCATGGGTGCGAATACTTTTTACCCCTATATTTGAGAGAACATTTTTTTAATGTTAAACAAAATCTCTTTCTCTGAGAAATTGTATTAAATAATATCATTTTGCACATTTTTATCAAGAGTGCCAATAATTTTGGACCTGACTATATATGTTGGCAGATTAGTAGCTCTACATAAACAAGCAACACATGCAGTGAGTACATAGTCACTGTTCTAGCAGTTAGTTTACCGGTGAACATCACACTGCCATGCAAAACGCCACATGACATCAGGTCACTCACTATCTCACACCCAGACACAGAGGAAAAGTTTCTAAGATGATCTAAGAGTTGGACACGGTGAGTGGTAGCGAAGCATGCTTACCGGTACCTTCATTTTAAAGTCATCCCGGTGCAGCTTCATGCCTATGTCAGCGACGGCCCTCTGGAAGAAACGGGAGGGCCTCAGCACCAACACCAGCTGGAGGTTCCCTGGAAATGCCCCCTAGTGGCCACAGGTACAAAGCACAGCTTTTTCATGACATCTCCTAGTTCTGAATGTGGAGGGAGCTCCTGCTCTGTTTCTACTTTATATTATGTATCTCACATATTATACTTGTAAATAAATTGCCTTACGCAAGACTTCCTGATATAGAAGCATTGGTCTATTTTACAATGGTACATAATGCTGAGATAAAATAGCCTGGTTCCATACTCTTTGTGCTGCGGCAAACTCTTCTTGATGCCAAACACAAAGAGAAGTCGAGTGAAGCACAAACAGACTGGACCACCAGGAAAGAGATAAAAGTGTTGTCGGAAGTTAAATATGGACTTCTTCATACCGCTATCCGCGTCAGCGAGGCCTTCACTGAGCTCCATTTGTCCCGCCTGCGGTCAATGATTATAACGAAACCGATGCTGGCAGCGTCCAAACTAGACAAGGAAAGATAGAAATAAACACATGTGGTAGGTGTAGCTATCCAAGCATGCAGTCACAAGACATATCCAAGAGGGCACTACAGTACACTGCTGTATTCTGTCTCTGTACATTTTAAACAGAGTTTATACCAAATCACTTCAGCGCTCTCTGAACCAGGCCATTATAGTTAACAGTGTAAGAGGAGCTGTGTAAGCTTGTTTAATGTTTGGGGTGTTTTACAGGGAAAATGTTAAGTGAGGGTCATTAACATTCTCAATGTGTTACTCTGACAAAAGGGTGAATGAAGTTGCTCCCCTATCAGCACAAGGCGTTTAAAAGACAATGAAAAGAATGTGTATGTTTAATGTCTTGTGCTCACTGGGTGGTGATCTTACTGTGTTATCTGGCCTAGTATATTCCTACTCGACTGACTGAGTATTTTCCTGACTGAGAGCAGTTTACACGAGGCCAGATTAATTGAAGACTCACTGTGTCATGAGAGAGAGAACGATATCCCAGATGTGCCATTTTCGAGAGGTATTTCACAAGACACCTTTTTCACATTTTGCCTCACCCTGAGAAATGTGTCTTGTGAAATAGTCAGGTACATAATTATTGGCACCCTTGATAAAGTTGAGCAAAAAATACTGTATAAAACAAATAATACAAATATTCTATGCTATTTTATTTTATACTAATACAATTGCTCAGAGAAATATATTGTGTTTCTTAACATGTTGTACTTCCGGGTTGGAGCGAGCGGTCGCATCGGCACTTCCCTCCGCAGGTAGTATAACTTTTTCATTACATTTCATTATAGTACAACGGTTTGATTTGTCTAATCTTAGCAATTTCTTCTTAGCTAGCTACATAGCCGTCTTTGTATCAAAGATAATTGCGTAATTATCGTATTTCGTAGTCCTAACGTAGTCTTCACTGCTCTGCCCAGCAGCTAGCCAGCTAGCAAACGTCCACCGATTAGCAGCACTGTAGTAACTATTACACTCAACTGAACGACTTGATTAGTGTAGTGTTAGCTAGCTACAAAGCTGTCTTTGCTGTCTTCGTATCCAAGATAATTGTGTAGTTTAGAGTGTGTAGTCTTAGAGTGATTATCTTAATTTACAGAGGTTAGCTAGCCAGCTATTTGTCGTCCTTAACGTAGGAGACTCTGCTAGCTAGCCAACAGCTAGCCAACGTCTTCCGAATAGAACTCAACAACCCGGTCGCATTCACAGGTAGTATCACATTTTCATTTCATTTCATTACAACGGTTTGATTTGTTTGATAGCTAGCTACATAGCCGTCTTTGTATCAAAGATAATTGTGTAGTCTAGAGCGATTTTCTAGGTTAGCTAGCCAGCTATTGTCGTTCTTTTAACGCAACGTAACGTAATCAACACTGCTAGCTAGCCAGCTAGCCCCCGAATAGCAGCACTGTAGAAACTATTACACTCAACGGAACGACTTGATTAGTGTAGTGACAACAACGCAGCCACTGCCAGCTAGCCTACAAAGTCAACAACGCAGCCACTGCCAGCTAGCCTACTTCAGCAGTACTGTATCATTTTAATCATTTTAGTCAATAAGATTCTTGCTACGTAAGCTTAACTTTCTGAACATTCGAGACGTGTAGTCCACTTGTCATTCCAATCTCCTTTGCATTAGCGTAGCCTCTTCTGTAGCCTGTCAACTATGTGTCTGTCTATCCCTGTTCTCTCCTCTCTGCACAGACCATACAAACGCTCCACACCGTGTGGCCGCGGCCACCCTAATCTGGTGGTCCCAGCGCGCACGACCCACGTGGAGTTCCAGGTCTCCGGTAGCCTCTGGAACTGCCGATCTGCGGCCAACAAGGCAGAGTTCATCTCAGCCTATGCCTCCCTCCAGTCCCTCGACTTCTTGGCACTGACGGAAACATGGATCACCACAGACAACACTGCTACTCCTACTGCTCTCTCTTCGTCCGCCCACGTGTTCTCGCACACCCCGAGAGCTTCTGGTCAGCGGGGTGGTGGTACCGGGATCCTCATCTCTCCCAAGTGGTCATTCTCTCTTTCTCCCCTTACCCATCTGTCTATCGCCTCCTTTGAATTCCATGCTGTCACAGTTACCAGCCCTTTCAAGCTTAACATCCTTATCATTTATCGCCCTCCAGGTTCCCTCGGAGAGTTCATCAATGAGCTTGATGCCTTGATAAGCTCCTTTCCTGAGGACGGCTCACCTCTCACAGTTCTAGGCGACTTTAACCTCCCCACGTCTACCTTTGACTCATTCCTCTCTGCCTCCTTCTTTCCACTCCTCTCCGCTTTTGACCTCACCCTCTCACCTTCCCCCCCTACTCACAAGGCAGGCAATACGCTCGACCTCATCTTTACTAGATGCTGTTCTTCCACTAACCTCATTGCAACTCCCCTCCAAGTCTCCGACCACTACCTTGTATCCTTTTCCCTCTCGCTCTCATCCAACACCTCCCACACTGCCCCTACTCGGATGGTATAGCACCGTCCCAACCTTCGCTCTCTCTCCCCCGCTACTCTCTCCTCTTCCATCCTATCATCTCTTCCCTCTGCTCAAACCTTCTCCAACCTATCTCCTGATTCTGCCTCCTCAACACTCCTCTCCTCCCTTTCTGCATCCTTTGACTCTATGTCCTCTATCCTCCAGGCCGGCTCGGTCCTCCCCTCCCGCTCCGTGGCTCGACGACTCATTGCGAGCTCACAGAACAGGGCTCCGGGCAGCCGAGCGGAAATGGAGGAAAACTCGCCTCCCTACGGACCTGGCATCCTTTCACTCCCTCCTCTCTACATTTTCCTCCTCTGTCTCTGCTGATAAAGCCACTTTCTACCACTCTAAATTCCAAGCATCTGCCTCTAACCCTAGGAAGCTCTTTGCCACCTTCTCCTCCCTCCTGAATCCTCCTCCCCCTCCCCCCTCCTCCCTCTCTGCAGATGACTTCGTCAACCATTTTGAAAAGAAGGTCGATGACATCCGATCCTCGTTTGCTAAGTCAAACGACACCGCTGGTTCTGCTCACACTGCCCTACCCTGTGCTCTGACCTCTTTCTCCCCTCTCTCTCCACATGAAATCTCGCGTCTTGTGACGGCCGGCCGCCCAACAACCTGCCCGCTAGACCCTATCCCCTCCTCTCTTCACCAGACCATTTCCGGAGACCTTCTCCCTTACCTCACCTCCGCTCATCAACTCATCCCTGACCGCTGGCTACGTCCCTTCCGTCTTCAAGAGAGCGAGAGTTGCACCCCTTCTGAAAAAACCTACACTCGATCCCTCCGATGTCAACAACTACAGACCAGTATCCCTTCTTTCTTTTCTCTCCAAAACTCTTGAACGTGCCGTCCTTGGCCAGCTCTCCCGCTATCTCTCTCAGAATGACCTTCTTGATCCAAATCAGTCAGGTTTCAAGACTAGTCATTCAACTGAGACTGCTCTTCTCTGTATCACGGAGGCGCTCTGCACCGCTAAAGCTAACTCTCTCTCCTCTGCTCTCATCCTTCTAGACCTATCGGCTGCCTTCGATACTGTGAACCATCAGATCCTCCTCTCCACCCTCTCCTAGTTGGGCATCTCCGGCGCGGCCCACGCTTGGATTGCGTCCTACCTGACAGGTCGCTCCTACCAGGTGGCGTGGCGAGAATCTGTCTCCTCACCACGCGCTCTCACCACTGGTGTCCCCCAGGGCTCTGTTCTAGGCAATCCTATTCTCGCTATACACCAAGTCACTTGGCTCTGTCATAACCTCACATGGTCTCTCCTATCATTGCTATGCAGACGACACACAATTAATCTTCTCCTTTCCCCCTTCTGATGACCAGGTGGCGAATCGCATCTCTGCATGTCTGGCAGACATATCAGTGTGGATGACGGATCACCACCTCAAGCTGAACCTCGGCAAGACGGAGCTGCTCTTCCTCCCGGGGAAGGACTGCCCGTTCCATGATCTCGCCATCACGGTTGACAACTCCATTGTGTCCTCCTCCCAGAGCGCTAAGAACCTTGGCGTGATCCTGGACAACACCCTGTCGTTCTCAACTAACATCAAGGCGGTGGCCCGTTCCTGTAGGTTCATGCTCTACAACATCCGCAGAGTACGACCCTGCCTCACACAGGAAGCGGCGCAGGTCCTAATCCAGGCACTTGTCATCTCCCATCTGGATTACTGCAACTCGCTGTTGGCTGGGCTCCCTGCCTGTGCCATTAAACCCCTACAACTCATCCAGAACGCCGCAGCCCGTCTGGTGTTCAACCTTCCCAAGTTCTCTCACGTCACCCCGCTCCTCCGCTCTCTCCACTGGCTTCCAGTTGAAGCTCGCATCCGCTACAAGACCATGGTGCTTGCCTACGGAGCTGTGAGGGGAACGGCACCTCAGTACCTCACCTCTTTAAGGAATACCTAGGATAGGATAAGTAATCCTTCTCCCCCCCCCCCCTTTAAGATTTAGATGCACTATTGTAAAGTGACTGTTCCACTGGATGTCATAAGGTGAATGCACCAATTTGTAAGTCGCTCTGGATAAGAGCGTCTGCTAAATGACTTAAATGTAAATGTAAATGTAAACAAGTAATAAATACAATTAATGAAAAAAAAGTGGATTTTGATTAGTGTTTGGGGTTATTGTCTTGCTGGAAGATCCAATTGTGGCCAAGTGTCAGCCTTCTGGCAGAGGCAACCAAGTTACATGAAAATAGAGCTCTTTGGCCACACACATCAGTGGTGGGTTTGGCTTTGAAAAACAGAAGCATACGCAGAGAAGTACCTCATACCTACTGTAAAATACGGTGGTGGATCTTTGATACAGTCTTTCTTGCTCATCTGCAGCATATCAAGGTTACCAATAATTGTGGATCTGACTGTAACTGGGAGCAGGAACCACATCCCATACAGAGGGAAGGTAATGGTATTTAAAGTGCCTTCGGAAAGTATTCATACCCCTTGACTTTTTCCACATTTTGTTGTGTTACAACGTGGGATAAAAATTGATTTAAGATTCATCGTTTGTCATTTTTGTCACTGATCTACTCAAAATATTCAGTCATATCAAAGTTGAAGAAAATTTACACAGAATATATTTTTTATGACAAATAAAATGCTAATATATGTTGATCGTGTTAGTTTTACCCCACTTTGGCAGCGATATCAGCTGTGAATCTTTTTGTGTAAGTCTGGAAGAGCTTTTCCCACCTGGACTGTGCAATTTTTGCCCATCATATTTGCCCATCACCAGCTGTCAAGTTGGTTCTTGATCATTGGTACATTTTCAAGTCTTGCCATAGACCTTCAAGTAGATTTAAGTCAAAACTGTAACTAGGCTACTCAGGAACATTAAATGTCTTCTTGGTGAGCAGCTCTTGTGTAGATTTGTCTTTTTTAGGTTAATGTCTTGTTGAAAGGTGAATTAAGTCTCCCAGTGTCTTAACCAGGTTTTCCTCTTGGATTTTGCCTGTGCTTAGCTCCATTACGTTTATTTTTATCAGGAAAAACTCCCCAGTCCTTGCCGATTACCCACAATCTGATGCATCCACCACCATCCTTGAAAATATGAAGAGTGATACTCAGTGACATGTTGTGTTGGATTTGCCCCAAACATAACACTTTGCCACATGTTTCGCTGTATTACTTTGGTGCCTTGTTTACAAACAGGATGTATGTCTTGGAATATTTTTTATTCTGTACAGGCTTCCTTCTTTTCACTCTGTCGTTTATTATGGAGTAATTGGGTCGTTCCACAGTTTACCCATCTCAAGAGGTTGAATAAAAGTTGATGATTTCATTTGATATCACCCATACATTCTCTCGGGACAGGGGAAATGGAAACTCGATGTGTACAACAGGGAAGGGCAATTGAATGCTTCACAAAAACAATTCATTGTTCAAATGTTTCTAGCCTGTCTATCTATGGGTAACATGGTTCAAATAAAATCTAATATTATTGGTCACATACACATAGTTAGCAGATATTAATGCGAGTGTAGCGAAATGCTTGTGCTTCTAGTTCCGACAGTGTAGTAATATCTAACAAGTAATCTAACAATTCCACAACAATTTACCTAATACACACAAATCTAAGTAAAGGGATGGAAAAATAATATGTACATATAAATATATGGATGAGCAATAGGCAAGATGCAATAGATGATATAGAATACAGTATACAGTGGGGCAAAAAAGTATTTAGTCAGCCACCAATTGTGCAAGTCCGTGTTGCCCAGCAACCGCCCCAAAACATCACTGCTCTAGAGAAGATCTGCATGGAGGAATGGGCCAAAATACCAGCAACAGTGTGTGAAAACCTTTTGAAGACTTACAGAAAACGTTTGACCCCTGTCATTGCCAACAAAGGGTATATAACAAAGTATTGAGAAAAATACTTATTTTCCACAATAATTTGCAAATAAATTCATAAAAAATCCTACAATGTGATTTTCTGTCTGTCATAGTTGAAGTGTACATATGATGAAGATTACAGGCCTGTCTCATCTTTTTAAGTGGGAGAACTTGCACAATTGGTGGCTGTATCAAATACACAGTAGCATTACAGTAAGCTTCTGTTCTCCACTGTGGGAAAATAATGTGCACCAGAATTGCAGAATTGATCTGAACTGCATAACCATGGGAGCATATTTATGGTTGTAGTGAAGCTGCATACTTTACCTGGGGATGCTAGTCAGATATGTGACAACATTCTGGAAGTCCTCGTCTAGGAGGTCGCCGAAGCCTGAGTATTCAGGGAAGGTGATGATGGGGGCGCCATCTTTCCCTCTTCCTCCTACACACATAGGGTTACATCAATAGATTGGCAGAAATGTGTCCATTTTGTTACATTCATTAATTTACACCAGGCTTCTACAGTAAAATAAATATTTATTTGGATAGAAAACGATATTCTGCTGTTACAGATCTGACGGGTGACTTTATATCAATAGAAAAGTTATATTTCTATTAATCAACCACAAGGTGGTGACATTGGGCTGTCAGCACAAATTCGGATTTGATTCTTTTTTTGCCAAAAGTCATGATTGAATCAAAACTTATATGACACTAAATAAGTTTGATGAGTGAAAATGTTGATATGACAATCTAAATGAAGAAATATTTCAAATAATCAAAATTGTCTCACTAAATCCTGAAACAAATGAAGCAATCAGAGGCAGCCATAATATAATCCATGATCATATATCTCTCCAATCAGAGATTTATCAGTCAAAGTGCATCACTATGAGAAAGCATAGTGGAACAGCAAGTCACCCTATATCTAAATTGTTCCTCCTCACTCATCATCATGCCCCAGGGCCTGCATTCCTGAGTGGAGATAGGAGTATAGAGGTCAGCCTTATGAAATAGATTTTAGGGTGAATTCTCAACTTCAATACAGTTCAGTTTGGGATGACAGAGGGGAAGTGCTGTAAATTGTACCTCATCTGGCCGAGGCAGTCTGATTTTCTACTTGAGGCCCCACCCGAGTCTGGGCACTTACATTATTTGGACATACACTGTATTACTCTAATTCCGGAGGAGCACGTCAGGAAATGCTGCCTTTCATATTAGTGGTGAGGTAACTGTAGCTCTTTACTTTTACTGACTAACTTTTTCCCTTCCTAACTCCTCCTCTGCCTTCTTCTCTCTCTGTCTCTCAGTTCTAAAAATGTACTAACACTGACAAGCAAATCACATAGACAAGCATAACAGCCTCCTCCCAAACTCAGATGTCTTTGTGCTAAAAGCAGCGTGTAGTTTATTTCCTGTGCCATCTCGTCTGCCATCCATCCCACTGGGTGACAACTCATCTATCCGTCCTCCCAGCCAGACACATCCAATTATTTACCTGCATATGGCAGAAAAATACACCACGGGGAATCCTCACATATGTCAGAGCTTCTGTTGCCTACCTCTCTCACTGACAACAGTACACAAGATAACAATCAGAGCTGTACAATACTGCCCTGTCTAGAAAGCTCAACTCAGCATCACCTCATCAGGTGTAAGGTAAGTAGTGCAGAAATATAGGTGTGGAGGTAATACTGGAATAGCGTCAACAGCGAGGTGGCATTTGCTTGTAAACAGTGGCGTAAAGTACAGTACTTAAGTAAAAACACTTTAAAGTACTACTTAAGTAGTTTTTTGGGGTAGCTGTACTTTACTATTTATAATTTTGACAACTTATACTTTTACTTCACTACATTCCTGAAGAAAATAATGTACTTTTTACACCATACATTTTCCCTGACACCCAAAAGTACTTGTTACATTTTTTATGCTTAGCAGAACAGAAAATTGTTCAATTCACGTGCTCATCAAGAGAAAATCCCTGGTCATCCCTACTGCCTATGATCTGGCGGACTCACTAAACACACATGTTTTGTTTGTAAATTATGTATCAGTGTTGGAGTATGCCCTTGGCATACTTGTGCCATCTGGTTTGCTTAATATTAAGAATTTGAAAGTATTCATACTTTTATATTTGATACTTAAGTATATTTTAGCAATTACATTTACTTTTGATACTTAAGTATATCTAAAACCAAATACTTTTAGACTTTTACTCAAGTAGTATTTTACTGGGTGACTTTCACTTTTACTTGAATCATTTTCTATTAAGGTATCTTTACTTTTACTCCAATATGACATTTGGGTACTTTTTCCACCACTGCCTGTGACTCTGTCAGGTATCAGCATCACAATATGGAGACCAATGTTTTAAAACTGTACAAAACAACCCAAACTCAGTGACAGACCCACTGAGAATAAAAACAGGCTTGCTGTGTAGATAATTAAATATATTGTGCTTTTTCCACAGTAAAATGACATAACTTTGAAAGCTAGCTTTGCTGACCCAGGGTTTTTGGAGTAAGACACCAGCTTGGCAGGAGCGCAGCTGGCTGACCCTTGGTGGTTTGACATGGGTGGGAAGGAATGGAAACAATCCCTGTGGAGCCAGAGGCTGTGGCGTAGAGCTCCCGTCCAATCAACCTGGTCTCAGGGCAATTCGTTGGATTTGGTACGTAAATCTTTTACTCCATTTAGTATGATATATTACGTTACGTTATATTACGTTACGTTACATTACGAATGGAATAGCGGTTCTACAATATCATACGAATTGGAGGACATATCGTATACGTCTCACCCGGTCATACAAAAGCTTAAGAATTGGATGATGTAACTTATCATAAATCTTGGAGGATGTTTAGTATTATCCGTCTTTCTCTGAAATCAAGTTGCTTGTTTCAACAAAGGAGAATGACTGGGATAATTTACATTGGTAGTTAGGAGAACTAACAACAAAGGTTAGGATCATTTATGTAAAAGGTTAGGAAAACTACTAAAACGACAAAGGTTAGGAGAATTTACGTAGCAGTTAATGGGAAATGGGTCAAGGTTAGAATAAGGCTAAGCTAAAATGCTACAGTTGTTCCCGACGCGACTCGAACACCAACCTTTGGATTGCTAGAAGGTCGCGATATACATCCACACATCTTCCCTGACCAACCTCCCTACTTTTGTTTCTGTCTAAAGTAACTAGACCATTAGTACATATCATATGCCTTGGAGGTGCTCAGAAATACGCATAGTATGTTTCGTGTAGTATGGCTCTGAGGCTAGGCTAGCCCAATAACTACCAACAACTCCTTCTGTTATCGGTCCAGCTTAGGCCCTGCACCTCTGTTCATGTCTCAGGTACTCTATGTCTCTGGTAACTCAAAGGAATCTTCAGACTGAGGTGATCTGTGAGTATACGGACATTATTTAGTGGAGTCAATATTCTCAAATACATGTTAATAATAATGTATAGTATGTACACAGTCATTGCTTCTGCATCCCAACTTAACTGAATGGAAAAAGTGGCCATTTTATCCACTCTGAACAAAGCTCATGAATATGGCCAGAGAGACAAAGACATCCTGGCAGGAAATGGTTCATGGTGTAATGTGATAATTCTGTTATTGTCCTGGAACAGACTATGGAGCAGACCAGACCTCTCTACTGTCTCAGACAGGAAGTGATTAAGAGGCAATCCTATCGATCAGTAGTTAAAAGGTTCAAGCCCGGTCACAACTCAATCATGTCTTAACGTCAACAATGGAAATGGCCTTGTAACTCATAACGGATATGACAAACTTATTTTTTCTGACCGTGATAAAAACGAATGAACAAACATTACATTGTGCTGTTCTGTATAACTGTAAAGTAGATATGATCACCTCTGACTAAAATGTGATTATTCTGTCATTCCCATATTTGCTCTTTCACAAAGGGAGAGGAACTCGAATATCTGCCCGTCTTTGTGTGAGGGAAGCAGGGATAAGGCGAGGAGACTGAGGCCTAGCTACGTACCTGAGAGCAGGGCAAACTGCCGATGCAGCTGCTCTATGATGTCGACAGCAAGCAGGGGCCTGATCTCCTGCTGCATGATCTCATCTGGGGAGGGAGAGGAAAACAACAGGGAGAACACCTACTGTCAGCAATCACAATATCATAGGAATGTATAGGAAAGAGAGCAGCATTAAACAACAGCGTACAATGTGTCCCCACAAATCAAGTCATGCGGCCATACACTGACCCAGTCATCATCGGTGAACAATCCATCCACATGTCTGACAGGTCAGTATGACCTGTGGAAAGTGAGGCCAAGGCACGGCTCTGGACATTTCCACAAATCAAATCAAATGTTATTGGTCACGTACACATGGTTAGCAGATGTTAATGCGAGTGTAGCGAAATGCTTGTGCTTCTAGTTGCGATCATGCAGCAATATCTAACAAGTAATCTAACCATTTCACAACAACTACCTTTTACAGACAAGTATAAAGAAATGAATAAGAATATGTACATATTAATATATGGATTAGCGATGGTCGAACGGCATAAGTAAGATGCACTAGATGGTGTAGAGTACCGTATATACATATGAGATGGGTATGTAACGTAGGGTATGTAAACATTATATAAAGTGGCATTGTTTAAAGTGACAAGTGATACATTTATTACATCCAATTTTTTATTATTAAAGTGGATAGAGATTTGAGTCAGTATGTTGGCAGCAGCCACTCAATGTTAGTGATGGCTGTTTAACAGTCTGATGGCCTTGAGATAGAAGCTGTTTTTCAGTCTCGGTCCCCACTTTAATGCACCTGTACTGACCTCGCCTTCTAAATGATAGCAGGGTGAACAGGAAGTGGCTCGGGTGGTTGTTGTCCTTGATGATCTTGTTGGCCTTCCTGTGACATTGGGTACTGTAGGTGTCCTGGAGGGCAGGTAGTTTGCCCTGCCCTGCATTGTGCAGACCTCAGAGAGCCTTACGGTTGTGAGCGGAGCAGTACCAGGCGGTGATACAGCCTGACAGGATGCTCTCGATTGTGCATCTGTAAAAGTTTGTGAGTGTTTTTCGGTGACAAGCAAAATTTCTTCAGCCTCCTGAAGTTCACCACGCTGTCTGTGTGGGTGGACCATTTCAGTTTGTCCGTGATGTGTACGCCGAGGAATATAAAACCTTCCACCTTCTCCACTACTGTCCCGTCGATATGGATAGGGGGGTGCTCCCTCTGCTGTTTCCTGAAGTCCACGATCATCTCCTTTGTTTTGTTGATGTTGAGTGTGAGGTTATTTTCCTGACACCACACTCTGAGTGCCCTCACCTCCTCCCTGTAGGCCGTCTCATCGTTGTTGGTAATCAAGCCTACCACTGTTGTGTCGTCTGCAAACTTGATGATTGAGTTGGAGGTGTGCATGGCCACGCAGTCATGGGTGAACAGGGAGGACAGGAGAGGGCTTAAGAACACACCCTTGTGGGGCCCCAGTGTAGAAGATCAGCGTGGTGGAAATGTTGTTTCCTACCCTGACCACCTGGTGGCGTCCTATCAGAAAGTCCAGGACCCATTGCACAGGGTGGGGTCGAGACCCAGGGTCTCGAGCTTACTGATGAGTTTGGAGGGTACTATGGTGTTAAATGCTGAGCTGTAGTCGATGAACAGCATTCTTACATAGGTATTCCTCTTGTCCAGATAGGTTAGGGCTGTGTGCAGTGTGATTGCGATTGCGTCGTCTGTGGACCTATTGGGGCGCTAAGCAAATTGGAGTTGGTCTAGGGTGTCAGGTAGGGTGGAGGTGATATGATCCTTGACTAGTCTCTCAAAGCACAGTGCCTGTTCTCTTGCAACAGTGGTCTCCATGTCTACCGCTGCCCCTCGCAGTTAATACCTTTAGCTGTGAACGTAGATCTTTGTGTACCTTCATTCAATTTCCATTACAAGCTTCTGTAGCTACTGTATCCCTCCTTTCAGACATATGTTTCTTTCATTGTGTTGTTCTTGGAAGAGTCAGTAGCCATTCTGGATGCTTGAAGGGGAGGGGAGGGTTAATGAAGCTTCATCACTCTCTGCCTTAATACTTTGGTAGCACCCTGAAGCACACTGCAGCTAGCTTTCCACTGTTAACAAAACACCCTCTGTCTGGCCACGGTATAAAGGAGTGCATTACAACAGACTACACTTTATCAAAGACTGAGCGAGCTTTGAGTGGGTCTTGCAGCCAGGGCTATAGATAGCACAGAGAGCCTCACAGAAGCATGTTTCTACTGTATGGAAGCTGGAAGCTGTAGTGTTGTCATGGTACCAGCAACTTCAAGTCTCCACAGGGATTTGGTCCATTGTTTGGTATCAAGGCCAAATTACATTGACAGTATTATTCTTAGCATGTTACCTCATTTACATATATTTCCACGGCTCCTTTTACGCCAATATACTAAAACGTGTGCATCACAGTACATTTGCACACAAACCTGCACGCATGCGTGCGCACACACACACACACACACACACACACACACACACACACACACACACACACACACACACACACCCACAGCAGAGTGGTGGCGAGAGGAAGGAGGATCTGCGTCTGGGAGCATGTTAACACGCTAGCTCCAGATCTTATCATCCTGCTGCAGGAATCCCAGCCCCAGACATGTAAGTAAATCACAAAGCCAGGTCTCATAATGGCCTCTGCAGGCTTCAGAGAAAGGTCACAGCATTCACTTCTAGAGGAACAGCATGCAGAGCACAAAGACACAACCCACCCTCCTGCCTCCATCCTGCCAACTACAGGCTCTGGAAGGAATTAGCTCTCCAAGAACAGATACATAAAAAAATATGACATAATACTGAATTTAATTGTTTGTTTTTTTTTAAACAGCAAGATCACAAAACAAGATCAAAATGGTCAGTCCTGTTCTTTGGCATCGCAGAGCAAACAATGGAAAAATGCATGATCAAATTCTATTGACTAAATACCAAAAAGCATTATTGTATACAGCAATAAAAAACAGCACAACAACACATTGATTCTAGTTACTGGAATGCTATTAGTTGAAAGAAAGTCCAGTTCTTCCAGGTTTCCTATATCACGTGGTGAGGGAAAACTCCTGGGCCTAGTCAGTCATATGTTTAGTCTGGTGGGTGTGTTGATTCTGTGGCAGGTTGTGCCAGCAACATGTGGAGACACCATGGATTAATGCCATGGCAACACAGAGGGGCACCATCCTCTGCTCTCCACACACCTCATCAAACCTCATCCCAGTGTCCACCTTGTCCTCGGCTGCCTTCAGCCTTCTGCTCCAATTCATCAGGTTTAATGAGCAGAAACACACACAATCACTCTCAGCCACAGTCACACATCTACTGGAAATGAGGACTTTAAGTACATACCGTATTTCCTCTAAACTAAGCTGTATGGTATACTGTATGTATTATTGTGATGTGTTGTTAATAGGGCACATTAAAGATTGTCAATCGCACAAGGTTCAAAGTGCAATGCAATATTGTAAGATATGGACCTACAGTTGAAGTCAGAAGTTTACATACATACACCTTAGACAAATACATTTAAACTCAGTTTTTCACAATTCCTGACATTTAATCCTAGTAAAAATGGATAGGATAACCACTTTATTTTAAGTATGAGAAATGTCAGAATAATAGTAGAGATAATTATTTATTTCAGCTTTTATTTCTTTCATCACATTCCCAGTGGGTCAGAAGTTAGCATACACTCAATTAGTATTTGGTAGCGTTGCCTTTAAATTGTTTAACTTGGGTCAAACCTTCAACAAACTTCCCACAATAAGTTGGGTGAATTTTGGCCCATTTCTCCTGACAGAGCTGGTGTAACTGAGTCAGGTTTGTAGGCCTCCTTGCACGCACATGCTTTTTAAGTTCTGTCCACAAATTATCTATAGGACTGGAGTTCAGGGCTCTGTGATGGCCACTCCAATACCTTGACTTTGTTGTCCTTAAGCCATTTTGCCACAACTTTGGAAGTATGCTTGGGGTCATTGTCCATTTGGTAGACCATTTGCGACCAAACTTGAACTTCCTGTCTGATGTCTTGAGATGTTGCTTCAATATATCCACATCATTTTCCCTTCTCATGATGCCATCTATTTTGTGAAGTACATCAGTCCCTCCTGCAGCAAAGCACCCCCACAACTTGATGCTGCCACCCCCGTGCTTCATGGTTGGAATGGCGTTCTTCGGCTTGCAAGCCTCCCCCTTTTTCCTCCAAACATAACAATGGTCATTATGGCCAAACAGTTCCATTTTTGTTTCATCAGTCCAGAGGGCATTTCTCCATAAACTACGATTTTTGTCCCCATGTGCAGTTGATGGCGGTTTTGGAGCATTGGCTTCTTCCTTGCTGAGCGGTCTTTCAGGTTATGTTGATATAGGACTCGTTTTACTGTGGATATAGATACTTTTATACCTTTTTCCTCCATCATTTTCACATGGTCCTTTGCTGTTGTTTTCGGATTGATTTGCACTTTTCGCACCAAAGTACCTTCATCTCTTTGAGACAGAACGCGTCTCCTTCCTGAGCGGTATGACGGCTGTGTTGTCCCATGGTGTTTATACTTGCATACTATTGTTTGTACAGATGAACGTGGTACCTTCAGGCATTTGGAAATTGCTCCCAACGATGAACCAGACTTGTGGAGGTCTTGGCTGATTTATTTTGATTTTCCCATGATGTCAAGCAAAGAGGCACTGAGTTTAAAGGTAGGCCTTGAAGACATCCACAGGTACACCTCCAATTGACTCAAATCATGCCAATTAGCCTATCAGAAGCATCTAAAGCCATGACATCATTTTCTGGAATTTTCCAAGCTGTTTAAAGCCACTGTCAACTTAGTGTATGTACATTTCTGACCCACTGGAATTGTGATACAGTGAATTCTAAGTGAAATAATCTGTCTGTAAACAATTGTTGGAAAAATTACTTGTGTCATGCACAAAGCAGATGTCCTAACCGGCTTGCCAAAACTATAGTTTGTTAACAATAAATTTGTGGAGTGGTTGAAAAACGAGTTTTAATGACTCCAACCTAAGTGTATGTAAACTTCTGACTTCAACTGTATTTGACTGACAACAATAACGCTATAACTACCCAAACATTTTAGGATTCCCTTCGTAGAGTTGTACTGTATGCTTGGTGCAGATCAGTGCACCAGTTTCTCTCTCTGGAAAGTACATAATTTTTTCAAATACATTTTTTACATTAGCTCACCTCAATAACCTAAATGGAGTCCAACCAACCAGGTGCTTTACCTTTTATTCATTAGCTATGGTGAATATTAAGATAACGTGCGAGGTTGAGAATTCCCTAAATCAAGTTTCCTACTTCACTTTACCCTACTTTCCCTCTAAATCGATTTATACAAAGGCAAAAAAATGCATCATTGCTTAGCCTACTAATTACCAACAAGGCTGTTAAGAAATAATGAGCAGAGGACAGGATACCAAACACAAAGCAATTGCAACACATGCTATATATTTGTAGCCTACATAAGGTTTATAACGCAACCATCTAATTTTCACACAGCCAGACGCCATCAGAAAGTCACAAAATCCCGAAGCACAGTTGCATCTCCCCCACAGATAACTGCAAAACAATTGAGCCGTTTTGTCCCTGAGCATTAGCTATGGACAGACAGGCAAGAGTCCCTTGAGCTCCTCAGAAGACACTTGAGAATTTATCAACATCTTGGTATTCTGTTGTAATGGAAATAAAGTCTAGGACCCAGGCCAGTGACAACAAATGTGTCTCTCTGTTTGGCATGTAAACACCCTATAGCTCCCGACAGAGAGCCAGCGAGCGAGAAGTGTATCAATACCTTACCTATGACATGTCGAGTTCTCTTCATCATAGCGCCACGATAGTCGGGTGTGAAGAGAGAGAAGTCACTCATCCAGGCGGCAGAGGTAAATGACACCAGTAGAACTTAGTCCAGACTTGCTTTTCTACCATTATCATCCCTTTCTTCTCTTCAGACTTCCTGAGTAACGACACAGACAGACAGACACACACACACCCCCTACACTCCCTCCCCCCATTTACACACACCCAGCTCTTACAGAGCCTTGGCAGCAAAGGAGTTTTTTCTAAGGAAGCAGTGCGTCTGAGTCTTTTGTCACTTTTTCCAGCCCTAGTTGCTTCTCACAGCTCCAGTCTGACCTCTCACAAGGCTTCCTCAGAACATAGCAACCACACAAGCAACCTATCAGGAAATCAGGGAGGAGGGAGGGAGATCATAAACACACTGCTTACTGCCTCTTTAAGTGGGGGGCAGCCCCAAACATTTAACTACATACTTCTGAAAGAATGAGAGAGAGCGAGAGAGAAAGCGAGAAGATCCCTTCAGCATCATCCATCTTCATTAAAGTCACACGCTGACCGTGCACCCCTCTCTAATCTGACTCTGTCTTTCTCTGTCCTTTCTGTGGTTGACTGAACATGACACCCCCCGCCCCGCCCCTCCCTCCCTCCTCTGAGTCCTCCCCCCTGTCAGAGCAGCTGGCTGGGAGTACAGGGGTGTTTATGGTCCTAGAGGAAGCATGTCCCAAAACCCCGGTGGCAGCTACTGAGGCATTGTATGTTAAATAAGCAGCTTCCCTTCCCATTGGATTCCAAAATAGTGAGATTCACTGAAACATGTCCACTTTGCCAGGTGAAATGTGTTACAATGGTCTCAAAAAGGTCAAAGGACAACTTGAAAAATATTATCTTTTGTAAATCCGATGAAACGTTTTATGTCCCTTAATTTAATATACAATTTGAGGGCACATTATATCATTTACAAAACACATGTCCATAATATCTGAATCCATGTCATGATTTATACTTAAAACCCCACCATTGATTGTGTAAACAAGCTTTCTCCCCCCACCCAAGGAGAGCAGCTTATCGTAACTAAGAGAGCTTGTTAGGAGACGAGGCCCCCTGCATGACAGGGGGTAAGAGAATGCACCAGTAGATCTGCTATAATGGGATAATTAGCTGTGTGTCTAATAATTTGGAGGGTCAACAGCAATCTACAGCAGGGAGATCAGCTGTGTCTGAACGGGTAGACGGGTTGCTGTGTCTGCCCTGTCGACCTGCCTGAGCCACCATGGATCTCACACACACAGTGTTACAAGTTATATGTAAGAGACCATTATTGAGGACAGGATAAGGAGACAGCCAATTGTTCAGAAGGAGAGTGCAAATCAATGTTGATGACAACATTTCCCACTGTTCTCTTCCAAACGGAAGACACAAGTCACAGATACACTCTAGATTCTTGTGTGAAAAGCCTACAATCTCCACCACATACAGCCTAAATCCCACGCACTCATCACACTTTCTCTCCACACTTTCCTTGTAGAATATGAACCCCTTAGTTGGCAAATTGAGCCCTGGGGTGAGTTCATCCCTTTAACAAAACCTGTCCTCCAGGAGAGGACAGTTAATAGGCTGGATAGGGTGGCAGGTAGCCTAGCGATTAAGAATGTTGGGCCAGTAACCAAAAATACGCTAGTTTGAATAACCAAGCAGACAAGGTGAAATATCTGCCGATGTGTCCTTGATGTGTCCTTGAGCAAGGCACTTAACCCTAATGGAAACCCTAATGGATCATTGCCGGAGGGTCTGAACTGGGAACCACCGCCGGAAGGCTCCGGATTGCAGCTCGTCGCCGGAGGTTCCGGACTGCGGATCGTCGCCAGAGGCTCCGGACTGCGGATTGTCGCCGGAGGCTCCGGACTGCGGATCGTCGCCGGAGGCTCTGGACTGCGGATCGTCGCTGGGGGCTCCGGACTACGGACCGTCGCTGGAGGTTCCGGGCCGTGGATTATCACTGGAGGCTTCGTGCCATGGATCATCACTACAGGATCCGGGCCATGGATCATCACTGGAGGCTTCGTGCCATGGATCATTACTACAGGCTCCGGGCCATGGATCATCACTGGAGGCTTCGTGCCATGGATCATCACTACAGGCTCCGGGCCATGGATCATCACTGGAGGCTTCGTGCCATGTATCATCACTAGAGGCTTCGTACATGGAGCCAGAACAGGTCTCACCGGACTGAGGAGACGTACTGGAAGCCTGGTGCGTGGAGCTTCCACAGGGCTTACCAGGCTGGGGAGACATACTGGAGGCCTGGTACGTGGAACCGGAACAGGTCTCACCGGACTGGGGAGATGCACTGGAAGCCTGGTGCGTGGAGCAGGCACCGGATACACTGGGCCGTGGAGGAGCACTGGCGGTCTCGAGCATAGAGCTGGCACAACCCGTCCTGGCTGGATGCCAACTTCTGCCCGGAAAATGCGGGGCGCTGGCACAAAGCGCACTGGAGACACCGTGCGCATCACCGCATAACACGGTGCCTGACCAGTCACACACTCCCCACGGTAAGCATGGGGAGCTGGCTCAGGTCTGAACCCTGACTCCGCAAATCTCCCCATGTGCTCCCCCCAAAACATTTTTTGGGGCTGCCTCTCGTGCTTGCTTTGTTGAGGTGTCTCCTCGTATCATCGCCGTTCCGCTTTCGCTGCCTCTATCTCCTGCTTCGGACTGCGATACTCCCCGGCCCTTGTCCAGGGTCCTGCTCCCTCCAGGATTTCCTCCCAGGTCCAGTCCTCCTGACCACGCTGCTTGGTCTATTGGTGGTGGGATCTTCTGTTACGTCCATCATTAAATGAAGACCAAGGTGCAGCGTGGTAGGCGTACATTATCTTTAATTATAAATGTTCCACCAAAAAACAATAAACAACTCAACGAACGTAAATCTATGAGTGCAACACATGCAACAAACAAAGACAATATCCCACAACAGAAGGTGGGAAAAAGGGCTGCCTAAGCATGATCCCCAATCAGAGACAACAATAGACAGCTGCCTCTGATTGGGAACCATACTCGGCCAACAAAGAAATATAAACATAGATTTCCCACCCTAGTCCCACCCTGACCTACCAAATAGAGAATTTAAAGAATCTCCAAGGTCAGGTCGTGACAATCCCATAATGTTTCTTATCCAGTTGGATCCCTGCTACAAGACCTACACCCACACAGAGACACACATGTGCGCGCAAACACATACAGGTGTGTCCATGTGGAGTAATACGTTTCTCAAAATCCACATTTAACACAGAAGCCCAATCAAATTACACACAAAGTATTTTGTAAAAATAGTCCAGCCTTGTGATTTTAATGTAATTTTATAGTGGTTGAAACAGCCTCTCCAGAACAAAAGTTCTGTCTTAACTAATGGGACATAAGAAGCTGCCAACACTCCATGCTGAGCAGAGCAGGAGCCCATAAAACAGAGTGAGGTCGTGTTTTTGGAAGAACTAGGCCAAGCATCTCTCCACCACCACCCTCCATAGGCCCAGTGGGGGACCAGAAGCCCTCACGCTCATTCTGACATACACACAATGTTGTAAGCTAATAGCACAGGGAGAATACGAGACCGCTAATATTTATCTCTCTCTAAGAACATCATGAAATAGAACATCAAATATCATCTTTGATACAATATGTGGTAAGTACTCTCTATCATTGAGTATTCAAACTACCTAACATCATGTAGTTGGTAGAATTGACTGTGTTCATATACAGAAATCCTTCCTGTACTCCATTTGACTTATACATCAAATGAAATGTTATTTGTCACATGCGCAGAGTACAACCGGTGTACCGTGAAATGCTTATGGGCCCTTTCCCAACAACGCAGAGTTAAAAGGTAAGACAAATTAGCAAAAACAAGACAGGAAATAGTAACACAAAATAACGGGACTATGTACAAGGAGTACCGGTATCTAGTCACCTGTACATACAGTTTACAATACTATGGCATTGCCAGGGTCCTAGATCTACAAACACTCCTGATGTAATCTCCTTCAATATTGTTGGAGAGGAAGTTTGGATATAAGCAGTTATTTTGGTTCGGAATTCCAGATACGTCCAAAAGAGCACGTCTCCCATTGACACTCAGGAAAAGGGCAGCCGTGCAAGAAAACAATAAAAGGATGTGTCAGAAAGGTCCATTTATCTCCCAATAACAAACCTCACCTAGTGGTGAATATCAAATGAAAGCGAAGCCAACACTGCCTCCAAAACCAACACTAGATTGAAGAGATGTCATAACATGGAAGGCTACAGTACATATACAGCTACCATAGGGAAAATAAAACCATGTATGTTGCCAGGTACGTTCCTGACAGTATGTTCCTAGGAGGCAAAGGGGGAGGCGGGCATGGGGGCCAGACCAAACCAACGGTATGTTGTCATGAGGGTTTGATTACAAGGGGCAAGGTTTTGGGAGACAATGGGAGTCTGGTTGTGTTTGAGCTCTTTGAAAGTTGAATGATCCCCAGCTGTGGGAATAATCTGGACTTCAGGTGGAGAAAAATACCAAGCAACCAAATGGAAAGATAGGGCTGAAAATAGGGACTTTGATCATACATTTTATGCCCAACATTCATATGGTAACTTGTCCTAGGAACAGAACTAATGGATGTCATTGTGGTGCTAAGAGCTGAAAGGATATCAAAGGAAGTTATGTCAAGGCCATGTGACGGTCATTATGGTTTCAGTCATACATTCAGGACATTAAGATGGATTCCCCATTCTCTTATTAACAATCAGATACTTCTTGGAATTTCCGTCCTGGCAGTTACAGAAATGACTGTTGGCTTTTACTTTGTTCAGACTAAATATAATTTCAGCAGAAAGACCTTTAGATCCAGACAGTCCAGGAACAACAAAAAGGGAAACAGATCCTCACTTGAATGTACCAAAACAATTTCATTACATTTCAATCTTTAAATCCACATACAGTGCATTTCCCGAAAGTATTCAGACCCCTTGACTTTTTCCACATTTTGTTATGTTACAGCCATATTCTAAAATGGATTTAATTTGTTAAAATCCTGAGCAATCGACACACAATACCCCATAATGACAGAGAAATTCAGAAATACCTTATTTACATAAGTATACAGACCCTTTGCTATGAGACTCAAAATTGATCTCAGGTGCATCCTGTTTCCATTAATTATCCTTGAGATGTTTCTACAACTTGATTGGGGTCCAGCTGTGGTAAATTCAATTGATTGGACATGATTTGGAAAGGCACAAACCTGTCTATAAGGTCCCACAGTTGACAGTGCATGTCAGAGCAAAAAACAATCCATGAGGTTGAAGGAATTGTCCATAGAGCTCCGAGACAGGATTGTGTCGAGGCACAGATCTTGGTAAGGGTACCAAAACATTTCTGCAGCATTGAAGATCTCCTAGAACACAGTGGCCTCCATCATTCGAAATGGAATAAGTTTGGAACCACCGAGACTCTTCCTAGAATTGGCCGCCCAGCCAAACTGAGCAATCAGGGGAGAAGGGCCTTGGTCAGGGAGGTGACCAAGAACCTAATGGTCACTCTGACAGAGCTTTAGAGTTCCGTTGTGGAGATGGGAGAACCTTCCAGAAGGACAATCATCTCTGCAGCCTCCATCTATAACAACACAGGGAGAGACCCAGATACGGACACCGGATGTAGATAGTTCGAGTCTCTGAAATGTATTGAAAAACAAGGTGCAGGCAAGAGGCAGGTTGAGGACAGTCAGAAGTTCATAAACCAGGTCTAGAAGGTACAGGGTGGCAGGCAGGCTCGGGGTCAGGGCAGGTTGAATAGTCAGGCAGGCAGGTACAGTGTCAGGGCAGGCTGAATGGTCAGGCAGGCAGGTACAGTGTCAGGGCAGGCTGAATGGTCAGGCAGGCAGGCAGGTACAGTGTCAGGGCAGGTTGAATGGTCAGGCAGGCAGGTAGGTACAGTGTCAGGGCAGGCTGAATGGTCAGGCAGGCAGGCAGGTACAGTGCCAGGGCAGGCTGAATGGTCAGGCAGGCAGGTAGGTACAGTGTCAGGGCAGGCTGAATGGTCAGGCAGGCAGGTACTGTGTCAAGGCAGGTTGAATAGTCAGGCAGGCAGGTACTGTGTCAGGGCAGGTTGAATGGTCAGGCAGGCAGGTACTGTGTCAGGGCAGGCTGAATGGTCAGGCAGGCAGGTACTGTGTCAGGGCAGGCTGAATGGTCAGGCAGGCAGGTACTGTGTCAGGGCAGGTTGAATGGTCAGGCAGGCGGGTACAGTGTCAGGGCAGGCTGAATGGTCAGGCAGGCAGGTACTGTGTCAGGGCAGGCTGAATGGTCAGGCAGGCAGGTAGGTACAGTGTCAGGGCAGGCTGAATGGTCAGGCAGGCAGGTACTGTGTCAGGGCAGGTTGAATAGTCAGGCAGGCAGGTACTGTGTCAGGGCAGGTTGAATGGTCAGGCAGGCAGGTACTGTGTCAGGGCAGGCTGAATGGTCAGGCAGGCAGGTACTGTGTCAGGGCAGGCTGAATGGTCAGGCAGGCAGGTACAGTGTCAGGGCAGGTTGAATGGTCAGGCAGGCGGGTACAGTGTCAGGGCAGGCTGAATGGTCAGGCAGGCGGGCACTGTCAGGCAGGCAGGTATTGTCAGGGCAGGCTGAATGGTCAGGCAGGCAGGTACTGTGTCAGGGCAGGCTGAATGGTCAGGCAGGCAGGTACTGTGTCAGGGCAGGCAGGAATGGTCAGGCAGGCAGGTACAGTGTCAGGGCAGGTTGAATGGTCAGGCAGGCAGGTACAGTGTCAGGGCAGGCTGAATGGTCAGGCAGGCAGGTACAGTGTCAGGGCAGGTTGAATGGTCAGGCAGGCAGGTACAGTGTCAGGGCAGGCTGAATGGTCAGGCAGGCAGGTACAGTGTCAGGGCAGGCTGAATGGTCAGGCAGGCAGGCAGGTACAGTGTCAGGGCAGGCTGAATGGTCAGGCAGGCAGGTACTGTGTCAGGGCAGGCTGAATGGTCAGGCAGGCAGGTACTGTGTCAGGGCAGGCTGAATGGTCAGGCAGGCAGGTACAGTGTCAGGGCAGGCAAATAGTCAGAACCTGGAGGACTAGGAAAACAGAGACTATCAAAAACACGCTAGTTGACTTGACAAGACGAACTGGCGACAGACAGAAGACACCGGGATAAATACATAGGGAATAATGGGACCAAATGGGAGACACCTGGTCGGGGGTGGAGAAAAACACAAGACAGGTGAAACAGATCAGGGTGTGACACCACCAATCAGGCCTTATGGTAGAGTGGCCAGACGGAAGCCACTCCTCAGTAAAAGGCACATGACAGCCTGCTTGGAGTTTGCCAAAAGGCACCTTACGACTCTCAGACTATGAGAAACAAGATTCTCTGGTCTGATGAAACCAAGATTGAACTCTTTGGCCTGAATGCCAAGCATCACGTCTGGAGGAAACCTGGCACCATCTCTACGTTGAAGCATGGTGATGGCAGCATCATGCTGTGGGGATGTTTTTCGGCAGGAGGGACTGGGAGACTAGTCAGGATCACGGGAAAGATGAACAGAGCAAAGTACAGAGAGATCCTTGATGAAAACCTGCTCCAGTTCTCAGGACCTCAGACTGGGATGAAGGTTCACCTTCCAACAGGACAGCGACCCCAAGCACACAGCCAAGACAATGCAGAAGTGGCTTCGGGACAAGTCTCAGAATGGGGGAAAAAACAAATGAATTAATTTTAGAATAACGCTAAATAACGCTCTCTGTTACAAAATGTTGAAAAAGTCAAGGGGTCTGAATACTTTCAGAATGCACTGTATTTTCAAGGCTCAGCCACTAACTGTACACTATATAGAGAAGTGACTGTTTGACAAATGCTGTACATTCCATTCTCAGGATAATCACACATAAGAGAGGGTGCATGTCTACACATTATGTGTCAGAGTGAGTAGGCTGAGCATGCATGCACACACACACACACACACACACACACACACACACACACTATAAAAAGACAGGCACTGAGGGTTTGTGGGACCTTGTAAGGTTTTACATAAACTGCTATCAACAGCTTCTGGGTAGGTTATTTTGTGACAACATTCAACTTTGAGGCATACTGCCAGCTAGTCTTTTTCCACACATTTAAAACAGTCAGACAGGACAGCTTTATCCAACCATAGACACACGCTGATTCAGATTTCGGGAATAAAAACCTGGAGCTATTTTTTCTGCTGTCATAGCCACTTCTCCACAGAAGGAAACAATCGAAATGGTGCATGCTTGCATGTTATAAGACATGTCTACTCAGTATTCTTTCAAAGGTGGTTGTGATGTGGAGCCTTTCTATCCTGTACAATGAAAGCTATTTGACATGCAGATAGGAAAGCAACCTGGCATACACTATCTGAGAAGGTGACAACTGCCTATTCATAAATGCATCAGTCTAATATTAGAAGGAAAGTCACACCACAGATAGTAGCTGCAGACTAATGACAATTCACCAAAGCATTAACATATAGTAGGGCCTTAGCAGATCTACATCAATCATCTACCTGACAGATCCCCACTTGTCTTTTCCTAATAGCACTGACTTCGCTGATAACTACTTAATTGAAGTAAAATGTTCTTACTACAACTGTGATATGTGGTTGTCTCATCTAGCTATCTTAAGATGAATGCACTGCACTAAGGATACGAGTGTCTCCTAAATGACTCAAATAAAAGGTCAAATGCCAGGTGGATGAAGCGAGGGAGAGGAACTGAGGAGGAGGGTGAGAGGGAAGAGAGGGAGGACATACTTCTGGCTGACTCGTGTGCCACCCACACGCTGGACACTGCGAAGGGATGGTCTGGTACCGCGGAGAGCCGTCCATCATCCCACCACAGCAGAGCATCTAAATATCTGCACCAGTCATCTCTAATATAGAGTCTGAGTGTGTGTGTTAGTATGCAAGAGGTGGCTTTCCTGCACAGCAGCCTGTGTAGTTCCTTCCTACTCAGTGCCTAGTATAGCCAAGGTCAGCCCAGACTTCAGCTCAGTGAGACAGTAGGAAGACAGGGACAGACATAACTCTGAGTGGCTACCAGATTGTCACTCTCCTCCCAGGCTTAGAGCTCCTGAATCCCCCCCGGTCTGCTATTCATGCCCCCTGGACACTCTTCTCTTACAGTGCCTTGCATCTGATAGCCCGGTCTCTCAGAGCAGCACAACTCTAACACACACACATACTGCATACAGTACACAGACATCAGGTCCCCTGCCAGCCTCTACCACCACAATTATTTCTCTTCAGTCCAGGGAGGCAGTGAGCTGCTGCCTCTGACCTCTGCCTCCGTCTCTTACCTCCACTTACCTCTCTTTGTCAGGCACATGCAACAGAGAATAATCACAAACCCTTCTTAGCTAACCTCTATCTAAGCTCAGGTGACTTCACACTCAGGTGAGAATCTAAAAGTGAAATGCACCATCACTGTCAACTTGGAAACATAGAAGCAATGGAAACTGAAAAATAACTCTGTCATACATTCCAATGTGAATTTATAGGGCATTTTGAACTACTAGCTCTATTTGTAACAAGGTTCCCACAAGGTGTTTACAGGGTAATCACCGTCCTCTCTGTTAGGTCACATTGCTGAACGTCTTCAGCCTGTAAGCACACAGAACTCCTTACTCAAGACGTCACAAGGAAACACCACTCAATCTCCAGCCCCTACCTACTGCTATCTACAGAGCAGGCTTCTCCAGTACCACAACTAGCATACATCACATCTGTTTCACACCACTCATAGGCAAAATAACCACAGACCTGTATGAGTATCAAACACACAGAAAATGTCCATGAAGGGTTAAAGTAGATAATCCAGTCACTTACACATAACTGAGCCCATGGTGAGGTCTTCCTGTCTGGACCAGACCGACAGTCCTGCCCTGAGGACTCCGGCTGTGGTATGGAGAGCCGCGCAGAACAGATTCCTTACTGTGTGTGTTTCTCTGAGTGTGTGGGTGCATGTGTATGTGTTCTGTCAGGGCTCTTGCCAGCAGTCTGAGTTGAAGTCTTGTGACCAGTGGAGCTCAGGAGACTGCCATGGCTTACACCAATCTCCTCAACAATGTCCTGAGGCACTGGGGGCGTCCCTTTCCTCCCCCACCCTGCCCGACATTCAGCCGCTGTGCTGTGTGGCCACCGTGCGTCAGGAACCCACCACCGCTTTTCCTCCTTCTGGCTGTAGCTCATTCACTGGCCTGGCCTCGTCTCGGAAGCACTTTCTCACCCCTCCCTCCCAAGACACTCTCAGTGGACAAGGGTATGTATGACATGAGAATAAACACACAAGAATATTATGAGTAATACTCAGTCATACTGTATCTAAGTTACACCCATGGGCATGGCAGTCATTTGTTTGTTTATTTGTTTATTCAGATCCTCATTAGATTTTGCAGAAGGAGCAGCTACTCTTCCTGGGGTTCACAAAAAAAACACAAAACAGCAACAAAACACTCATACACTGATAGACAAGGAGAGTCAAACACAAATGATGTGTGTGTTGGAGTGTGTCTGAGTGTGCCCTCACATTTAGGGGGCTAAGTTTGTAGAACTGCTATTTGCAAAAAAAAGAAGCATAAATCCTACTACTCCAATATAACTTTTTTTACACCACACAGCACTGTAACAACTGAAGAGGCAAAGGAGTTACCAACCATTACATCAACATGTGTCCTTTTAGTGTCCAAGCAAAGACCAATATGTGTGATACTGTAGCCTTGCTGTTTGTCACAGGAAATTGTAACCAGTGGGCTTCCTGTCTTTAAAGAGACATAACACACAGGTCTGTATCTTAAAGCTTACCTTTCCACTGGCTGATAAACATACATTACTCTCACTAGCTAATATTAATACACTAGTCTATTCAGGGAGCAGTTTATTGACATGATAGGCCTTTTTTAGCATTAGTGTTTACCTTTGCATGCCCCAACAATACACATTAACCTCAAGCTGCCACAGCTCAAGCATACCTTACAGCGCACATATCACATCACGTGATACACCACGTTTTGCATATAATGTAAAGAAGTGAAATGTCCCACCTTTCATTTTAGATGACTTTGAGATAAGTCTCCACAGCCTATGTTCAGATAGTTGGTCTCTCAAGCTGAGAGAATGGCAGGATCCAGACTCCTATTCCCAAGTGGTGTCGAGGTGGAGCGATTACTTCATGTGAGTAGAACTATCTTTAGTTCAGTTCAACAGTATGATTTTTAATCCCTATATTGACAGTATCTATTTTAAACCACTATGCTAACGAAACAGCATGAAAGACTACAAAAGCAGCAACTCCTGCCAGCATATTATAACAACATTTGCACTGTTTGTTTTTCAACTTAAGGGCAAGGAGTCAATTCCATCATATGACAACACCATGTGGCTCTGTCAGCAGAAGGAGGTATGACCTTTACCATTGGGACATGTGCTCTAAAAACAGAAAAACAGGAACAAGATGCTGGCATATAAGAAATCTGGAGATCACACTTCCCATTTCCACGTCCTCTGCAACCCCCCCTGAACCATGACCTGTTCAGTTCTGAAGCCTGATCAGCCGGCCAGCCCTTACCATCACCCATGGTTGACATCAACGAATCACAGGGCTATACGCCTGCACTATAAGCCTGCAGTGCATGGGTCCAATGTTTGCAGTAAGGCCACATTATACTAGTGCCACTGGCATCTGGCAGTCACTCCTCCCTCCAGAAAACACACACACACACACAAGGATGGTGAGGATTAGTACTGTATATGTGAGCTCTGACCAGTAGTCAAGAGGTCCAGGGTCACACACACTGAGTCAGATAACCACATGCAACCGGTGTGAAATGGCTAGCTAGTCAGCGAGGTGTGTGCGCTAATAGCGTTTCAATCGGTGACGTCACTCGCTCTGAGACCTTGAAGTAGTTGTTTTCCCTTGCTCAGCAAGGGTCGCGGCTTTTGTGGAGCGATAGGTAACGATGCTTCGAGGGTGTCAGTTGTTGATGTATGCAGAGGGTCCCTAGTTTGGGCCCAGGTAGGGGCGAAGCTGTTACACACACACACAGTGTCTTTTATCTCTTCCTGCTATTGTAATGAGGCTCGCACATGTATGTTGTCATGTCAGCACAAAGTCACCCTGTTTTTAAAATATAGATATTGGAAGGTTCAGCTCGTCCTCTTCACAAGTAGTACATGACTAAATTACAACAGAGTCCGTCAAGTCCAAATAGCATATATTTACCTTCCATTTGTTGAGTTATCTGACAGGAACAACCCTACCCAGTCTGAAAAAACATTATGTTCAAATATGTGAAATCATCATGACAAAAGATAGCTTCAGCACCATTCAATAATAAATGAGCAGTATGTTGTCCCACATTCAGAGCTGTTGTAAACATCTGGTCTATTATCTGATGTATACATTATTAGTGCTGTGAACCTCAGTTACCGGGGCAGGAGCAGAGCATCAAATCTCTCGATCATGAGAGGCACTGAGGATAGGAAATCGATCCAAAGATCAGGTCTTCTGTGACTTCACACAATATACTGCAGCACCTTGCGAGATAGATTAAGGTTCTAAACATCTGCAGTGTTATTCTCTACAATGAATCGACACAGTGGCCTTGAGACGTAATTATTCTCAAAAACAATGCCCTGTGGGGGGGTGAGCAAACCTTGCTGCAAACCATCCTACCCACCTTCAGAGAGTGGAGGGTCATGGGGTCAAGGTCACAGAAGGAAAATGGGGAGTAGTCATCCCATGTACTCCTTCTGTGTGTCCTAGGCTGACCTAGTAAGACTCCTCCTCTCTTCCCACTACGTGCCATCTGGTTTCCCAAGCATGCTGTGGGGCTTGACCTCATTTGG
Organism: Oncorhynchus gorbuscha; assembly: GCF_021184085.1. Classification (NCBI taxonomy): domain Eukaryota; kingdom Metazoa; phylum Chordata; class Actinopteri; order Salmoniformes; family Salmonidae; genus Oncorhynchus; species Oncorhynchus gorbuscha. Next base: position 31,551,507 of record NC_060187.1, read on the forward strand.
TTTGAGCTGATCTGAGGGGCCACCCTGAAACCTCTAGAACTTGAGTAGTTACACTAGAGTCAGAAATTAGGCCAGACTCTCAAATATATGTTCATATCTTATGGCTCAGTGGACTATTGTTCCATTGTGTTACTGTGAGCACAAGTCAAATGCTGGCCAAAGCCCAAAGGGGACTGTGCGAAAAAAGACAACCGTTTTCCAAAGGATGTCGAGAGCCCATTTCACGTAAAGCAGGGACAAATAGGAAGTAGTGTGAATACAGCCTACGTCATAAAAACAAGGTTGTCCTGGCTGGGTAAACCCAGAGCCCAGAGCTGTCTGGGGTTATGTCACCAGGGATATTGATGGCTGGAACCCTTATCTGACCTAAAGAGGTTCAAAGATGTTGACGACCTATGACTGATACAAAAAACAAACAGCCTATGATGTGTCTGCAGATTCTATGCACTTGTGCCAATGTGTAACATTGCAATTTTGTTTAAATCAAATCGACTAATAATACAATCTTGAATCACTACAAACATTAAATCCCAAAACCACATAATCTAAAATCCAAACACGGAGATAAAGTTGACGGCATTGTTGTGAGGGGATATGATTTCAGAGGTGAGAGGTAAGGAAGGAAGACATCTGCTCGAGCCGTTTGAGATGATGAACACCAGGGCTGCTGTTCCAACAGGAGAGAGGATGACCCTTTGACCTTCCCATTGTTTACCTCTCTGCGTATGGGACAGTTTTTTTATAGATCTGAATTGTGTCTCATTCTGTGCCAAGGCTTATGAATGTACTATCAGTATCACAGAATAACATGGCACCAGGCCCTCATGGTGGCATCTGGTATTGATTTTAGAGAAAAACACTGACCCTTTGGCTACTACGCCGAAGAGGGAAGGCGCACATAAATAAAGGGAGGGACAAAACAATGCTGATTCCTATTTATCTATCTATGATAACCTGCCCAAACCAACATTGCAGATGTCCATAGAGTTTCAGTAGATTCATGGCTTACTGTAAGAGGATATAACTACCACAGTGCCATAGTTACAACAAAATGATTGACAGACAAGTTAGCCAACATTTATGGTGAGAGAAACCATAAACATGCTCACACAAAATACACAACGTCTAGGATAGAGGCCTGTGTTGTAGAGCCAGCAGAACATGTACATTGTCATGTCACTAATCATTTATCAGTGAAAATTATGCTTGAAACTAAATGCCTTCGGAAACCATATATTGTAGTTATTACTCTGACATTTTAATGTGTTTTCCAGCCTTGGTGCCTGTCAGCTGCAGACTGTGTCTATATTCTGTGCTCATGTTTGGAATTGGTTGTATTTTCTTTTTCTATAGGCCTATAGACTGTTTCATTTCCCTGTGTTAACCACATACTGTATATGGGGCCAGCCATGAGTGGCCAGACAATACTAATCCTCTTAGTTCAATTAGCAACGGGTGACTGATGCCACACATTTCCATTCTTCTACTGTGCTAAATAGTACAGTGTGCAACATTAGGGTTACTGCTACAGTGGGCCAAATTCTTTGCACACAATGAGGTTAAGAATTCAACCAGTAATACTGAGTTTAGATTTTCCTGTATGGTAATGTAATTCTTCCTATTAGAGATCCTTGGGGTGTGTTATGGAGGATTTCCCAGTACACAGGAAGCATTGTGCTACTGTAATTCCTCTGTTGCTGTAGAGGCAACAAACCATAACATACTTTTGCCTGACCTTAACTTCCTGAAAATGATTTGAAGGTTCATTTCAATTAGGTCATGTATTTCCCTCTAAATATAATTTGCTTGGGAGAGCTGTGCCTGGATACAAATACTACGGTCTGAATTCTAATCATTACAATAATTCTGTTTGAAACATCATTTGATATCATGAATCATTCATAAAATCCATACGATGTTACCGTAAATTACGCAGCCTTCACTTTCTGGCAACTATGATGTCACCTGCCACCAATGAGAGCTCAGATAAGGCTTGAATCTCTCTCTTTCTCTCTCCCTGTGAGTCATGGAGCCTGTTACAAGGTTTTAATTGCAATAATACCTCTGAGGTAGTGCTGCCGACATCAGCTGCCAAGCTCACCATTTCCCACTCATGGCTTAAAATGCCAAATATGTGATTGAAGCTGCACAGTTCTACATCCCTTACAGATAAACAGAGGGGTGTGTCGTTGATCTTAAATAAATCAATGGAGAATAAATGCCACTAGCAGAATAACATTACTGTCATCAGCGTCTTGTGTATCAAGTCAATCATCTTCTGTAAAGAGAAGTTCATTATGAACCTTTTATATAGTACACTTTGGGGATGCAGTATTTAGGTCAGATTGGTATAATAACATACAGTTGAAGTCGGAAGTTTACATACACTTAGGTTGGAGTCATTTAAACTCGTTTTTCAGCGAGTTCAACCACGTTTTTCCACCATTTCTAATTAACAAACTATAGTTTTGGCAAGTCGGTTAGGACATCTACTTTGTGCATGACACAAGTCATGCACAGCATGCCGGGGAGGCAGGGTAGCCTAGTGGTTAGAGCGTTGGACTAGTAACCGAAAGGTTGCAAGTTCAAATCCCCGAGCTGAACAGGCAGTTAACCCACTGTTCCTAGGCCGTCATTGAAAATTGTTTACAGACAGATTATTTCACTTAGAATTCACTGTATCACAATTCCAGTGGGTCAGAAGTTTACATACACTAAGTTTACCCTGCCTTTAAACAGCTTGGAAAATTCCAGAAAATTATGTCATGGCTTTAGAAGCTTCTGATAGGCTACTTTACATAATTGGAGTCAATTGGAGGTATACCTGTGGATGTATTTCAAGGCCTACCTTCAAACTCAGTGCCTCTTTGCTTGACATCATGGGAAAATCAAATGAAATCAGCCAAGAACTCAGAAAAACAATTGTAGTCCTCCACAAGTCTGGTTCATCAATGGGAGCAATTTCCAAACGTCTGAAGGTACCACGTTCATCTGTACAAACAATAGTACGCAAGTATAAACACCATGGGACCAGCCATCATACCGTTGAGTAAGGAGACGCGTTCTGTCTCCTAGAGATGAACGTACTTTGGTGCAAAAAGTGCAAATCGATCCCAGAACAACAGCAAAGGACCTTGTGAAGATGCTGGAGGAAACAGGTACAAAAGTATCTATAACCACAGTAAAACGAGTCCTATGTCGACATAACCTGAAAGGCCGCTCAGAAAGGAAGAAGCCACTGCTCCAAAACCGCCATAAAAAAGCCAGACTATGGTTTGCAACAGCACATGGGGACAAAGAAAATACTTTTTGGAGAAATGTCCTCTGGTCTGATGAAACAAAATGGAACTGTCTGGCCATAATGACCATCGTTATGTTTGGAAGAAAAAGGGAGAAGCTTGCAAGCCAAAGAACACCATTCCAACCTTGAAGCACAGGGGTGGCAGCATCATGTTGTGGGGGTGCTTTGCTGCAGGAGGGACTGGTGCACTTCACAAAATAGATAGCATCATGAGGGAGGAACATTATGTGGACATATTGAAGCAACATCTCAAGACATCAGTCAGGAAGTTGAAGCTTGGTCGCAAATGGGTCTTCCAAATGGACAATGACCCCAAGCAGACTTCCAAAGTTGTGGCAAAGGACAACAAAGTAAGGACAACAAAGTAAAGGTATTGGAGTAGCCATCACAAAGCCCTGACCTCAATCCTATAGAAAATTTGTGGGCAGAACTGAAAAAGCGTGTGCGAGCAAGGAGGCCTACAAACCTGACTCAGTTACACCAGCTCTGTCAGGGGGAATGGGCCAAAATTCACTCAGCTTATTGTGGGAAGCTTGTGGAAGCCTACCCAAAACGTTTGACCCAAGTTAAACCATTTAAAGGCAATGCTACCAAATACTAATTGAGTGTATATAAACTTCTGACCCACTGGGAATGTGATGAAAGAAGTCAAATCTGAAATAAATAATTCTCTCTCTTATTATTCTGACATTTCAGACTCTTAAAATAAAGTGGTGATCCTAACTGACCTAAAACAGGGATTTTTTTACTTGGATTAAATGTCAGGAATTGTGAAAAACTGAGTTTAAATGTTTTTGGCTAAGGTGTATGTAAATTTCCGACTTCAACTGTATTATCACGACAGCGATCTATAACACTCAACATATAACATGAAACTGACGATAATTGGGGGTCTCCGATAAATTGGGGGCGTGAGAGATGCAAGCAGTAACACAGGGGAGGCTGCTTCCATAAATCAATAGGGCCTGATGCACACAAGCCTGGCAATCTCAGTTTCTATGGTAACTGCCTACATGGTCCCCTCCCCCATGGATGGCTGCTGACTGCTTGCCTCACTAGAGCCATGATAGAAGATACTCCGTAACAATCTCCAGCGTGGCACAATAACCTACTTCCTCTGTCCAGCCCGGAAGACCCGGATGTAGAATGTGGAATGGTGGTCAACAAGAGGAATTGAGAGAGGGGGAAATAGGACTCTAAATAGATTTATATTAGGTTTTCTGTTTTCTGTGGCTAATAACATTGACTTTCATTAAATAGCTAATGAAACCAGTAAATAGAGTATATCTATCTTCATGATGATATACATATTAACTCTTAAATGTGGTTATAGTGATTTACAATTAAATTCATAACAAGAATGGGATGGGATTATCAGATAATGGAAAATCCTTTTCAATATAGGAGCATAGGACCACAAGCATTTCGCTACATCACAAGCATTTCAGCTAAATCACAAGCATTTCGCTACACTACAAGCATTTTGCTACACCACAACAATTTCGCTACATCACAAGCATTTCGCTGCACCACAAGCATTTCGCTACATCACAAGCATTTCGCTACATCACAAGCATTTTGCTACACCACATGCATTTCACTACACGCGCATTAACATCTTCTAACCATGTGTATGTGACAAATCAAATTTGATTTCTCTGTGATTTGATTTGACAATCACACTCTATGATGACACCCCTGTGAAGTTCTGTGACAACTAGTTAGTACACCAGCATAGTATGAGAAGTCTGACTGGTGTGAGGAACATGACGTGTTCATTATGAAACTATACAAAAATAAAATACAAATCCACATACCAGATCCCACTAGATATAACCACATACTTCATAGTCATTTGTTGACTATGACCTTGAACTAACTATGTAAATTTCAGCTATAATGATCAGCCCAAATCTGACATTTCTACCAGTTTAGACCATACATTTACACATGTATCTCTACTATAAAACAATTCCATATCTGAGTATTTCTAAGGATACTGCCTGGAATAGGGAGACCATCCAGGGAGCAGCTGCTGGGTATCACCTCCCTGCTCCCTCTCTCTCTCCCTGGTACATACCCCTTCCCTCCCCACAACCCTCAGTGTGGCTGATGGCTGATGCAGGGATGAAGACAGGACACTCACCGACATGTGTGATGACACAGCCCACACGCTGCTGGAACTCCTGCAGAGACATCTCCTCCTCTCTTAGCCAGCAGAGCATCTCAGGGTGTGTGCAGCTTTGGCTCTCCTCTCTCCCCTCCTCTGCTCTACTCTCCACCACTCTCCTTCGTCAATCCGCTCCCTCACCGGAGGCTCAAGGACCCTTCACACACAAAGCACAGTGCCACTCCCAGTCCGAAAGCACCTCAGAGATGATGTGAGAGAGGGGAAGTAACTTCAGGGTCTGCGGATACCTCTAACTCCAAAAAATATATATATTTTCCTCAAAAAGTACAATACAATTTAGCATAGTATGTGTATGTATCATTAATAATGGATGGATACACACACACTCACTGGGTGAGCCAATCAGGAGAGGCTAACGCTGCTTTCTATCTGATGCTCGGCTTGCTGTAATAAAGGCTGAGTCAGACACCAGGAAGCAAATCAGGGTGCAGCTACCTGCCTTGGGGAGATAGGGAGCTAATGGATTCCATAACACAAAACCTGGAGCTGTAGAGCCACTGGAATGGAGCTACAGTACCACTTGGGCTATGATGACAATGTTGCTTCTAAAAAAATCTGCTTAATCTAAATGGCAGACAATATCAAATAATATCATATACATTTAAAATATAATATTGTAAGTAAAGGATTTCATTTTCAAGTATACATTTTAATCATGGAAATATGTAGGCTGAAATAGGCTGTTAGCATACAGAAACTAAATATGTAGATCAGGGATTCTTGAAAAACGGGACAATCTCAACAAGTTTTTTCACAAATATTTTTTATTAATATTAACAACATTGGAAATATATATTTTGATAGACCAAAGTATCAGCTATCACACCATATAACCTACTATTTCTAGATTTGTTTCATAAAATGCACCTAAATGGATTTATATCAACTCAGTAAGACATTTCATTTTTACATTTATTGTCCAACAAGTTTTTAAAGGCTTTGATCGTTTAAGTCTAACATTAGGTTATTAAACCATATAATACAAATATTTTTTTGTTTTTGTTTTATAGCATTAGGAACACCTGCTTTTTACATGGCATAGATAGACTGATCAGGTGAATCCAGGTGAAAGATATAATCCCTTACTGATGTCAATAGTTAAATCCACTTCAATCAGGGAGAAAGAAGTAGGTTAAAGAAGGATTTTTAAGCCTTGAGACAATTGAGACATGGATTATGTATGTGTACCATTCAGAGGGTGAATGAGCAAGACAAAAAATGTAAATGCCTTTGAACGGGTATGGTAGTAGGTGCCAGGTGCACTGGTTTGAATGTGTCAAGAACTGAAACGCTGCTGGCTTTTTCACGAATGGTCCACCACCCAAAGGACATCCAGCCAACTTGACACAACTGTGGGAAGCATTGGAATCAACATGGGCCAGCATCCCTGTGGAACTCTTTTGACACCTTGTAGAGTCCATGTCCCGACAAAATGAGGCTGTTCTGATGGTAAGAGGGTGGCGCAACTCAATATTAGGAAGGTGTACCTAATGTTTTGTACACTCAGGGCTAATTCTATTTGCATTTTGGTAAGTCCTTCTAGATTCAGAATATATATATTTTTAAAACATGTATAAAGCAAACATCATCCCTTAGGTATAGCACAGCAAATACTGCAATAGTTTAAGCATGTGTTGCAGAACATTGCTTAAATTGTTTTTCAGAATATTGACAAATAAATTGTATATTAAGGGGGTTAGCCATCAGTGGCAGATTTGATGAGCCACACAAAATATGAAACATGATCCATTTGAAAATCCCCAATATAAACATAACCATTCTATCAGATCTTCCAGTACTCTGACGGAGTTGACGGTAGACACAAATCTGATGGAGTTAACAAAAATTGCATTTTTCTTCATTCAAGTGGTATAAAAAGTATACATGTTGTTTTTGCTCAGTTGCTTTATGACTCTAAAATGTACATAAAAACAAACATATTTGAAGCCAAATTTAATATTCTATCCATCAGATAGATGGAGTTGACAGTTTATGGTTGTGACCATGGTGATTTAGAATTACAGTGCATTCGGAAAGTATTCAGATCCCTTGACTTTTTCCACATTTTGTTAGATTACAGCTTTATTCTAAAATGGATTAAAAAATATATATAAATACCTTATTTACATATGTATTCTGACCCTTTGCTATGAGACTCAAAATTGAGCCCAGGAGCATCCTGTTTCATTTGATCATACTTGATATGTTTCTACAATGTGATTGGAGTCCAGCTGTGGTAAATTCAATTGATTGGACATGATTTGGAAAGGCACATACCTGTCTATATAAGGTCCCACAGTTGACAGTGCATGTCAGAGCAAATCCCAAACCATGAGGTCAAAGGAATTGTCCATAGAGCTCCGAGACAGGATTGTGTCGAGGCACAGATCTGGGGAAGGGTACCAAAACATTTCTGAAGCATTGAATGTCCCCAAGAACACAGTGGCCTCCATCATTCTTAAATGGGAAAAGTTTGGAGCCACCAAGACTCCTCCTAGAGCTGGCCACCAGGCCAAACTGAGCAATCGGGGGAGAAGAGCCTTGGTCATGAAGGTGACCAAGAAGCTGATGGTCACTCTGACAGAACTCCAGAGTTTCTCTGTGGAGATGGGAGAACCTTCCAGAAGAACAACCATCTCTGCAGCACTCCACTAATCAGGCCTTTATGGTAGAGTGGCCAGGTGGAAGCCACTCCTCAGGAAAAGACACATGACAGCCTGCTTGGAGTTTGCCAAAAGGCACCTAAAGGACACTCAGACCATGAGAAACAAGATTCTCTGGTCTGATGAAATCAAGATTGAAGTCTTTGGCCTGAATACCAAGCGTCACGTCTGGAGGAAACCTGGCACTCTTTCTACGGTGAAGCATGGTGGTGGCAGCATTAGGCTGTGGAGATTTTCAGGGGCAGGGACTGATAGACTAGGCAGGTTCGAGGGAAAGATGAATGGAGCAAAGTACAGAGAGATCCTTGATGAAAAACATCTCTGGAAAGACCTGAAAGTAGCTGTGCAACGACGCTCCCGATCCAAACCGACAGATCTTGAGAGAGTCTGCACAGAAGAATGTGAGAAACTCCCCAAATACAGGTGTGCCAAGCTTGTAGCGTCATACACAAAGACCTGAAGACTTGTAATTGCTGCCAAAGGTGCTTCAACAAAGTACTGAGTAAAGGGTCTGAATACTTATCTAAATGTGATATTTCCATTTTTTATTTTTCATAATTTTGCAAACATTTGTGAAACTTGTTTTTGCTTTGTCATTATGGGGCATTGCATATAGATTGATGAAAATAATTTCATACATTTTAGAATAAGGCTGTAACGTAACAAAATGTGGAAAAGGTCAAGGGTTCTGAATACTTTTAGAATACACTGTAGTTTGTTTAAATCTATAAAAAGTAGAGAGCTTTTCAGACCATGAGCACTCTTCTTGCACTACATGTAATGAGGACATGAATAGTGGGTCCTTATGGTGTAGCTGAACCTGCTGATTCCTGATTCATTCAGGATTTTTTACAAATCTTTACCAAATCGCAGGCCATATTTTTTTTATGAATCACAGCTTTGAGATAAATACACTTCAGTTCATAATCATTATATCTTTTTTTTGTTGAGAGATTGACATTTGCTCAGGACAAGGGCATTTCCATCCGACATTTAAATGTCTAAAAGTCCCCCCCCCCAAAAAAAAATTCCCTTCATAAAATTCCCATAAATATATTTTTAAGCTAAAAATAATGCAACAAAAATTAAACAGGTAATTAAACTACCTTTTGCATTAGCTTGATCGTAGTTTAACTCAATTGTGGCGGTGTAGCTAACTATTGGAACTACTCACTGGGCAAAAACAGTTTGAATCAACTTTAACTAAGTAAACAACATTTTTCTTTAGGGTAGCTTTGGTGTAGCTTAACTTCTTCCATTGTGAAGTAACACGGTAGCTTGGTAACCTATATTTTCAAAGTAGCTTCCCCATCACTGGCTGTATTAATTCAGATAGTATTAATAGTGTAATGTCATGCAAGAAAGCATGATTCAATACAATAAGGTCAACCCATCCCTCTACTACTCTGTCCCACATTTTGATGAAAGCAAACATGCAAGCCAAGAGCATTATCTTCTTACCACACGCCGTTGCCCTTGGGACCGTGGCGATTGCCTAGGAGACGAGCATCGAGCAGCCGCCCCATTGACATCTGCGCCCCTAATGTCACTCCCATAGAAATAGAAATGGTCACTCCATTACCTCAGGCGACAATCATGAATAACTGACAGCTGGTCGTGACTGGTGATGAGGCATACAAAATGAAAATGTGTAAGGGATAATCAACGAGTGGCTATGCGTTCTATGGAAAATAATGTTGAAGGACGTCAAAGGTGTTTCCCATGACGATGTAATAACTGAGTTGAAATGACCTTCCAAGGAGTTGCGTTATTTTCCAGAGAAAGCATTGAGCCCCGAGTTGATCATTATCCCTTTTATACCATGGCTATCATTCAACACCTTTTCCACTAGAAATATGTTCATTCATTTGCCAGTAGAAATGTGTTCAACATCTGAAGTAGCTAGCAAGTTTAATAGATAGCTACAATAGTTATCAAACAGACTTGCTATTTTAGCCAACCAAACCATCAGTCCTAGCTTTCTATTATGATAATCGAATTCGAGTTTTCAACTCGACTTTTGCTTTTAAAAGATGTAAGTATGAATTAAAGACAAATTCTACCGTACCGATATACCGTGTGTCGTAAGAAAATGATGCACGCTCTAGAATGCCCTTCAAGCCAATAAGAAACGAGTATTAAACAATGCCATGGCATAATTGTACTTTTTTAATCACCATGTTATTTTAAATACATCATTCGATAGTAGTACAACATGAACTACCTCCCGAGATGAGGGGACGGATGAAGAGAAGAAGACGCCTTGAATATTAAAACGTTACCGTCGCTCAACTCTCTGATTGGAGGAAAATATATCGTAGGCGGAAGAAGGCGTCGCATCTTCTCCATCAGGGCGGGTTGTCGCTAGTTACAACAGCCACAAAGACAACATTGGCTGTGTTGTAAAAAAAAAAATTTAAATAAAAGAAAAATGATTTTCGATCTTAATGTAATGTTAGGCATAAGGTTAGCCGTTCAGTTAAGGTTATGGTTACGCCTAGGGTCTGATTTTAAGAAGATACATTTTATAAATAGGCGGGGTTTTAGACATAATTCAAATTTTGTGGCTGTGGTAACTAGTGACAACCGTCAGGGCGGGAAATCAACCACACATGTCAACAGATTACACATTACGAATGTCAACGCATTTTATCTAGCTACATATTCCTAATTATTTTAAACAGTGTAAGTTAACTGTAAAGTCTGGTTTCAATCAACTTTGGGTAAGTTCATTCTTATTACCAAAGCTATATAGCTAGCTACTGAGCACTGTTGCTACTTGCTAACTGTTCTGCGTGCTAGCTAAATGGTGGTTGTTATTGTTTAGCCAGCTAACATTAGCTAGCTTGTCAAAGAAAGAGGTGAACGTCACCATCTTTTTGACACTCAAGAATGACTCGGTGACTAATGGGCAGTGATCTGTTTTCTAAATCCTATTTTCAAGGAAGAGCCATGCAGGCGTTTTTGAAAGGAACATCAACTCAAGGCACCAGACCTGTGAAAGAGAAAGGTACCAGTGGAGAGAAGAAGCAGAAATCTGTCCCCTGGGTAGAGAAATAGTAAGTTCAATTTCTCAGCGGCTGTAGTATAAGCCCTTGAGAATCTTCATTCATAGAATGTAATTACAGACACCCAAATAATAGAAATGCTATTCGGTAGCTGCAGACAAATATCTTGGTGATAATTAAAGTGGCTTAATATGTTTAGTCAGAAAGAAAACCCTGCATTTAATTTGATCAACTACACTGAAAACCCTTGTTTGGCTGTTTTAAAGTAGACCAAAATGTATGGAAGACGTGGCGTTTCAAGAGGAGGTGGTTGCTGTGCTGAAGAAGACTATAGAGGGCGCTGATGTAAGTAGCCTCTTCAATTCCACGAGTAGTCACTTTATATGCTTAGGGTAAATACTGTCTGCCTGGGATTCTGTTTGAATATTACATGATTTCTGTTACAGCTCCCCAATCTGCTGTTCTATGGACCACCTGGAACAGGAAAGACCTCCACCATCCTGGCTGCAGCCAGGGAACTTTATGGGTGAGAGTGACTCACCAGCTTTCCAGATTACTGCATTCCAACTCCCAACTGATGCAGATCTGCGTTTGTGGGTTCCAGTGCTTGTCTACACCACAGTAAGTTTTCAGTTTCCGTTTCTTTCCACAGGCCAGAGCTGTACCGACAGCGAGTGCTGGAGCTGAACGCTTCCGATGAGAGAGGGATTCAGGTGGTGAGAGAGAAAGTCAAGAGATTTGCCCAGCTGACTGTAGCAGGCCACCGCACTGAGCAAGTACCAGTTTCCTTAACCTTCATTACATGCACATACCCCCCAAACACACATGTAGCAAGCTCAATCTACACAACTAATCTGATCATATAATAGATGTACTTTCCTTACCCCCTATAACAGTCAGCATATTGTTCATGTTAAATTAGGATATTAAAGCCTCTTTCCATTCCTTACCTCTGACAGTGGTAAACCATGCCCACCCTTTAAGATCATCATCCTGGATGAGGCTGACTCAATGACCAATGCTGCTCAGGCTGCTCTCAGACGCACCATGGAGAAGGAGTCCCGGACCACCCGCTTCTGTCTCATCTGCAACTACGTCAGCAGGTCAATTGGGCTTCATATTCCAAGAGGCACTCTAGAATATGAAATCTATAAGTTGTATTTTTTTTTTTACATAACATTACAAACACTTTGAGACACTTTACAATATGATGTAATAAATGTTAAATATGTAGCTAAGCCCATTTAAATTGGCTGTGGTTTTATTTCCAGGATTATTGAGCCCTTGACATCCAGATGCTCCAAATTCCGCTTCAAACCTCTAGCAAATCAGGTCCAAGAAGAGCGCCTGCTCGATATCTGTGACAAGGAGAATCTCAAGTACTCAAAGGAGGTAATGATTACAACTGTACACACTGCATCATCATTGTTTTACAATTATATTTGGTACTATCCCTAAATCAAATCAAATTTATTTATATAGCACTTCGTACATCAGCTGATATCTAAAAGTGCTGTACAGAAACCCAGCCTAAAACCCCAAACAGCAAGCAATGCAGGTGTAGAAACTCCCTAGAGTTTGGAAGGCAGCCCATGTGCTTCCTCTACATAAAAGTGGCAACCTGAGTGATCTAAATAATTATCTTCCCCTTTCCAAACTCTCTTGCCTAGAAAAAATCCTGGAATCATTGATTAATACTCAGCTGGATCCCTTTTAACTGCTACATCTTTTCTGAGTGTAAAACAGTCCAGGTTCAGACCAGGTCATAGTATCATCTCTACTACTTCTATGGTTTTAAATTATGTCATAAATTGTTTAGATACGAAGAAACACTGCTGCCTCTTATTCATTGACCTGTCCAAGGCATTCGACACTGTGGATCACACCTTACTTATTCAGAAACTCTATGAGTGGCTTAGACCGGACTGCTTGCAGCTGGTTTGAGAATGATTTAAAAGACAGAACAGTGTATACTTACTGATGGGGTTAAGTCAGGATTTCTAGACATAACAAAAGGTGTCACACAGGGTTCGATTCTTGGTCCAGTTCTTTTCAGTATTTGTATTAGCGGCATTTGTCGATCTGTACAAAACTGTAACGGTCATCTGCGTACACTGTTGTATAAACTACTGCCCCTATGGCAGCTCAGGCTCTTAACTCCTCAATCTGCTTTTACTACCTTGCAGAAGGCCTTGGTTGACGAGAAGTTGTAACTAAATACTGTTAAAACCAAGTACATGTTATTTTCCAAATCATGTAATGTAACTGATGTTTTACACATAAGAATGTTAGATGGTGCCCCAATTGATCGTGTCCCCGCCTAAAAATATCTGGGCATCTGGATTGAGGTAAAGCTATCTTTTAAAAAGCATGTTGAGGAATTAGTCAAGAAATTAAGAATTAGTTGGGCTTCTTCCATAGGAATAGGACTTGCATTTCATTAAATAGTAGAAAACAAATATTCAGTCAACACTTACAATATTTCTGTTTTAGATTATGGAGATATTATATACATGAATGCAGCTACCAGTATTTTGAAGCCCTTTGGACACAATTTATCATAGCACACAGAAACAAGTCTCTCACCGTTGCTGCTTGCTATAGACCGCCCTGGACACCATATGTGAATTGATTGCCCCCCAACTATCTTCAGAGCTCGTGCTGCTAGGTGACCTAAACTGGAACATGCTTAACACCCCGGCCATCCTACAATCTAAGCTTGATGCCCTCAATCTCACACAAATTATCAATGAACCTACCAGGTACAACCCCAAATCCGTAAACACAGGCACCCTCATAGATATCATCCTCACCAACTTGTCCTCCAAATACACCTCTGCTGTTTTCAACCAAGATCTCAACGACCATTGCCTGCATCCGTAATGGGTCTGCGGTCAAACGATCACCCCTCATCACTGTCAAACGCTCCCTAAAACACTTCAGCGAGCAGGCCTTTCTAATCGACCTGTCCGGGGTATCCTGGAATGATATTGACCTCATCCCGTCAGTATAGGATGCCTGGTTATTCTTTAAAAGTACCTTCCTCACCATCTTAAATAAGCATGCTCCTTTCAAAAAATGTATAACCAGGAACAGATATAGCCCTTGGTTCACTCCAGACCTGACTGCCCTTGACCAGCACAAAAACATCCTGTGGCGTACTACATTAGCTTCGAATAGCCACTGTGATATGCAGCTTTTCAGGGAGGTTAGGAACCAAAATAAACAGGCAGTTAGGAAAGCTAAGGCTAGCTTTTTCAAACAGAAATTTGCATCATGTAGCACAAACTCCCAAAATTTCTGGGACACTAAAATTCATGGAGAATAAGAGCACCTCCTCCCAGCTGCCCACTGCACTGAGGCTAGGAAACACTGTCACCCCTGATAAATCCACTATAATTGAGAATTTCAATAAGCATTTTTCTACGGCTGGTCATGCTTGCCACCTGGCTATCCCAACCCCGGTCAACTGCCCGGCACGCCCCACAGCATCTCGCCCAAGCCTCCCCATTTCTCCTTCACCCAAATCCAGATAGCTGATGTTCTGAAAGAGCGGCAAAATCTGGACCCCTACAAATCAGCCGGGCTACACAATCTGGACCCTCTTTCTAAAATTATCTGCCGAAATTGTTGCAACCCCTATTACTAGCCGGTTCAACCTCTGTCGTATCGTCTGAGATTCCCAAAGATTGGAAAGCTGCCGCGATCATCCACCTCTTCAAAGCTGGAGACACTAGACCCAAACCATTACAGACCTATATCTATCCTACCCTGCCTTTCTAAGGTCTTCGAAAGCCAAGTTAACAAACAGATTACAGACCATTTCGAATCCCACATACCTTCTCCGCTATGCAATCTGGTTTCAGAGCTGGTCATTGGTGCACCTCAGCCACGCTCAAGGTCCTAAACGATATCTTAACCGCCATCGATAAGAGACATTATTGTGCAGCTGTATTCATCGACCTGGCAAAGGCTTTCGACTCTGTCAATCACCACATTCTTATCGGCAGACTCAATAGCCTTGGTTTCTCAAATGACCACCTCGCCTGGTTCACCAACTACTTCTCAGACAGAGTTCAGTTTGTCAAATCGGAGGGCCTGTTGTCTGGACCTCTGGCAGTCTCTATGGGGGTGCCACAGGGTTCAATTCTCAGGCTGACTCTTCTCTGTATACATCAATGATGCTGCTCTTGCTGCTGGTGATTCTTTGTTCCACCTCTATGCAGACGACACCATTCTGTATACTTCTGGCCCTTCTTTGGACACTGTGTTAACTAACCTCTAGATGTGCTTCATGGCCATGTAACTCTCCTTCTGTTGCCTCCAACTGCTCTTAAATGCATGCTCTTCAACCGATCGCTGCCCGCACCTGCTTGCCCGTCAGGCATTACTACTCTGGACGGTTCTGACTTAGAATATGTGGTTAACTACAAATACCTTGGTGTCTGGTTAGACTGTAAATTCTCCTTCCAGACTCATATTAAGCATCTCCAATCCAAAATTAAATTTAGAATCGGCTTCCTATATCACAAGAAAGCATTCTTCACTCATGCTGCCAAACATACCCTCGTAAAACTGACCATCCTACCGATCCTCGACTTCGGTGATGTCATCTATAAAATAACCTCCAACACTCTACTCAACAAACTGGATGCAATCTATCACAGTGCAATCGGTTTTGTCACCAAAGGTAAAGCCCCGCCTTATCTCAGCTCACTAATCACCATAGCAGCACGCGCTAAAAAAGGTATATCTCACTGGTCACCCCCAAAGCCAATTCCTACTTTGGCCACCTTTCCTTCCAGTACTCTGCTGCCAATGACTGGAACTAACTGCAAAAATCATTGAAGCTGGAGACTCATATCTCCCTCACTTTAAGCACCAGGTGTCAGAGCAGCTCACAGGTCACTGCACCTGTACACAGCCCATCTGTAAATAGCCCATCCAATTACCTCATCCCCATACTGTATTTATTTCTTGCTCCTTTGCACCCCAGTACTTGCACATTCATCTTCTGCACATCAATCACTCCAGTGTTTAATTGGTATATTGTAATTACTTTGCTGCCATGGCTGTATGTTTGTTTATTCCATGTGTAACTATGTTGCTATATGTGTCAAACTGCTTTGCTTTATTCTTGGCCAGGTCGCAGTTGTAAATGAGAACTTGTTCTCAACTAGCCTACCTGATTAAATAAAGGTGAAATAAAATAAACACTTCATTTTGTAACATCAAACAGTTTTGACTGTTAGATGTTTTTATCATAAAGTTGGTTGGACCTTGCTAAAAACACGTAGGTCACTTCATTATTCTGTTTTTGTTTATAAAGCCTAACTGAAACTACAATTGACTTCACATCATTGTGGAAATATAGAAACTCTGATTAAAACACTCGATCACAAGGTTGGTTAATGCTGGAGACTCCACGTGTATCCACAGAGCTGGGTAAATCTGTCTTTTCCTATCAGGCCCCTATCATGTGGAATAATCTCCAAGTAACTTTTCATTTGGATGTGGTGTCGTCTCTGGGTCAGTTTAGGAGAAAGGGATTTTTATATTGATAAATGTGTTATGTTTTTCTGTATATATTTGCTATTTATTTATTTTTGTTTTAAATTGTGTATAATTGAATTGTCTATATTGTTCCCAGGGCACATTTGCAAATGAGACCTAGGTCTCAATGTGTTTTTCCCCTTGTTAAATAAAAGCTAATAAAAATCATCTTCCATTCTGTTTTCCTGCAGGGTATTGCAGCATTGGTGAAGGTTTCAGAAGGAGATCTTAGAAAAGCCATAACCTTTCTTCAAAGTGCTGCACGGCTGAACGCAGATAATGAGATCACGGAGAGTGCGGTCGTAGAGATAGCTGGGGTGAGTGCTTTTAGTGTATTTCACTCATCAACAATAGTTGCCTGTTTTATGCACTGCAGTCTAGTAGTCAAGAGGTGTCCAACTTTGCTGATATTTCTCTCTAAGGTTGTTCCTCCCAAGATGATTGACAATTTGCTCAAAATCTGTTACAAGGGAACATTTGAAAAACTAGAGATTGCTGTTCGGGTATGCACATTCACTTTTTATTGCAGCTTCATTACATAGGGATCGAAAATCTAACTGCGTGACACTTTTAATGTAGCAGCTTTCTGTCAGACTAATCACCTGGCCATTCTGCCACTTACAGAACATGGTAGATGAGGGCTATGCTGCCACACAGATCATCAACCAGCTACACGAAGCCATCATCGAGGAAGAGCTGAATGACAAACAGAAGTCTGCCATCACGGAAAAAATGGCAGTAGGTGTTTGAAAATGGCATAACTACCACATTGATGTTCATCTTATTTTACAGTAGTAGTGACTTATTGATTTGTATCATTTTTCAGGTGGTCGACAAGTGTTTAGTGGATGGTGCAGATGAGTACCTGCAGATGCTGAGTATGTGTTCTGTGATCATGCAGCAAGCCACTCTGAGTAACTGACTCCACAACCTCATGGATCATTCCTCTCCATATGCATCTAGACCAACAGCTTTTTCTATACATTTTTGTAGGTTGACTGTATTAAAATGTTAATGGTTTCCTGTAAATACTGTCTTTGTCAATCAGTGCTGTTCAAGTTATACTTCAGGGGTCAGTTTTATAGAAACCGTTTCACATTTCTGGGCTTTGTCTAGGCTTTGTCAGTTAGGAAACAAGTAACCATATTTTATATTTAAAAAAAATTGATATGGATGCTTCTTGGCAGACATGCACATACTGTCCATAATATACATCACTTTTCAATGCATTTGAAAAGTAGGATTACAGATGTAACAGAAACATTGTCAGTCTAGTGTAGTTAATATGTTGACTGCTTCAGCACACTCAGAGAGTGTGACAGGGTGAGAGTCTGCCAGGTCAGGTGGCGCTGTATGTGTACTGCCCTGCTTCTGTGATTGTGGTAGCTGATGAAGGTAATCACATAGTAAAGACCTCACCGCCTCGCCGTTGGAGTCATCCAGACATGCAGGAGCTAGGTCACACGGCTGGGAAAGGCTTTGGCTCGACTCTTCAAGCCACTTCTCCATAAAGGGATCATTATTCATCTCACACATATTATGTAGAATGCAGCATGCCTGAGTCATCACAGGGATCAGGGCAGCATTGCTGTTGTTGCGCTTTAAGCACTGCCAGCGGGCTTTCAGGCGACGAAAGGTACCCTCAATAGGGGTCCGTGCATGGCTTAGCTGAGTATTAAATGCATGTTGCTGAGGTGTTAGTTGAGGTGACTCTGGATAACATTTGAGCAGCCAGGTCTGCAAAGGGAAGGCTGCATCACCCAACAGCACAAAGCCAAGAGGTTGGCCCATGAGTTTGTGAGGTGTCTTCGGTGACAGTCCCCCTTCTCTCGCCAACATCCATAGTTCAGAGCCCTGCAGTATGGTTGCATCATCGGTGCTGCCTGAAAAGCCTACACGGATGTCCCAGAAGTGACCATGTCCATTCACAACTCCCTGCACCACCGTGGAGGGCCATCCTTTGCTGTTCCAGCCGTCACTGGTTTGGCTTTGAGATTTCACAGAAATGTGAAGGGAATCGATGATACCCACACAATGAGGGAAACCCCACTGTGTGTTGAACACAGCAGCAATTTCCTCCAGCTCCTGTTCACTTGGCTGATGAATGAAGAGTGGCTTCAGCACTGTCACAATGATATTGCATATGTCTCGTACACATTTGATTACTGTGGTGCTGCTCGTGCCAAGTAGGTCACCAATAGAGAGATAGTCCAAGTTGGTGGCCAACCGTAATATAACCATTGCCACGCGTTTCTCCAGAGAGACATGACAGGTAGGGTCTTTTACTTCCGGTCTGAGCTGGTCACAGAGTTGGTCAAATGTGTCCTTGGTCAGATGGAATGTGTTGAGCCAGTCTTGAGGATGGAACTCCTTAGTCACAACCCCATCCCACCAGTCTGATTTAGGCTCTGCAGGTGAGTAATGTCTCATGGGTGAGGGTCTTGAGGGGGAGGATGGTCTTGAAGGTGAGCTTGGTGGTGGCTGAAACTAAAAGAAAAGATAGTAGTTATGGATATTTGAATTGCCACTTTTTACTAATTGAAAAACCGTTAAAAGTTGGGATGTTTTAATCTCCTAGGATATTTGATTTTGTCTTTGAAATACTGCATGTGTTCTCTTGATAGTCACTTTACCTTATGTCAGGTTGATTCCACATGAAATTGTTACTTACTGTATGTGCAAGCCTCTTCATTTTGTTGAGGATATACATTCGATGTCTGATATGCCGTTGGATTTCCATCCGTTTATCCATGATGGCTTTTCTAATCTTCTCTCTACGCCTCATGGACAGATACAGAAGCCTCGACCTCCGTTCCACAACAGCTTTCTTCATAGAACTCTCCATGGCTTAGTGTCGAATCTAGCTACAGCATCAAAATGGAAACATGCGTGCAGCTAACTGCTATGTTTTCAAACTCAATTTGAGCTAGATAACGTTAACTCATTATAATGCCATGGGTGTTATCAGCACAGCCATTTATTAAGATACATAGATGGCTCTGGTTGAGTATTTTTTTTAGCTAAACTATTTGCTTGCTAGCTAACCTGTGTATACTGTTAGCAAAGGAAGTAGTTACGTTGATTAGATAACCTAACGACATAGCTTATGTGCGTTTTCAGAATTCACCAAACAGACGTTAGCTAGTTGCAGCAGCATTCTTCTCCTCTGGTAACGTGTGACTGTTCAGTGTTTTGATTTGAACAGCTTAGGTACGTAAGCATTTCCCACAATGCACTGCAATTTGGTCAGTAACATTTTATGCTAGCCAGCTAACAAGCTAGCACACTTAACTTTTACTTATTTCATTCTACATTATTGCGATTCAGTTGCTCGTCAATAAGATTAAAAAAATATATACTGGTGTGTCCTGACACCTGCATTCGATTTAAAATGATTTACTTCCGTGTCCAAGGCAATGTGTTTGGTATTTGGTAGCTTATCAGAGTTAGCTTAGTTTGCTAACGTTACCAAGCAGACGGGAAGGCTCCCTGTCTATTCTTCCGGACTTTAGTGAAGTTAGCTAGCTATCTGTGGTTTAGTGAAATGTCATCGACGTAGACTGAACCCTCGTTTCTTTGGTGGTGTTGTTTCTGTTAACTTGGTTAAAAAAATACATGGCATCCAAAGTGCAGAGGATCAGGTCCAGCAGTAGACTGCTCTTTTAACTGTGGCTTTCCCAATCAAGATCCAGCCAGCGAGGCACTACCACTACTATGGACCAAGAGTATCAGCGTCGCCTGCTTCGGCAGATCAACACTCAGAACGAAAACACTAGCCCCATTGTAAGTATTAATTATCATGCCACTCTCGCTTTTATTATATTACTGGGAACATTTCTGAAGGGTTATTAAAAGGAAGGTGTGTCTCACCTAACCTTAGTGGCGCAGTGATGAAATACTATTAGAACAATGTCATTTTAAAAGGGCACTGGCACTTGTTGGTTCACCATTTACTTGTCATGATTCATTATTAGTCATTATTTTACACGTTGTCATTGTACAGAAGGTGACCGAGGTGATGCGAAACCTGACGCCCAACAACTCCCCGATGTCCTCTCCCAGCAAGCATGGTGACAGGTTCATCCCATCCCGTGCAGGGGCCAACTGGAACATCAACTTCCACAGAATCAATGTATATGTCACTTAAACCTCTTTAATACCCTATCAATTATAATACATTACCTCACTATAGATTATTTTATTGATACATTTACATTTACATTTAAGTCATTTAGCAGACGCTCTTATCCAGAGCGACCTACAAATTGGTGCATTCACCTTATGACATCCAGTGGAACAACCACTTTACAATAGTGCATCTAAATATTTTAAGGGGGGGGTGAGAAGGATTACTTTATCCTATCCTAGGTATTCCTTAAAGAGGTGGGGTTTCAGGTGTCTCCGGAAGGTGGTGATTGACTCCGCTGTCCTGGCGTCGTGAGGGAGTTTGTTCCACCATTGGGGAGCCAGAGCAGCGAACAGTTTTGACTGGGCTGAGCGGGAACTGTACTTCCTCAGTGGTAGGGAGGCGAGCAGGCCAGAGGTGGATGAACGCAGTGCCCTTATTTGGGTGTAGGGCCTGATCAGAGCCTGGAGGTACTGAGGTGCCGTTCCCCTCACAGCTCCGTAGGCAAGCACCATGGTCTTGTAGCGGATGCGAGCTTCAACTGGAAGCCAGTGGAGAGAGCGGAGGAGCGGGGTGACGTGAGAGAACTTGGGAAGGTTGAACACTAGACGGGCTGCGGCGTTCTGGATGAGTTGTAGGGGTTTGATACATTTAGTCAGCTCATTGAGAAATGTGTATGTGATCTGTCTTTTTAGGAGAATGAGAAATCACCAAGTCCAAATAGAAAAACAAAGGATGTGACATCTGATAGCAGCAAAGGTAAGTTACATGACAAACTATGCTACATCGGATGAAATTACTAACATTTAAGAACGGCATACATTATAGTAGTTAATGTAACTGTGGTTCTGTATTAGCAGATGGGCTGGCCTACTCGGCTTTGCTGAAAAATGAGCTGCTCGGAGCAGGCATTGACAAAGTTCAGGACCCCCAGACAGAGGATAGACGGTTGCAGCCATCCACGCCGGAAAAGAGGAGTCTCTTCAGTGTAAGAATCTAATTTGTTTCCAAGCTACGTGAAGTTATTCTGGAGCAAGTTCTGACCCAAATCTTTTCCTTTATGTGCAGTACTCACTCAGTGCTAGGAGCACAACAGATGAGGACAATGGCATCTCTCCCTACTCATTGTCACCTGTCAGTAGCAAAAGGTAAATTCATAAGTTGGTGTCTCTGTAAAAAGATGCAGGGTGGTTACTGTTAACTTCAAATCAATGTTTTTTCATTTCTATGCAGTCAGAAGTTGCTACGGTCACCCAGGAAGCAGACTCGTAAAATCTCAAAGATCCCATTCAAGGTCTTGGATGCTCCAGAACTACAGGATGACTTCTACCTCAACCTTGTGGACTGGTCTGCTTTAAATGTACTGAGTGTTGGCTTAGGCACATGCGTCTATCTCTGGAGTGCCTGCACCAGCCAGGTACGGCTTGTGTGACAAATACATGTGCATATGATTTAATTAGCCTCTCATTCCACATGGTGTTCATTTCTATACAAACCCTCAGAGAGCATTGATTTGTCTTTCCAGGTAACTCGTCTGTGTGACTTATCAGTGGAGGGAAATTCTGTTACGTCCGTGGGCTGGTCAGAGAGAGTGAGTTAAACTCTATATCTGCCGTTTGTAAATCCCACCATAACACTTTTTACTTGCTCTAGCTGTTTTTTGTGTGTGTGGTTTCCTGACTCCAATGCTGTGCGTTTCTGATTCAGGGCAATCATTTGGCGGTGGGGACTCACAAAGGCTACGTACAGATCTGGGATGCAGCAGCTGGCAAAAAGCTCTTTACACTAGAGGGTCACACTGCTAGAGTTGGTGAGCACTCAGTGGAAATTCCCTGTTATAGATGTAGCATACTAGTTGTTCATTTCATTGGTCTCTCCCTCACCATTCCCATGTCTTATCTTCCACAGGTGCACTGGCATGGAACGCAGACCAGTTGTCATCAGGTAGTCGAGACCGTATGATCCTGCAGAGGGACATTCGCACACCACCTCTCCAGTCTGACCGTCAGTTGCAGGGTCACCGGCAGGAAGTATGTGGTCTGAAGTGGAGTACAGACCACCAGCTGCTTGCCTCTGGGGGCAATGACAATAAGGTATAATAGCATATATCATGACTCTGTGTCCATATCCCTTAGATATGGCTTTTAACATTGATTAGCTAAGTTTACAACATAACAACCTCACCAACCATGTATGTCTGTTCTGGTTATGGCCTGCATTTCTCTCAGCTGCTTGTGTGGAACCACTCTAGTACGGCACCAATGCAGCAGTACACGGATCACCTAGCTGCAGTCAAAGCCATCGCCTGGTCCCCCCACCAGCACGGGCTGCTGGCGTCTGGGGGAGGAACGGCTGACCGCTGCATTCGCTTCTGGAACACGCTCACTGCACAGCCACTGCAGTGCATGGACACAGGCTCGCAGGTCTGCAACCTGGCATGGTCGAAACATGCCAATGAACTGGTATGTACCACTCAATGTTGTGATGGTGATCCTATAATGTTATTTAAACTTTGATGGTCTGGTGGCACTCTCCCTTTTCTATAGGTCAGCACACATGGTTACTCTCAGAATCAGATCCTGGTGTGGAAATATCCTGCACTCAGTCAAGTAGCCAAGCTTACCGGACACTCGTACAGGGTACTCTACCTGGTAAAGTAACATTGTCTTGTTTTGATGTTCCTAACCTCCTAGCTTTTCCTAATGTTCTGATATTGTTTGTCCCCTGCACTATGAAGGCAATGTCTCCTGATGGTGAGGCCATTGTCACAGGGGCTGGTGATGAAACGCTACGCTTCTGGAATCTCTTTAGTAAAACACGGTCAACAAAGGTGCTAAAGCGGAGTTGATTTTTCACATTTGTGTACAGTACACACTACACTCAAATCTGCTCTTAAATTACAGTACTTTTTCTATGTTTTACTTTCTTGTTGTCCTGTGATTTTAAATAAACTTTTTCCTCTTTTTATTCAGGAATCGGTGTCTGTTTTAAACCTCTTTACCAGGATAAGATAACAGCAACGCAAGAATAGACTTGATGGAGTGCCTTGAATTCATTACAACATTCATCAACACAATGCAAAAGAATGACCTAACATGGACATGACATATTGTCATGGAGGAGGAAATCACTGTTTTTACTTTTCCCAGAAACAGAAAATAATTTGTCCTCAATGTTTTTATTAGATTTATTTCTATTCATGTACACTTCAATATACCGTTATGCTTTTTCTATGTTGATTTTTGTATTCCATGTCTATGTTAAAAGTATGTGTTAAAGGAGCCTTAAAGTACAATGTAGAGAAATGGATCTACAATTTTAGTTTATTTTTTTTGCCATTTGAAATTCTATATTTGAATGTTATATAGACTGGGGCAAATTGTATAATATAGTGGCAATCATGGCAATCCATGGTAGTTGTTTTAAGAAAAACAATTAACTTTTGGAATTAACAAAATAGCCACTAAATGTGTCAAAGCACTACATTGAATATAGTAGGGTGGAGTGAACAAAACTGAGTAAAATGTGATGTTACATTTCTGGAACTCAAGAACAAGATAACAAGAGTATTGCAAAAGAAATGTCTGGTGTTTTCTTAGACTTTACTGAGTTAAAAAAAATATATAAATACTGAGTTATAGTTCATATAAGGAAATTAGCTTAAATTAGACCCTAATGAATAGATTTCACATGACTGGGAATAAAGAAATGCATCTCTTGGTCGAGGACACCTTTATTTTATTTTTTAGTGCTGTGGATCAAAACCAGTCAGTATCTGGTGTGACCACCTTTTGCCTCATGCAGTGTGACACATCTTCGCTTAGAGTTGATCAGACTGTTGTGCTCTTTGGATTGTTGTCCCACTCTTCAATGGCTGTGCGAAGATTCTGGATTTTGGCGGGAACTGGAAAACGCTGTCGTACAGGGTGATCCAGAGCAGCCCAAACATGCCAAATGGGTGACATTTCTGTTGAGTATGCAGGCCATGGAAGAACTGGGACATTTTCAGCTTCTAGGAATTGTGTACACATCCTTGCGACATGGGGCCATGTATTACCATGATCAAACGTGAGGTGATGGCCGCGAATGAATGGCACAGCAATGGGCCTCAGGATCATGTCACGGTATGTACATTCAAATTGCCATTAATAAAATGCGCTTGTGTTTGTTGTATGTTGTATAGATGGGGGCAAAAATGCACAGCTTATGCCTGCCAATACCATAACCCCACTGCTACCATGGGGTAGTCTAAGCAAACTTCTCGTCCACATGACGGCATACACACCAGCTGCCCAGTACAGTTGAAACCAGGCTTTATCTGTGAAGAGCACACTTCGAAGGTGAGCATTTGCCCACTGAGCTCTGTTACGATGCCAATCTGCAGTCAGGTCAAGACCCTGGTGAGGATGACAAGCATGCAGATGAGCTTCCTTGAGACGGTTTATGCAGAAATTCTTTGGTTGTGCAAACCCACCGTTTCATCAGATGTCTGGGTGGCTCGTCTCAGACCATCCTGCATGGGAAGAAGTCGGATGTGGAAGTTCTGGGCTGGTGTGGTTACATGTGGTCTGCTGTTGGGAGGCCGGTTGGATGTACTGCCAAGTTCTTTAAAACAATGTTTATAGTAGAGAAATTAACATTGAATTCTCTCCCAATAGCTCTGGTGGACATTTCTGCATTCATCATTTCAATTGCACACTCCTTCAAAACTTGAGGCATCTGTGGCATTGTGTTGTGTGACAAAACTGCACTTTTTAGAGTGGCGTTTTATTGTCCCCCAGCACAAGGTGCATCTGTGTAATGATCATGATGTTTAATCAGTTTCTTGATATGCCACACCTGTCAGGTGAATGGATTATCTTGGGAAAGGAGAAACACTCACCAACAGGGATGTAAACACATTTTTGCAACAAAAACAATGAAATAAATAAGCTTTTCATGCTTTCTGGGATGTTTTCTTTTAGCTCATGAAACATGGGTCCAACACGTGTTTATATTTTTGTTCAGTATACTTTTTAAATGTGCAACTTCATCGTCATGAGCCAATCTAAACAACCATCTGGTTTTGGCCTATTAGCAGGGCCGGACCTCCCATTAAGCAAGACTATAGCGGCACTTCAATTTGGGGCGGCATTTTGACAATTTGGCTGCCGCCCTCCAGCGCCACCAGCTCATAGCCTTGCTGCAGTTCGACTAGTATTGGACTTGATAGACGACAATACTTAGACTTTTACATGTCATTTGATACAGTTGAACATTATTTTCTTTTAAGAATTCGATTTTTTGGTTTTGATCAGTATTTTCAAAGTGTAATTAAGACACTTTACAATATTAATAACAGCTCTGTTAAATTATCCCATGGAACTTCACAAAGATTCGACATTAGACGTGGAATTAAACAAGGATGCCCAATTTCTCCTTTATTATTTTTATTGGTCAGACAAGTTATGGCACATCATATAAATAAGGCTAGTTTTAGGGGTATTCAGATACAAGACAAAGAGATAAAATGTTCACAATTGGCTGACGACACCACTTTTTTTTATCATAATGAAGTCAGGAAAGCTATTGAGTGTATTAATGCCTTCTCACATGTATCAGGTTTATCTCTGAATATTAGGAAATGTGAATTATTTGTGTTGAAAAGATATGACGTAAACTCAGTATGTAATATCCCTGTAAAAGATGTGATAACATATCTTGGTATTAAAGTTAGCAAAGATTAGAAAGAAAGAGCCAACTTAAATTGCTCTCCTATTGTAGAGAAAATTGGAAAGAGATGTAACTCCTGGTTATTAAGAGAGCTGTCTTTATCTGGACGAGTACTTTTATCACAATCTGAAGGTCCAGATGAGTTTATACCTCCATTGCCTTAGATGTTCCTCTGTCAGTAACTAAAATGGTTGATACTAAATGATTTAACTTCATATGGAGGAATAAACCTCATTATTTAAGACA
Source organism: Oncorhynchus gorbuscha (assembly GCF_021184085.1). Taxonomy (NCBI): domain Eukaryota; kingdom Metazoa; phylum Chordata; class Actinopteri; order Salmoniformes; family Salmonidae; genus Oncorhynchus; species Oncorhynchus gorbuscha. The sequence continues at coordinate 31,578,307 of NC_060187.1, forward strand.
AGCGGTAACATGTAGCACCCAGGGTGAGGGAGGGTTGAATTCTCTGGATATTAAAACCTCTAATATAATCTTTAAGATTAAATGGATACAAAACTATTTAAGAAATAAAGATTGCATTTGGAATATCATGCCTAATTTAATATTCCAACAGATTGCTGGTCTAGAATTCTTACTCAAATGCAACTTTAATATGGGTAAAATCCCAATTAAGCGTGCAAACTTTCATAATCAAGTACTTCTACAAACACAATTTTTCCCCACATAGGTATACAATCTGGAATAATAAAGACATAAATACAAAAACAAGTCTTTATTTTCCAGAACTGGTTTGATAACAACATTATCTGGGTTAAACAATTATTGAACAATGATGGACAATTATATGATTATCCAGAATTTATTAGAACACACAATTTTACATTCACTCCTGAGGAGTATCAAATTGTTGTTAGAGCTGTCCCTAAAGGTGCTATTCTTCTTTTAGGAGAATATAACAATACTCCAAGTGCAACTGTTGAGGATTTCGTAGCCTCAATACAATTAGAAGGAATCGACATTTTAAACTATAAATGTAATAACATGTATATAAGGAAACTATGTCAATGGTCAATATGTTACTATTCCCGCTGGTAAAATGTACTGGAATGCAGCCCTAGGACAAGTGAACTGGAAAGTTCCAAGTTGATCCAAATGATATGGACCCTGATTTAACTATCATTGTTAATTTGTTTATCTTTCATGGAAGATTCTTTGTCCATAAAATGATGTGGGCAGAGAACAAACCCCTCTTCACATTATTTAAGATAGAATTTAAATATTATTTTGAAATGATCAGTAAATGTAAAAACAAAAAAGCAATACGCACCATAAAAGTATTTAACAAATTGAAAATGAATCTTGAATGTAATACTGTTAGGTTTATGTACTCTTGTTTGTATATTTATATTTTTTGTATTTGTTGTGTGCATACATCTTTTTTTAAAGCAAGTTTAAATAACAATTTAAAAAGCCATGCTGCAGTTCCCGCCCCAACCCCATTCCCACTTCTCTCGAAGTTCACTCCCAATATCCTTGGTAACTATGGAGATGTGCGTGTTTATATGGGATTATCCAATTGTGAAACATTCATAAAAATGAATCTGCCAATTAAATTATTGTATTTTTATTAAATTTGTTTGTGTGTGTGACGAAAACGATTAGTGATTAAGGCAGTAGCCTAACCTCGCTTGTTAACGTTAGCTAGCTACTACTAGTGGATATTGTTTTAGCTAAAAGTAATCTATAGAGATTTGAAACAATTTGCTACCAAGTCTAAGAGACAAAAACTATCAGGACGCAAATATTTTTTTTAAACAATGAGAAAAGAGGCACAATCTCAAACCAAAGAAAAATTCGCTGGTGAAATTGATCAGCGTGCAGCAATGACCATCAGCTGGTGTGGAGAATGACAAGCCTACGAGGACAGGCCATTCATTCGCCGAGAACGACGAGCCCCAGTTCGCTGATCCTAGCTGCGAAGAAGGCAAACCGGAGGAGTCGGACCTGCACTTCCACCAATGATTAAAGCTCTCTGGCTGGACTAGAACTGGTGGTCGCACCAGGCCTAGCCACACCTCCAAACAATGTTGGCGAAGACCCTACTATCTTGGACCCAGACTCAGATTCGTCGCTCTCCACTCTAGGTGGAGACGAAAAATAAATAAATGTTGAAACTGATGTTGGGCAATCAAATTCGATATGTAAATAAGCGAAATTCGTTAAGGCTGGGTCATTGACCTAAAACTTATTTTACACAACTCCAGCGAAACTAGGCCCGCCATGCATTTATGAAAGCAGTTGTTTCCAAAGATCAAATGATCATACTCTGTTTTACAGTTCCACAGAAATATTCAAATATATGTTAAATATGTTATATAAAAGTGTTAACAATTATGGGGTCACGCCATGTGTGATATGGGGTCATGCCATCATAGCACTGAGACTGCACTCGTGAAGGTGGTAAGGGTTAGGGTTAGGGTTAGCTCTGCATCTGTCCTGGTGCTCCTAGACCTTAGTGATGCTTTTGATACCATCGATCACCACATTCTTTTTATTTTTTTCATTTATTTGTTCAACTTTATTTAACCAGGTTGGCTAGTTGAGAACATGTTCTCATTTGCAACTGCGACCTGGCCAAGATAAAGCATAGCAATTCGAAACATACAACAACACACGAGTTACACATGGAATAAACAAAACATAATCAATAATACAGTAGAACAAAAGAAAAAAAAAAGTCTATATACAGTGAGTGCAAATTAGGTAAGATAGGGGAGTTAAGGCAATAAATAGGCCATGGTGGCAGAGTAATCACAATATAGCAATTAAACACTGGAATGGTAGATGTGCAGAAGATTAATGTGCAAGTAGAGATACTGGGGTGCAAAGGAGCAAGATAAATAAATAAATACAGTATGGGGATGAGGTAGGTAGATAGATGGGCTGTGTACAGGTGCAGTGATCTGTGAGCTGCCCTGACAGCTGGCGCTTAAAGCTTGTGAGGGAGATAAGAGTCTCCAGCTTTAGAGATCTTTGCAGTTCGTTCCAGTCATTGGCAGCAGAGAACTGGAAGGAAAGACGACCAAAGGAGGAATTGACTTTGGGGCTGAGCAGTGAGATATACCTGATGGAGCGCGTGCTATGAGTGGGTGCTGCTATGGTGACCAGTGAGCTGAGATAAGGCTGGGTTTTACCTAGCAGAGACTTGTAGATAACTTGTAGCCAGTGGGTTTGGCGACGAGTATGAAGCGAGGGCCAACCAACGAGAGCGTACAGGCCTCAATGGTGGGTAGTGTATGGGGCTTTGGTGACAAAACGGATGGCACTGTAATAGACTGCATCCAGTTTGTTGAGTAGAGTGCTGGAGGCTATTTTATAGATGACATCACCGAAGTCGAGGATCGGTATGTTGGTAAGTTTTACGAGGGTATGTTTGGCAGCATGAGTGAAGGATGCTTTGTTGCGATATAGGAAGCCGATTCTAGATTCAATTTTGAATTGGAGATGCTTAATAAGGTACGGTGGGATTCGAAATGGTCGGTAATCTGTTTGTTAACTTGGCTTTCAAAGACCTTAGAAAGACAGGGTAGTATAGATATAGGTCTGTTGTCATGTTTTGTCATATATTGTCTTGTCATTATGCTTTCCCTTCTGTTCGTTTCCCCCTGCTGGTCTTATTAGGTTCGTTCCCTTTTTCTATCCCTCTCTCTCCCCCTCCCTCTCTCTCTTCTCTCTATCGTTCCGTTCCTGCTCCCAGCTGTTCCTATTCCCCTAATCAATCATTTAGTCTTCCCACACCTGTTCCCGATCCTTTCCCCTGATTAGAGTCCCTATTTCTTCCCTTGTTTTCCGTTCCTGTCCTGTCGGATCCTTGTATGTATTGGTCACCGTGCTGTGTTTGTGTATCGCCCAGTCGTGTCGTGTTTCCCTCAGATGCTGCGTGGTGAGCAGGTGTCTGAGTCTGCTAGGTTCAAGTGCCTTCCCGAGGCTACCTGCTGTTCAAGATCGAGTCTCCAGTCGGTTCTCGTCATTACGAGTGGAAGTTGTGTTTTTTGATTGTATTTTACTTTACTGGATTAAAGACTCTGTTTTCGCCAAGTCGCTTTTGGGTCCTCATTCACCTGCATAACAGAAGGATCCGACCAAGAATGGACCCAGCGACTATGGATTCTCTCTACTCTACTCTCGAGTTCCAGGGAGCGATGCTCGGCAGACACGAGCAGGAATTGTCTGCTGCTCGGCATGCCGTTGAGACCCTGGCCGCTCAGGTCTCCGACCTCTCAAGACAGTATCAGAGTCTTCGTCTCGTGTCACCAGCTACTTCCGGTTCTTCCGAGCCTCCGGAACCTAGGGTTAATAACCCACCTTGTTATTCTGGGCAGCCCACTGAGTGCCGCTCCTTTCTCACCCAGTGTGATATCGTGTTCTCTCTCCAACCCAACACATACTCAGAGAGAGAGCTCGGATTGCCTACGTCATATCACTCCTTACTGGTCGGGCTCGGCAGTGGGGCACAGCTATCTGGGAGGCAAGCGCTGAGTGTACTAACAATTATCTGAACTTTAAAGAGGAGATGATAAGGGTTTTTGATCGCTCAGTTTTTGGGAAAGAAGCTTCCTGGTCCCTGTCTTCCCTATGTCAAGGTAATCGATCCATAACGGATTACTCAATAGAGTTTCGCACTCTTGCTGCCTCCAGTAACTGGAACGAGCAGGCGTTGCTCGCTCGTTTTCTGGAGGGACTCCACGCTAAGGTTAAGGATGAGATTCTCTCTCGGGAGGTTCCATCCAGCGTGGATTCTTTGATTGAACTCGCTATTCGCATTGAACGACGGGTAGATCTTCGTCACCGAGCTCATAGAAGAGAGCTCGCGTTAACTGTGTCTCCCCTCTCTCCGACACTACCGTCTTTCCCCACTGACTCAGGTGTTGAGCCCATGCAGCTGGGGGTATTCGCATCTCGACTAAGGAGAGGGAACGGAGAATCACCAACCGCCTCTGTCTCTATTGCGGTTCCGCTGGTCATTTTGTCATTTCATGTCCAGTTAAAGGCCAGAGCTCATCAGTAAGCGGAGGGCGACTGATAAGCGCTACTAGACGGTCCTCTCCGTCAAGTACATGTACTACTTTACCGGTCCATCTACGCTGGACCGGATCGGCAGCTTCCTGCAGTGCATTAATAGACTCTGGGGCAGAGGGCTGTTTTATGGACGAAGCCTGGGCGCGGGAACATGACATTCCTCTCAGACAGTTAGGGAGCCCACGGTCATGTTTGCCTTGGATGGTAGTCCTCTCCCCAGTATATTATATGAAACACTACCTTTAACCCTCACTGTATCTGGTAACCATAGTGAGACCATTTCTTTTTTGATTTTTTGTTCACCTTTTACACCTGTTGTTTTGGGTCATCCCTGGCTAGTGTGTCATAATCCTTCTTTTGATTGGTCTAGTGGTTCTGTCCTTTCCTGGAGCGTTTCTTGTCATGTGAAGTGTTTAATGTCTGCTATTTCTCCTGTTTGTTCTGTCCCCTCTTCTCAGGAGGAACCTGGTGATTTGACAGGAGTGCCGGAGGAATATCATGGTCTGCGCACGGTCTTCAGTCGGTCCAGAACCAACTCCCTTCCTCCTCACCGGTCGTATGATTGTTGTTCTGATCTCTTTAAGAAGCGTTTTGCATCCGCTCCTATCCTTGTTGCACCTGACGTCACTAAACAGTTTATTGTTGAGGTTGACGCGTCGGGGTGGGCGTGGGAGCCATTCTGTCCCAGCGCTCCGATACTGACGATGGGGTCCACCCTTGTGCGTATTTTTCTGCTTCTGCTCCTGGTCTTGCTGGGTCTCAGTCTGTTCCCTGCCATCGCATCTCTCCTGTTCTTGTTCCTGCCCTTGCTGTGTCTCAGTCTGTCCCTAGTTGTTACTCTCCTGGCCTGTTTGGTCCTGTTTGCTCTAAAGTTTTCAGTTCTCTACCCGTGTCTCATTTTTTTTTTTTTAGAGTAGTACCCTAGTTTCCCTTTTTTTTTTTTCGTTTTTCGTTACGGTCCTGAGGAGAGGAGTTGGGTTCTTTCTCGGGACGTGCTGGACCGTTTGTGATCTATGATTTCCTCCGTTGCCGCCAGTGTTCCTCCTCGAGAGCGCCAGGAGGCGCTCGGTGAGTGGGGGTACTGTCATGTTTTGTCATATATTGTCTTGTCATTATGCTTTCCCTTCTGTTCGTTTCCCCTGCTGGTCTTATTAGGTTCGTTCCCTTTTCTATCCCTCTCTCTCCCCCTCCCTCTCTCTCTTCTCTCTATCGTTCCGTTCCTGCTCCCAGCTGTTCCTATTCCCCTAATCAATCATTTAGTCTTCCCACACCTGTTCCCGATCCTTTCCCCTGATTAGAGTCCCTATTTCTTCCCTTGTTTTCCGTTCCTGTCCTGTCGGATCCTTGTATGTATTGGTCACCGTGCTGTGTTTGTGTATCGCCCAGTCGTGTCGTGTTTCCCTCAGATGCTGCGTGGTGAGCAGGTGTCTGAGTCTGCTAGGTTCAAGTGCCTTCCCGAGGCTACCTGCTGTTCAAGATCGAGTCTCCAGTCGGTTCTCGTCATTACGAGTGGAAGTTGTGTTTTTTTGATTGTATTTTACTTTACTGGATTAAAGACTCTGTTTTCGCCAAGTCGCTTTTGGGTCCTCATTCACCTGCATAACATCTGTAGCAGTTTGGGTCTAGAGAGTCACCCCCTTTGAAGAGGGGGATGACCGCGGCAGCTTTCCAATCTTTGGGAATCTCAGACGATACGAAAGAGAGGTTGAACAGGCTAGTAATAGGGGTTGCGACAATTTCGGCAGATCATTTTAGAAAGGGTCCAGATTGTCTAGCCTGGCTGATTTGTAGGGGTCCAGATTTTGCAGCTCTTTCAGAACATCTGCTATCTGGATGTGGGTGAAGGGGAAATGGTGGGGCTTTGGCTGTGGAGGGTGCCGGGCAGTTGACCGTGGTAGGGGTAGCCAGGTGGAAAGCATGGCAAGCCGTAGAGAAATGCTTATCGAAATTTTGGAAAGATGGAAAACCCAAATTGGTCTACACTGACAAGTTCTGGCCTGGTTTAGATCTGATCTGTCGGAAAGATATCAGTTTGTCTCTGTGGATGGTTTGTCTTCTGACAAATCAACTGTAAATTTCAGTGTTCCTCAAGGTTTTGTTTTAGGTCCACTATTGTTTTCACTATATATTTTACCTCTTGGTGATGTCATTTGGAAACATAATATTAACTACCACTGCTATGGGGACGATACACAACTGTACATTTCGATGAAACATGGTGAAGCCCTAAAATTGCTCTCCCTGGAAGCCTGTATTTCAGACATAAGGAAGTGGATAGCGGCAAATGTTTTACTTTTAAACGAGGACAAAACAGAGATGCTAGTTCTAGGTCCCAAGAAACAAAGAGATCTGTTGGATCTGACAATTAATCTTGCTGGTTGTACAGTCATCTCAAATAAAACTGTGAAGAACCTCTGTGTTACTCTGGACCCTGATCTTTCTTTTGACAAACATATCAAGAATATTTCAAGGACAGTTTTTTTCCATCTTTGTAACATTGCAAAAATCCAAAACATTCTGTGCAAAAATGATGCAGAAAAATTAATCCATGCTTTTGTCACTTCTAGATTAGACTACTGCAATGATGTACTCTCCTGCTACCTGGATAAAGCACTAAATAAACTTCAGTTAGTGCTAAACACGGCTTCTATAATCTTGACTAGAACCAAAAAAATGGATCATATTACTCCAGTGCTAGATTCCCTACACTGGCTTCCTGTTAAGGCTAGGGCTAATTTCAAGGTTTTACTGCTAACCTACAAAGCATTACATGGGCTTGCTCCTACCTATCGTTCCGATTTGGTCCTGCTGTACATACCTACACATATGCTATGGTCACAAGACCCAGGCGTCCTTATTGTCCCTAGAATTTCTAAGCAAACAGCTGGAGGCAGAGCTTTCTCTCATAGAGCTCCATTTTTATAGAATGGTCTGCCTATCCATGTGAGAGACGCAGACTCTGTCTCGACCTTTAAGTCTTTATTTGAGACTCATATTTTCAGCAGATCCTATGATTGAGTGTAGTCTGGCCCAGGGGTGTGAAGGTGAACGAAAGGGCACTGGAGCGTCGAACTGCCCTTGCTGTCTCTGCCTGGCCGGTTCCCCTCTCTCCACTGGGATTCTCTGCCTCTAACCCTATTACAGAGGCTGAGTCACTGGCTTACTGGTGCTCTTCCATGCGTCATTTGAGTGGGTTGCGTCACTGACGTGATCTGGTCCGGGTTGGCGCCGCCCTCGGGGTCGTGCCGTGGGGGAGATCTTTGTGGGCTATACTTGGCCTTGTCTCAGGGTAGTAGGTTGGTGGTTGAAGATATCCCTCTAGTGGTATGGGGGCTGTGCTTTGGCAAAGTGGTTGGGGTTATATCCTACCTGTTTGGCCCTGTCCGGGGGTATCGTCGGACAGGGCCACAGTGTCTCCCGACCGCTCCTGTCTCAGCCTCCAGTATTTATGCTGCAATAGTTTATGTGTCAGGGGGCTAGGGTCAGTCTGTTATATCTGGAGTATTTCTCCTGTCTCTTCCGGTGTCCTGTGTGAATTTAAGTATGCTCCCTCTAATTCTCTCTCTCTCTTTTCTTTCGGAGAACCTGAGCCCGAGGACCATGCCTCAGGACTACCTGGCCTGATGACTCCTTGCTGTCCCTAGTCCACCTGGTCATGCTGCTGCTCCAGTTTCAACTGTTCTGCCTGTGGCTATGGAACCCTGACCTGTTCACTGGACGTGCTACCTTCTCCCGGACGTGCTGTTTTGGACTCTCTCTCTACCGCACCTGCTGTCTCTAACTCTGATTGATCGGCTATGAAAATCCAACTGACATTTACTCCTGAGGTGCTTTCCTGTTGCACCCAAAACAACCACTGATTATCTGACCCACTTGTCATCTATGAACGTTTGAACATCTTGGCCATGTTCTGTTATAATCTCTACCCAGAAGAGGACTGGCCATCCCTCAGAGCCTGGTTCCTCTCTAGGTTTCTTCCTAGGTTCTGGCCTTTCAGGGAGTTTTTCCCAGCCACTGTGCTTCTACATCTGCATTGCTTGCTGTTTGGGGTTTTAGGCTAGGTTTCTGTACAGCACTTTGTGACATCGGCTGATGTAAAAAGGGCTTTATAAATACATTTGATTGATTGATTTTTTTAACAGGTGAGATATTATTAATGAGAAACTTGTTTTCCTACTATAGGTAGTAGGGTGCATAATGACATCAACATTGTAACTCTCCGATGCAGAGGTTAAATATAATTGGAGGTTATTTCTTCATCTTCCAAAAAATAAGTAGTAAACCCACCTGTTCGACGGACACAATTATCCTATCCATCGATGTCGTTATAGCCAAATACTCCAACACTGTCGTATGCACTGATTAAATACCCGTGTCTGGGAAGGGCTTGGTGTGTTTGACTAAAACCAGGGCTCGAATTGAGTGAGGGTATCACATACCCTTTGTTAAATAAAAGGGCAAAAATGAAATCTATTGTTTGCTTTATATTTTGAAATAAATACATAAAACGTATCCAGATTACATAAAGCGTTCTATAACAATGCTTAACTCTGTGATGCCTTATGGTAGAAACAAGCTCTAAAATGACTGTGAAAGACGTGACTCCGATGCATATGGGGATATATTGATTCCTCTCTATGACAATCTGAAGCTAAATTCCAGCCTATAATATTCGAGGAGATAAAACAAATACTTTGCTATTCTTTCCCTATATAAACTGAGCTTTTCTCTTTTGAAATGAGAAGATGTTTGTTTAAACCCAGGTAGCTTTTAGGGAAGCACTTCTGTTGCTGGGTTATACAACCGAGAAGTACCCAGCATTTGAAGCTTACAGTTTTCTGCGTCAGTAGAGCCTGTCTGGGTGGAAAGGTAACTTCTGAAAGTGCCATGCGTAGATGAATAAGGATGTCTAAATGTCATTATTTTTGTCTCGCCTAGGGCGGCAGAACATCCAGGGCATTCGTGATTTTATCAATGTAATCCGATTGAAAATATTAGGCTATGTTATTGACATTGAACTGATAATATAGCCTACTAAACAGATGTATTAAAAATGTGTTTAACCTATTAATTGGCCTGCTATTATGTTCTGCTCCTCCGACTTTTAGCGGAGAAAAAAATAGTCCGAAACCCAAACCTAGTGGGGGCAGATTTTTATCTCGCCTAGTGCTGCAGAACGTCCAGGACCGGCCCTGACTATTAGGTCTTTATTATTATTTGCCATATGACTGGAATATGTATTTATACGGAATGGTGAAGTGGATGAAACCTGCTGCTCTGACTACTTTATTGAGGGGAAAATGTACTTACTCTGATGTGGTTGTCCCGCCTATCTATTTTATAATTAATGCACTAACTTTAAGTCATTCTGGATAAAAATCGTCTGCTAAATTACTCAAATGTAAGTTTCCCATTTTGTGTAACCTTTTCGTGTTCATTACGGAAACCGTTTAAGAATCACACAGACCAAAACGAGAATTCCGAATTGACAAATCCAGGTCGATCTCGTTCAGTTTGCTTCCGAAATGTTTTGCAATAGAATCGGCGTAATGTTGTAGAACGTTTGACGTACTATTTGTCCTGTTTCAGAACGTAAGCAAACGTCACCGGATATGCTGCAGAGCGGGAAGTTGAACGGGCGGAAAAATAACAAGCGCCCAACTGAGCAGAGTCGGACAGTTAACTTTTCTTGCCATCTTTTTGACAGTCAATCACTTGGAAGCAAATCTACTTTGCCATCGTACTATTACAGCCACCTGTGAAGCTAAAATGTACTTGCTAGTATTCGATTTTGGTGAGAATTATTGAGCTGGATAGCTAGCTAACGCCTCGCTTGTTTTGTCTGGAGAAGGATGGGAGACAGGACCCTGCTGCGGGAGCTAAAGCGGTGGGCGATTGAAGAATTTAATCTACCAACCCAAAGTCTCCCAAACGACAACTACTTTAAAACGTGCGTAACGTCATTCATAAATGTCCAATTTAACGTACATGCACTTTTTTTGGCCTTGTTGAGCTATTCCTTTTTGTCTTGGTAGCAATTCTAACTACAGTCTTTCATATCGGCAATTTCAGACTAATTAAAACGAATTTGTCCCAACATTGAGTTAACCCAAGTGACGTTAAGTATATTGATGTTTGTTTTGATTCAGGTTATGTGTTGGCCCGGGTGCCTCTATATGGAGATATGTCACACAACATATTTTCAATCAGAGGTGGGTATGCAGACAGGTTTTTACAACCTTATTAATTATACTTCCTAGTGTTTCTATCAATTTTTGTTTGTAGTAGCTAGGTCAACTATTGTCGTTTTGTCCTTTTACGTGTGTTCTTCCAATATCTTCTCTATTCCTTTCTCTTTGCAGGAATGTAAGGGTTATGCGTGGAAATCTCCGATGGTATCCTTTATTTTTGGTGTCTTGAGTTATCTACAAATGTGATAATTTCATTGTCTCTGAGATGACACCAACTCTTGATAGGATAACTGCCTAATTTCTCTGATATTAATGACACACAGGTTTTGTTGTATGTACAGTTATACAAGCCTTGACATTGTGCTCTCTCAGGTACAAAGTTCTGCACGATAAGGAGGTACAACCATATTTCTCTAAACAGATGTCTAGATAGTTTGATAGTCTTAAATGTGATACTGTAGCAATGTGTTAGTGTTATGTTTTCTGTGTGCTCATTCTTTTACATTATTGTATGTACACATTTGCAGTTGAAACAAGTAGTGGGGCAGAGTGATGCTGCTAAGCGGTTTGAGCTTCAGGAGCAGATAGATGAGCTGAGAGTAGAACTAAACCACCTGGACTCTCAAATCAATGGGACTGAAGCACAGCTGGTTACTGAGGGTGAGCATTTGGCCAAATATATACTTTTTTCTACATACCACATCCCAAAATCTGCTAGGTCTGTATATGTGAATGTCCTCTTTCGCCTTGACGCGCTGTTCTCTGTAATCCCTTTGTATTGAGTAGAGGAGTCCATTAACCGGAGCTGGGAGATGGTGGAGGAGAACCAATGCAGGGAGCTGCTTTTACAGGCTTTTAAGCAGCGCTGCATGAAGGAGCGCCACTCTCTTTCAGAGGATATCCTCAAGATCAGTGGACACTCCCAGGTTCTGGAGCAGCTGTCTAGGTGTGCTTGCTAGAGCCTCTGCCGTTTACCCTTTTACCATTTCTTACCACACTTCCACATGCATTTGACACCTCAAGCCAACCCTAAAATCCATTCTTTACTTTTGGTGTGTTTTGCAGGAGGGCAGAGGTGAAGGTGGTGTTTGGAAATGAAACCTCCAATAGCAGTGGGGACCATCTCAACCCATCAGGAGCAGAGCCTAAGGTTGTGGTAAGTGCTTTACTATATTTTATTACTTATATGATAGTCTTCGAAGTGATGGTTTTGCATTTTACTGGTCTTGTTTATTTTTCTCCTTAGCGTAACATCCGAGAGTTGTGTGATGAAAGACTCCAGTTCTTCCAGTCTTTGCAAGAGAGTGAACTGAACATGACATCTTCCACTGCCACACAGTAAGAATCATCAGATGGTTTTATATAGGAACCGGAGTCATCCATGGGATACTTCTATTGATAAATCATTGATCTCTCTCTTTCTTCAGCTTGACACGTGAACAGAGAACTGCAGTATTTCAGCATTGGTTAAGTACTGTGGAGGTAAGTTGCATTGTTTGCACCTAGATAGTTACATCATGTTCTGTTTCTTATTTTCTTTATTTGAGTGAGAATCATATTGTTATTTTTTTAAAATCTCATCAGGACTTGTTGCAATGCTATCCTCCGAACCAAGTGCTGTCAGCCTTGCAGTACCTGGCCAAGGGACAGGAAATGGCATTGGAGGAGATGCTTGCCTCTTTGGGTATGGCTCGTGATGTTGCTGCATTACGGTAAATGGTAAAAAAAAAAAAGTCTTTAACATTTTTTTATTGTATTTTAACCCCTTTTCTCCACAATTTCAACCTTGTCTCATCGTTGCAACTCGGGAGGCGAAGGTTGAGTCATGTGTCCTCTGAAACATGACCCGCCAAACTCGGAGGAAACACCATTCAACTGGCCCGCCACTAGGAGTAATTAGGGCGTGATGAGCCAAGTAATGCCCCCCTGGCCAAACGCTCCCCTGACCTGGAAGATTCTGGGCCAATTGTGCACCACCCTATGGGACTACCGAACATGGCCGGGTTGTGATTCAGCCCGGGATCGTTCCCGGGTCTGTAGTGATGCCTATAGCACTGCAAAGCAGTGCCTTAGACCGCTGTGACACTCAGGAGGCTGATAAATGGTTAAATTGATAATGTTAGCTGGACAAAAATATCTGCATACATTTGCCCCTATGATTCAAATCTATCTGTTTTATTTTAGGTTTCGCTATGAGAGTAATCACCTGCTGGACATCTCAAAAGAAGAGGGAGAGCTACCAACCGTTAAGAGTCTTTTACAGGTACTTTACACGTTTCCGTTTACACTAAAATACCAACATGGGGCCAAGACACTGCATAGGCTAGAACAGTAATATGTGTGGGATCTTTTTGCAGTCAGCTTGGGAGGAGGTGGAACAGAGTCTGATGGAACTGGCTCAGACACGGTCACGAATTCAACAGCTCCAGACCCAGCTTCATACCCGAAAGAAAGAGGCACATTTAGAGCTGATTGGCGGGGAATCTCAAACCGACGCCCTCTCACTGTAAATCTGCACTATAGATTGGCTTCTTCCACATCATTTACATTACATTTACATGTCGTCAATGAACATGCTAAGCCTCTAAACCAGTCATGTCAATTCATCAGAATACTCTGGTTTGTTGTCTGTATCTATTGTTTGTGATGCTCTTTACGCTTTCACAGTTTAAAGCCTCTTTTCTCCCATGTTTCCGTCCTGTCCAGGTCAGTGTTTAAACTGGAGATGCAGTGTGTGATTCAGGCAGCAGTGAGAAATGGTTTGCGGGACCAGTGTGTTCAAATGGAGCAGCATGCCAGCGACCGACAGGAGGACCTCTGCAGCCTACGGGGCCAATGGCAAAACATCATGGACTTCAGACAGTTTGGGGTGAGAACCTGCCATCATTACTATTTCATCACTTGCCACACATTTTTCTCAATCTCATACAAATGATCAAGGAACCTACCAGGTACAACCCTAAATCCGTAAACATGGGCACCCACATAGATATCATCGTGACCAACTTGCCCTCCAAATACATCTCTGCTGTCTTCAACCAGGATCTCAGCGATCACTGCCTCATTGCCTGTGTCTGTAATGGGTCCCCGGTCAAACGACCACCCCTCATCACTGTCAAACGCTCCCTAAAATACTTCAGCAAGCAGGCCTTTCTAATCGACCTGGCCCGGGTTTCCTGGAAGGATGTTGACCTCATCCCGCCAGTAGAGGGTGTCTGGTTGTTCTTTTAAAAGTGCTTTCCTCACCATCTAAAATAAGCATGCCCCATTCAAAAAATGTAGAACTAAGAACAGATATTGCCCCTGGTTCACTCCTGACTTGACTGCACTTGACCAGTACAAAAACATCCTTTGGTGTACTGCATTAGCATCGAATAGCCCCTGCGATATGCAACTTTTTAAGGAAGTCAGGAACCAATATACACAGTCAGTTAGGAAAGCAAAGGCTAACTTTTTCAAACAGAAACTTGCATCCTGTAGTACTAATTCCAAAACGTTTTGGGACACTGCAAAGTCCATGGAGAATAAGAGCACCTCCTCCCACTGCACTGAGGCTAGGAAACACTGTCACCACCGATAAATCTACGATAATCGAGAATTTCAATAAGCATTTGTCCACGGCCGGCCATGCTTTCCACCTGGCTACCCCAACCCAGCCAACAGCTCTGCACCCCCCCACAGCAACCTGCCCCAGCCCCCCTCTTTCTAAAATTATCTGCCGCCATTGTTGCAACCCCTATTACTAGCCTGTTCAACCTCTCTTTCGTATTGTCTGAGATCCCTAAAGATTGGGAAAGCTGCCGCAGTCATCCCACTTTTCAAATGGGGGATACACTCTAGACCCAAACTGCTACAGACCTATATCCGTCCTGCCCTGCCTTTTTAAGGTCTTTGAAAGCCAAGTTAACAAACAAATCACTGACCATTTCAAACCCCACCCTACTTCTCCATTATGCAATCTGGTTTCCGAGCTGGTCATGGGTGCACCTCAGCCACGCTCAAGGTAGTAAATGACATAACCACCATCGATTTAAAAACAACTTTGCAGCCGTCTTCATCGACCTGGCCAAGGCTTTCGACTCTGTCGACAACATTCTTATTGGCAGACTCAATAGCCTTGGTTTTTCAAATGACTGCTTCGCCTGGTTCACCAACTACTTCTCAGACAGAGTTCAGTGTGTCAAATCGGAGGGAATGTTGTCCGGACCTCTGGCAGTCTCTATGGGGTGCCACAGGTTTCAATTCTCGGGTCGGCTCTTTTCTCTGTATATACAGTGCCTTGCGAAAGTATTCGGCCCCCTTGAACTTTGCGAACTTTTGCCACATTTCAGCCTTCAAACATAAAGATATAAAACTATTTTTTTGTGAAGAATCAACAACAAGTGGGACACAATCATAAAGTGGAACGTTATTTATTGGATATTTCAAACTTTTTTAACAAATCAAAAACTGAAAAATTGGGCGTGCAAAATTATTCAGCCCCTTTACTTTCAGTGCAGCAAACTCTCTCCAGAAGTTCAGTGAGGATCTCTGAATGATCCAATGTTGACCTAAATGACTAATGATGATAAATACAATCCACCTGTGTGTAATCAAGTCTCCGTATAAATGCACCTGCACTGTGATAGTCTCAGAGGTCCGTTGAAAGCGCAGAGAGCATCATGAAGAACAAGGAACACACCAGGCAGGTCCGAGATACTGTTGTGAAGAAGTTTAAAGCCGGATTTGGATACAAAAAGATTTCCCAAGCTTTAAACATCCCAAGGAGCACTGTGCAAGCGATAATATTGAAATGGAAGGAGTATCAGACCACTGCAAATCTACCAAGACCTGGCCGTCCCTCTAAACTTTCAGCTCATACAAGGAGAAGACTGATCAGAGATGCAGCCAAGAGGCCCATGATCACTCTGGATGAACTGCAGAGATCTATAGCTGAGGTGGGAGACTCTGTCCATAGGACAACAATCAGTCGTATATTGCACAAATCTGGCCTTTATGGAAGAGTGGCAAGAAGAAAGCCATTTCTTAAAGATATCCATAAAAAGTGTCGTTTAAAGTTTGCCACAAGCCACCTGGGAGACACACCAAACATGTGGAAGAAGGTGCTCTGGTCAGATGAAACCAAAATTGAACTTTTTGGCAACAATGCAAAACGTTATGTGTGGCGTAAAAGCAACACAGCTCATCACCCTGAACACACCATCCCCACTGTCAAACATGGTGGTGGCAGCATCATGGTTTGGGCCTGCTTTTCTTCAGCAGGGACAGGGAAGATGGTTAAAATTGATGGGAAGATGGATGGAGCCAAATACAGGACCATTCTGGAAGAAAACCTGATGGAGTCTGCAAAAGACCTGAGACTGGGACGGAGATTTGTCTTCCAACAAGACAATGATCCAAAACATAAAGCAAAATCTACAATGGAATGGTTCAAAAATAAACATATCCAGGTGTTAGAATGGCCAAGTCAAAGTCCAGACCTGAATACAATCGAGAATCTGTGGAAAGAACTGAAAACTGCTGTTCACAAATGCTCTCCATCCAACCTCACTGAGCTCGAGCTGTTTTGCAAGGAGGAATAGGAAAAATTTCAGTCTCTCGATGTGCAAAACTGATAGAGACATACCCCAAATGACTTACAGCTGTAATCGCAGCAAAAGGTGGCGCTACAAAGTATTAACTTAAGGGGACTGAATAATTTTGCACGCCCAATTTCAGTTTTTGATATGTTAAAAAAGTTTGAAATATCCAATAAATGTCGTTCCACTTCATGATTGTGTCCCACTTGTTGTTGATTCTTCACAAAAAAATAGTTTTATATCTTTATGTCTGAAGCCTGAAATGTGGCAAAAGGTTGCAAAGTTCAAGGGGGCCGAATACTTTCGCAAGGCACTGTATCAATGATGTCGCTCTTGTTGCTGGTGGTTCCTTGATCCACCTCTACGCAGACGACACCATTCTGTATATATCTGGCCCTTCTTTGGACACTGTGCTAACAAACTTCCAAACGAGCTTCAACGCCATACAACACTCCTTCTGTGGCCTCCAACTGCTTTTAAATGCTAGTAAAACTAAGTGCATGCTCTTCATCCGACCGCTGCCTGCCCGACTAGCATCACTACTCTGGATGGTTCTGACCTTGAATATGTGGACAACTACAAATAGCTAGGTGTCTGGTTAGACTGTAAACTCTCCTTCCAGACTCACATTAGAACCTCTTAGAGCTACCCCCCCCCTACTTTTTTCAATTTCCACCTGAAGACATGCCCAAATCTAACTGCCTATAACTCTGGCCCAGAAGCAATGATATGCATATTCTTGGTACCATTTGAAAGAAAACACTCTGAAGTTTGTGTAAATGTGAATTGAATGTAGGAGAGTATAACACAATAGATCTGGTTTAGATAATACAATGAAAAAAAACATACGTTTAATTTTTTTTATTGTTGTATCATCTTTAAAATGAACAAGATAAAACAAACATTCAGATAGGATGATGGGGACAATTTCAGTGAAAAATATGAGGGCAACAGTACTTTTGCAAAGTTTCATAATGATAACTTCCGAAATGAGTGTGCTACATGACATTTATCACGACGTCACCCAGGTGTCCCACACAAGTAGCCCACACAAGTAGCCCAAATGTACCCAAGTGGCCAAATTGGTGAATGTATACATTTTGAAACAAATAACTATACAAAATGCCAAAATGGTATTCTAACACACACACACACCCCCAAAAAAAAATATGGGGAAAAAATATATACATTTACAAAATAACATGGTTAACTATTTACACACTTTCAATATTTGGAAGACCCTCAGTCCTCTATCAAATCAAATGAAATGTATTTATATAGCCCTTCGTACATCAGCTAATATCTCAAAGTGCTGTACAGAAACCCAGCATAAAACCCCAAACAGCAAGCAATGCAGGTGTAGAAGCAGGGTGGTTATAACTAAGTCTATGATTCCATAGAGCAGTCTGACTGAGCGATGGTAGGCACCAGCAGGCTCGTAAGCATTCATTCAAACAGTACTTTCGTGTGTTTTGCCTGCAGCTCTGCTGTTTATGACGTCAAGCCTATCAACTCCCGGGATTAGGCTGGTGTAACCGATGTGAAATGGCTAGCTAGTTAGCGGGGTGCGCGCGAATAGCGTTTCAAATATCACTCGCTCTGAGACTTGGAGTCGTTATTCCCCTTGCTCTGCATGGGTAACGCTGCTTCGAGGGTGGCTGTTGTCGTTGTGTTCCTGGTTCGAGCCCAGGGAGGAGAGGGACGGAAGCTATACTGTTACACTGGCAATACTAAAGTGCCTATAAGAACATCCAATAGTCAAAGGTTAATGAAATACAAATGGTATAGAGAAATAGTCCTATAATTCCTATAATAACTACAACCTACAACTTCTTACCTGGGGATATTGAAAACTCCTGTTAAAAAGAACTACCAGCTTTCATATGTTCTCATGTTCTGAGCAAGGAACTTAAAAGTTAGCTTTCTTACATGGCACATATTGCACTTTTACTTCTCCAACACTTTGTTTTTGCATTATTTAAACCAAATTGAACATGTTTCATTATTTATTTGAGGCTAAATTGATTTTATTTGGAATGAATTGCAAAAGTCACTGAAGCTGGAGACTTATATCTCCCTCACTAACTATAAGCATCAGCTGTCAGAGCAGCTTACTAATCACTGCACCTGTACACAGCCCATCTGTAAATAGCTCAACCAACTACCTCATCACCATATTGTTATTTTTTTGCTATTTTGCACTTCAGTATCTCTACTTGCACATCTATCACTCCAGTGTTAATGCTAAATTGTAATTATCTCGCAACTATGACCTATTTATTGCCTTACCTCCCTCATCTTACTACATTTGCACACACTATATAGATTTTTCTATTGTGTTATTGACTGTACGTTTGTCTATCCCATGTGTAACTGTGTTGTTTTTGTCGCACTGCTTTGCTTTATCTTGGCCAGGTCGCAGTTGTAAATGAGAACTTGTTCTCAAATGGCCTACCTGGTTAAATAAAGGTATAAAAGGAAATGTGACACTTTTTTTCATGTTTTTCTTTATAGGATGTCAGGCAGGAACATATAAGCGGTCTGATCAAGGGGAACTCAACAGCTAAGACTGAACTGACTCGTGTGCACAAGGAGGTAGACTCACTCTATGCTGCGGTGTACTGTAATGCATATTGTGTAAACCGTGGCCATCTAACTTGACCTTTTCTTCTCTCCTGTCTGACCTAAGATTGGACAGTTTGTTCAGGGAAAGCTGGTTCCCCAATTTGCTAAAGTTCTTTCAGCAGCCAATAGGCTTCGCAACTCTGTGTCCCAAGAGGCCAGACAGTTTGGGAACGTGTCACTGTTGACACTTGACCGCAGGATCATTGAAGGGTAAGCGCTTCATATTTGTTCGTATTTGATGGTTGAGAAGCATTATCCTTCTTATCACTATTTGGTCTGGATGAGAAAAAATGCTCAAAGGAACATTTTTCAGATGGTAAAGTTTTGTAAACTGCTATATATATTCCAGCGAGCAGAGAATTCCAGCATCGTGGTTGTCTATCCATCGCTTGCATTCCTTGCCCTTCCACAATCTGTGTCAAAGCCTGGCTTTCCCAATGTATCGAGTGAGTCCCAGCTGATTATTCCATGGCCATTTATGTACCCATTGGTTTGCATCTTGCTCTTATCCTCCTGATTATTTATGTATTGTCTGTTTTGTGCCTGCTTTATGATTCTCTGCCAGGCCCCTGAGGAACTGTACAGCCAAGCTCTATCCCAGCATCTGGAGCTTCGATTTCTGCGTCGTTTGCTGCAATTGCACTCCTCCTCTTTAACAAATGTAGAGAAGCAGGGAGCGCTGCTTCCTGCACCTGACCAACAAGGTACAGATCTTCCATAGAGTTCAAAGACGCAAACTAACAAATGGTAGAGCACGATGCCATCCAATCAGATGCCAATCAAACTGTATCACTCATCTTTACCTAGTTAACCAAAGGCAGATTATGCAATCGTACATGTTTGATCTCTTCGTCTTGCTTTCATCTCCCTTTTATGTATTCCTCCTTAGCCCTCCTGCTACGTGTCCTGGAGGAAGACAAGGAGCTGCTTAAGTCTTTATTGCCCAAGGTTTGGGAGCTTACCCAGCGCTGCTCACAGGGCCTTTCTTATGGGTATCAAGTCAAGATTGCCATTTCCCATTGGTAAGTGCTACCATTAACACTTTCTCCCATATAACTCTTACTCATATTGAACCTCCATATTATTCACCTGCTACTATTGACAATTCACCTTTTTCTTGTGTTATTTCTGTGCAGGTGGGATCAGCCTGCTCAGTTTGCTTTGCCTGACATACGCAAGGGGGGACTGACTTTTCAGCAGTGGCTACAGAGGTGGAAATTTGCAGCTAAGGCTTCTTGATGAGCTCCCTAGAAAATAAAGACAAGACTGAAGTGCATAGATACCCAGCAAACAGGATGTCCAGGAGACCATGACACAACCTTCCGAAGTTCTGGGGACATCCTTACGACTAATTTCTGTTTGCAGGGTATGCCCCAAGGTGAATTTTGGAGAACAATACTGTTCTTTGTAGTACTAAAACTACAATTGTATTCCCACTGACATTATTTTACAATATTGTTTGTTTCTCATCTTCTTTTTGCTAAACATGATGCCATTCAATTTGTATCCCACGTACATTTCTGTCTTTATGCCATTAAATGAACTTTGCCTGCACCTTATCTCTGTTTTAATGTGCTTGACGGTTAATCTCAATCACAAATACAATCCTATTTGACCATTCGTTGTTATCCATATGACCATATTATTGACAATACAGACATACTTTTTTGGTTGATAGAGGAATAGATTGTTGAAATGAGTGTTCCATATAGGACCACTTTGTTCATGGTGTGGTTTTGCAATGTCTGTGAGCTGTAGTTGTATAAATAATACTAGTATCCTGTGTTTTATTATAGGCAACTAGCAATATTCAGGACTTGTTCTTGACACATGGAATGCTTTTCTGTGTGATTTGCATTGTTTGACCAATTTTATGGCATGCCCTATACTTTCCTTCCCAGTTAATGAGAGGCAGGCAGTCAAATGACATTGCTCACACTGGTCATATCTCGATCTTTGCAAGTGGAGGCATTCGTAAAAATATGCCAATTATACGTGCAACGTGGACACTTCTGTACAAATTTGTCCTTTACTCTGCATATGAAGGTGTGAAAATTTAAAAAGGACTACTGTTATGTTGAACGATGATGCAGAACAATCCCGAGCCCCGACTCGAGTTATGCTGCGTTAATAAACAAGTGGGAAGGTGGTATTTACCTCATTCAACTGGGAAAAGGCCACATGAACGACCCTTCCAACTGGTAATTAATTACTAGTCTGTCGTCGCTGAGCGCGGCTTCTCCCACATACTGACCTCTGAAGTCACCCACTAAGGAAATTATCTCGATAACAGCATTTTTGGCAGTTAAATGTAACAAAACATAAAAATCTGAATTATTTACAAGCATGATTAGCTGTACCTTTCGTTTATGGTTGAAGTAGCTTGTTGGCCATTGGCCAATCTGCATTTCTCAACGAGTTGAAGAACAGTGAATGCATCCAATTGGTAATAACCACCTTCCCACTTGTTATGAACGCTTCATTATGAAGCCGACTCCACCCCTTTCTCCATGCGTCTGCGCACTGATCAACTGTGCTTCCGGATGCCAAGATTGAGCAAGACTGACTGCACAGCTGCCGCCGAATTTAAAGAGACAGGCAATAGTTAATTTGAAATAACATAATCAGCAACCATTGTCTCAAAGCTTGTTTTAAAAGAGGCTTCACTCTGACATAGCGCACCAGTAGTAGTCACTCGTTAGACCAATAATGGCGTTCATTCAAAGTCAAATCGAGTAGTAGCTTATCATAGCTAAGTTACCTGGTTGGATTTTCCCTCTTGCTTGCTGGCTAACGTTAGCCAAATAAGCGTTGCTAGCTGGTTTCCCGACGAAGAGCAAGATTTGTCGGCTAGCCAACAACCATATACAGAAGCTTATAATCAAATAGTAGTGGCTACTATCGCCGGGATAATGGCGAAAATTCAGGCACACAGCAACACGAAACAAATAAACCAAATTCAAGACAAGGCCTATGTTGTACAAAAACAAGTGCAACAACAGCACTTTCAGAAACTGAAGGTAAGAGACGGGAACAAAAATGGAAAAGTCTTCCTCAGAACCATTTTGTGTTCGTCAGATATTGGCCATCTCTCGACGCTAACGAGTTAGCTTGCTAGCTAATCATAAGGGGTTCTGATTGGAATGTTACTAGCTAGATAACGCTAGTTGGCGTTTGTTGTCGCATGCATACACAGTACTTTAGTGGAGGTTAGCAAACGCCAGCTAACTTGGGTTCTTCAATGGCGCTAAACACGATTTTAGTAATGAGTCACTGGGTCATCCAAATACAGCCTAGTAGGATGTAACTTAGGTTATCTAGCAAGTTGATTTGGCTGGCTAGAAGCTACCTAGTTTCGATTGTCAGACAACTTCGGACATCCGAAGTTCCTTGTTCACCTTCTCTGCCCACACTACCAGGCAGAACAAAGTCAAACGTGCGTTGTCTAGAATGGGATGGTGTTTGTTGGCACAAAATGGGAGACTTGTCTTTGCTGGTTTGTAATCCGAGGTCGACAGCTAGCAAACATACTCGTCAGTTCACTCGCTTGGTTATGAACAGCATGGTATATTTAGAAAACCCTAACGTTTATTCAGGCGTATTCCTTGTTTTCCACCAAGCACACAGAACCATCGATTTTGTTAGCTAGCTACCCATACAGTTTACGTTTTCATAGTTGGCCAGATTTGAGCTACGTTAATGTATCAAAGACAAAGGTGTTTCGATGTCATGTATAGTAAGCCTATTTATTAAACTAGTCCGAGCAAGATTTTTATCTGCCTATTATTTGAAGTGCAGCTGCAAATAATACTGGTAGATAGTTGGGAAGGTAGCTAGCTACACGGGTTATGGTCAAGACATGCCATAAGTTATTCAGCTTGTGACTGCATTGAGGAGCAACATGATTGGTTTGCACCTGTGTTTGTGAACGTGTAATAACAGTTCTAACATAATGCACACCACATTGTTCTTTGTTGATGATCTGGTGGTAATCTGGAGTGGGCTCTTAATTTATTGCATGTTCTGGAGAGGAAAAAAAACAATTTGCTGTAATTAATTTTCATTTGGTTCCTCACCATGATCTTCTCCCTCAGGTTGAAGATGCCCTATCATACCTGGACCAAGTGAAAATACGATTTGGGAATGACCCTGGAATATACAACAAATTTCTTGACATAATGAAAGAATTTAAATCACAAAGGTATAGCATTTCCCTTTCCTATTTCTTGATAAGTGATTAACTTTAATAGTATAAAAATCTATCTTAATTAAAGGCCCAATGCAGACATTTTATATTAATATCAAATAATTTCTGGCTAACAATTACATACCTTACTGTAATAGATTTCCATTAAAATGGACTGAAAGTATATTTTTGGGCAACACTTGTATCATGTAAAAGTTTTGTTAGGGCTGAGTGGAGAGGGGGAAACTGAAAACTAGCTATTATTGGCAGGGAGGTTTGGAACTCTCATTTTGTTATTGATCTATTAATCGATTTACCCCATGGTGGTACCACCATGGAAAGACGACACCCGCTTATGGAAACCTGCTGATTAGAAGGTCCCTGTGTAGTTGCTGGGACCTTCAGATGTTATCACACTTTTACTGTGTTAGTTTCATCAGCTTTTGTACAATATGATATACAACACAGTAAAAACACAATTTTGACTGTACTGGGCCTTTAAATGTGATGAAAAGCAGATGTTCTTAATGCCATCTCATTTAAGGTCATGTCCTCTGTCCCTATAAAAGTCTTTCTCCCCTCGTTCTTAGCATTGACACACCAGGTGTTATAAACCGTGTGTCTCAGCTCTTCCACGGACACCCAGACCTTGTCTTAGGATTCAATGCCTTCCTGCCCCCAGGCTATCGGATAGAGATTCCCAAGAATGGAGTGGTTTTCCTTCAGTCACCTTTCTCTGCCCAGGTGGGTCACTATAAATGTGTATTGATTGGGTTTCCAGACAATCGTAATACTGGCTGCCTCTGCTGTGTAACCAGTTGTGTAACCCAGTTTTATGAATCAATATCCACACAAAGTATATATAGTGGGTATATATATATATATATATATATGGAGTTTTTCACCAGAGCAGACCATATGGTCACACACGAAGGTGCTCTTAAGATGCATGTTGTGACGTTAATTTATGTTTAACATGAGTGCACCTTTTCTTTGGTAGGTCTCCCCAGGCCAGGGAAAGAGTATTGCAAGCCCTGCTGTGAGTGCCACTGGCTCATCTGTTGCTGAAGCTGGGTCTGCCCAAAGTGAAGCTGTGGCATCGCCTGAAAGCATCTCCTCGTCCTCTGGACCCCCAGAGCCCCCAAGTAGACTGTCCTTGCCACTCCCCAGCAGAGAGAGCCAGTCCCAGCCACAGTCCTCCTCGGTGTCCCCCCCTGCCTCGGAGCCCAGCCCAGTAGAATTTGACAGTGCTATCAGCTATGTCAACAAGATCAAAAACCGCTTCTTAGACCATCCAGAGATCTACAGATCCTTCCTTGAGATACTACACACTTACCAGGTACACTGTGTCATCAATATGGTAATTGATTTGTTTTTCTGTCAATTGAAAACAACACATTTGATTGATTAAAGTGAAGTTGTTTGCTAGCATCTAGGTCAAGGCAACTTTAAATTGTTGCAGATGAGTGTGTATCCTATCACAGTTACTCAGATGGAACAACGGTCTGTTTTTGTGCTAACAGAAGGAGCAGCTTGAAGTCAAGGAGAGCCGGGGTCGTAGTAGTAGTGGGATGACGGAGGATGAAGTTTTCTCAAAAGTGGCCAGCCTCTTCAAAGGCCAAGAGGACTTACTGGCTGAGTTTGGACAGTTCTTACCAGATGCTAAGAGATCATTGGTTAGTATTTTCCCCCTCTTTCTGAGATTGTTACCTGTCCATGGTCATTATGTTTGATCAGTTGATTTTCAGTGCCATTTGTGTTGGTATATCGAACTATTAGTTGTGTATTCTTTCAGTTCACTGGCAGCTCCCTGACAGGGAAAGACCAACTGAAGAGGGCAGAGGATGAGGATATGAGCAAACATAGCAAGAAGAGATCAAGGCCCATGCTGCTGCCGCACATGACGCCACTGCTCAAGGTTTGGACTTAATCACACATTCATATGCTTTAGCATTTTTCTAGAAGACCTTTATTGTATGTGATTGGTTATGGTTTGGTTATTTTAGAAAAAGATGAAGTTTTCGTGCTCCCAAGACCAGTCCTTTGCCTCAGTTGGGAAGCATGGAGTCTTGCGGGAGTTCACCTTTTTTGACAAGGTAATGCTCAAGACGACACAAGTGTCAGTGTTGGAATGATTCCATAATGTTTTGGCTCTGACAGACATCATGAAATCCTTGGTCACCAATGACGATAATGTTTTGATTTGTTGCAGGTTCGACGTTTCTTCAAGAGCCAGGAGGTGTATGAAAACTTCCTCCGCTGCATTGCTTTGTTTAACCAGGAAGTGGTTTCGGGAGCAGAGCTGCTGCAGCTTGTCACCCCCTTTTTGGGGTAAGTGGACTGTGGGAGCTTACATTGGACCATGGGAGCTTTCAAAGGGAACAGTCACTGATGTCTTCCGGAGTAAATAAATGCATACTGATATTTTTGTACTCTATGAAGGGCAGTATGTTTTGCCAAGTCTCCTCTTGAGCCATTCATTTATTTGTACATGTTCATTATTTCCTCCAGGAAGTTTCCAGAGTTATATACCCAGTTCAAGTCATTTCTGGGGGACAAGGAGCTCTCTCATTCAATGTCGGGCCTGTCAGACCGCTACATGGAAGGGGGTGGGGGCAGGGAGGTCGACTATGCATCTTGCAAGCGCCTGGGATCCAGCTACAGAGCACTACCCAAGACTTACCAGCAGCCCAAGTGCAGCGGCCGCACTGCCATCTGCAAAGAGGTCTGCATAAATTAAACAAGTTGTTTTTTTAAAGATTTGCCATTCCAGCACTGATTTCTAGTCCAAGTTCATAGCATTTTCTGAGTCTGTTAGTGGAAGACAGAAAAAAGTAGTTTGAGGGCTAGATATCTGGCCTTGACAGTGATCAGAATTGAGCATGTGATTATTATTTTTCCCAGGCACTTATGGCTTCTGGTTGGCTTTAATGATAATATTCTTAATTGTGAGGTTATTGAAAGTGAAACCAAACTGGTGTTAAAGTCCTGATTTCCTGCATTTACAGGTGTTGAATGACACCTGGGTTTCCTTCCCCTCGTGGTCAGAGGACTCTACGTTTGCAAGTTCTAAGAAAACTCCATACGAGGAGCAGCTTCATCGCTGTGAGGATGAGAGGTTTGAAGTAAGCAAGATGAGATATCAGAACTACTATTACTTCAGGCACCAACTATATACAATCAGACTGTTCTCCCTTATCTACCCAGGGCATCGTTCTGCAGAATCATTTAGATGAACATGTTCCAGAACGATTGCTAATGGTTATTTTCCTGTTTCTCAAGTTGGATGTGGTCCTGGAGACAAACCTGGCCACCATCCGGGTCCTAGAGAGTGTTCAGAAGAAGCTGTCCCGTCTGTCGCCCGAGGACCAGGACCGCTTCCGCCTAGATGACTGTCTGGGTGGCACCTCTGAGGTCATCCAGCGCAGAGCCGTCTACCGTATCTATGGCGACAAGGCCCCTGAGATTATAGAGGGTCTGAAGAGGAGCCCTGCTACTGCTGTGCCTGTGGTGCTCAAGAGGTCAGGGTGCACACACAAACCACACACACATCCATGGGTGTAACTAAGATACTTGGCGAATGTGAATCTAGCTGTGTGTTAATTATTCAATGTTTTCTCTGCTGTGTCTGTAGATTGAAAGCAAAGGAGGAGGAGTGGAGAGAAGCCCAACAGGGCTTCAACAAGATCTGGAGGGAGCAGTATGAGAAGGCCTACCTCAAGTCCCTGGACCACCAGGGGGTCAACTTCAAGCAAAATGACATGAAGGCCCTCCGATCCAAGAGCCTGCTCAATGAGATTGAAAGTGTTTATGATGAGGTGAGTACTCCGATGTCAATTGTCTACTTTCTTTATTGATAAACTGATACATCTCCTCTCTGTGTCTAACACGTCTGTACCCCTTCAGCGTCAGGAGCAGGGCACAGAAGAGGGGGGCGTGGGCCAGCAGGGGCGTGATGGGAGCAGTGCGGCAGTGGTCAGCGAGCCACACATGGTGTTCACCTATGAGGACAAGCAGATCCTGGAGGACGCCGCCTCTCTCATCATCTACCACGTCAAACGTCAGCCCACTATCCACAAGGATGACAAGGACCATATCAAGCGCATCATCCAGCACTTTGTCCCTGACCTATTCTTCTCCCGCCGCGGCGAGCTCAGTGAGACTGAGGAGTGGACGGACGAGGAGGCCGAGGTGGAGGAGGGAGGAGACCGGGGAGGTGGTGGTAGCAGCAGCATAACAGGAGCAGTAGCAGCACCAGTTGGCCAGCCGCAGCAACAACAGCAACTGAACGGGGAGTCGAGGCGGCGGCGCTGCACCTCTCCTCAGACAGCGGAGCTGGGTGGAGCCTCCTCTCACAGCCTGGCCCCAGAAGGAGGGGAGAAGGTGGACCTGAGAGACCCTGAGGCAGAGCACCAGAAGGAGCTGGACGGAGTCTACAACCTGTTCTTCGTCAACAACAACTGGTATTTCTTCCTGCGGCTGCACCAGACCCTGTGCCAGCGGCTGCTGAGGGTGTACCGGCAGGCAGAACGGCAGTTGCTGGAGCACCGGGCCGAGCAGAACCGTGAGAGGCTGCTGATGGCAGAGGGTCGCAGGGATAAGGCCAGTGACCTGGCCATGGAGCTCCGCCTCAAACAGCCAAGTGAGAGAACTTCTTTGTTTTTGTCTTTTAATATTTTGTATTCCACATTGGTGAGTGTGTATCTCTGTATGGGAGAGGGAACATTGGGCTAAAGTTAGTTTTTTTTGTACTCGATCCACAGGTGAGGTGGAACTGGAGGAGTACTACCCAGCGTTTTTGGACATGGTGCGCAGTCTTCTGGATGGGAACCTGGAGTCTACGCAGTATGAGGACACACTGCGGGAAATGTTCACCATCCACGCCTACATCGGCTTCACCATCGACAAGCTCATCCAGAATACCATTAGACAGGTCAGGGTTGTCTCTTAAGCTGCCTGGTTGCATTCTACAGAACCAGATCCATATCCATTCACTACATATTCATGCTTTACCTCAATAACATTGTGATCCTGAAGTGTTTGACTGTTCTCTGAATGCCTGTAGGTTCTCCTTCCTCCGGGCTGACATATCATTTCTCTGTCTCTGTGCAGCTGCAGCACCTGGTGAGTGACGAGGTGTGCCTGCAGGTGGCTGAGCTGTACCTGGCTGAGAGGAAGAGGGGTGCAGCGGGGGGGAACCTGTCGTCCCAGTGTGTGAGAGCAGCCTGGGAGACCAGCTACCAGTGGAAGTCTGAGAGGGTCATGGCTGAGGAGAACTGCTTCAAGGTAATGGCCTGCACTGGGGAGACAGACGTCAACGTTTAGCCTTGAATATTTGATATGATTTTCTATTGATTCTGTGCTTGAGCATGGGGAGACTCTGAGGGTGTATCTTTTATTTGGTTGAGAGGGAATAGTTTCCTCCTAGCGTTAGTGTAGGGCTTTAGCTGCTGCTTTTTTGGAACAGAGATTTTGTGCATTCCGAAACCGTCATAGGTGTTAATCGTCGATGTTTAATAGCTTTCTGTGGTGTGATTTGCCTTTGTAGGTGTTGTTCATTCAGAACAAAGGCCAGGTCACCTTGACCATAGAGCTGCTGGACACAGAGGAGGCCCAGGCCGATGATCCCCTGGATGTGCAGGTAAAGAATCCTATGGACAGTCGCACCCATAGAACGTCACAGGATTCCCTTTGGACATCAACATAGACTGACCTTGTAAGGCAACTTGCTGCTTCAGATTTTGATGGGCAGCTTGCATTTATACAACACAGGTTGAGGTTATTAAATTGTAAACATTATTAGTTCTCCCACCTACTTTCAAAAGTCAATACAAGGTAAAATGATCATTAAACCTGTAAATGTAAACCTCTGAGTTTATAGCCTTTTTGTTATTTAATCTCAGTTTTAGTGTTTTTGCAATGTCCTGGCTTTTTTCCATATTGATGCCATTTTCTCTTTCCCTGTCCAGTGCCTGTCCAGCTATATGGAACAGTTTGTAGGGACAGAGTCGACGCTTTGCTCGCAGACTGAAGGCTACTTTTTCAAACCTGTATTTTTGCCCAGGTAACATTCATGCTATTACCGTTAGTTGTGATGTCCATATATTGGCCATCGTATGAAGCCACATTATTTCCTTAGATGTTACATGGCAATCCTCTATTGTGTTTTCACATTTTGTCATTTCACTGTCTTCACTAATGAATGCGCAAAAGTATTTGAGTGCAGATGGTTTTTGCCCACCAGAACAGCAATGCACAAAATGAGTCCTAGTATCACAGGCCCTGATTTGAATGTGGCTGTCCCGGTGGTCCTCTGTTTGATCCTGAGGCACAGTATTTTCCTTCTGATAAACTCTTGACTGTCCCCCGCTTCCCTGTGCTACTGTGTGTGGGTCTCTGTGTGTAGGAACCTGAGGCACTTCAGACGCTGGCAGGTGCGCCAGGTGGAGGCGATGCGCTGCAGACGGGAGTGGCACAGACAGCTGGGTGTGGAGAGTGCTGGCAGTCTGGACTGCCGCTTTAAACTCAACACCCACAAGATGGTGTTTGTCATGAACTCTGAGGACTACATGTACCGCCGGGGAGCGCTGGTCAAAGCCAGGAAGGTAGCTATTAGTATTTATGTCTTACTCTGTATGTGTTTTGAGGTGAACAGCTAAGGCAGGAATATTACATTTACATTTCAGTCATTTAGCAGACGCTCTTATCCAGAGCGACTTACAAATTGGTGCATTCACCTTATGACATCCAGTGGAACAGCCACTTTACAATAGTGCATCTAAATCTTTTAAGGGGGGGGGGGGTGAGAAGGATTACTTTATCCTATCCTAGGTATTCCTTAAAGAGGTGGGGTTTCAGGTGTCTCCGGAAGGTGGTGATTGACTCCGCTGTCCTGGCGTCGTGAGGGAGTTTGTTCCACCATTGGGGAGCCAGACCAGCGAACAGTTTTGACTGGGCTGAGCGGGAACTGTACTTCCTCAGTGGTAGGGAGGCGAGCAGGCCAGAGGTGGATGAACGCAGTGCCCTTATTTGGGTGTAGGGCCTGATCAGAGCCTGGAGGTACTGAGGTGCCGTTCCCCTCACAGCTCCGTAGGCAAGCACCATGGTCTTGTAGCGGATGCGAGCTTCAACTGGAAGCCAGTGGAGAGAGTGGAGGAGCGGGGTGACGTGAGAGAACTTGGGAAGGTTGAACACTAGACGGGCTGCGGCGTTCTGGATGAGTTGTAGGGGTTTAATGGCACAGGCAGGGAGCCCAGCCAACAGCGAGTTGCAGTAATCCAGACGGGAGATGACAAGTGCCTGGATTAGGACCTGTGCCGCTTCCTGTGTGAGGCAGGGTCGTACTCTGCGGATGTTGTAGAGCATGAACCTACAGGAACGGGCCACCGCCTTGATGTTAGTTGAGAACGACAGGGTGTTGTCCAGGATCACGCCAAGGTTCTTAGCGCTCTGGGAGGAGGACACAATGGAATTGTCAACCGTGATGGCGAGATCATGGATCGGGAATATCTTGTCTCTTTATTGATTTATAGCTTTAGATGTCAGACATAAATTCTGGTTCCAAGTTCATTTAATGTGTTATGTGTCTTGTTTTGGCATCAGCTGGACCTTATCATCCAGACTGCTTCCACAGTGGTGCATGAAGCCCTGTCTGTAGGCTTCACTAACTCTTCCCGTCCCTCTCCCTCAGTCCCAGCACTGTCTGTAGGTCTAACTCTTCCCGTCTCTCTCCCTCAGGCCCAGCCCTGTCTGTAGGCTTCACTAACTCTTCCCGTCTCTCTCCCTCAGTCCCAGCACAGGGTGGCTGTGAAACAGCACGAGCGCTTTGACAAGTGGCACCAGGGCTGGCTGGCAGAGCACGTGCCTCCGGCGGCCGATCGCTCGGTCCACGACTGGCTGATGGGTGAGGAGGAAGAGGACATGATCCCCTGCAAGACCACCTGCCTCAACACACAGGTCAAAGGCCTGCCTGTCAACAGATACCAGGTGCATTACAGTAGGAAACCCCCCTCTCCCTAGAGGCTGGATCCACACACAATCTCTCACACACACACACACCTGACCTACTACACACACGGAGAGAGACTGGGTGGACTTTGCAGACGTATTGAGACTGAGATTGGGGGATCCAGTGCGGAACACAGGAGCTCTTCATCCGATTCACCCATGCTGCTTCTCTGTTCACACAGTCAGCAGTGCAAGCAGAGGGACGTGAGAATAAAATCATTGTTTGTTTCAGAAATGTGAATGTCTCTTTTTTTTTTTTTTTTTTTTTTTTTTTTTGAAAGTCCATTGTAGTTTTTAGCTTCTGAAGCCAGAGGGCCTTTTGTTTGTTTTTGTATATGTTTATACTGAAGTACTGAGAAATGGTTAAATGTGTTTCATGCTCCACAATGTCTTTTGTACAGTAAGCTCAACTTCAGTAATTTGATTACTGTATGTGCATATACAACTGTACACATTTTATATATGCATTTACATGAATATGATGAAAAATGTAAAATGACATGATCTTAGTGTTTTGCAGGCAGCCAATTCTTGATATTTACTTTTTTTTCTGGTCATTTTTATTTTTCTTGTGACTAAACAGATGATTGATTGCCAGTGTGACAAGTACTCACAATTGATTTAACTTTGTACATTTTATGGAACATCAGAATTATGTATCATATTCAAATCTTTACTTTGGTTTGTCATTTTGCATATTAAAATAAACTATCAGTGTTAAAATAATGTATAACATTTATCCTGTATCAGTTATCATGAATAAACAACTGAGTTGTGAACTTCTTAAACAGCCTGGAAAAGCATTTTTAACATTTTATATACAGTACCAGTCAAATGTTTGGACACGCCTATTCATTCCAGGGTTTCTCTTGGCATTCTCTCAACCAGCTTCATGAGTTAGTCCCCTGGAATGCATTTCAGTTAAAAGGTGTTCCTTGTGGAATTTCTTTCCTTCTCAATGCGTTTGTTTGTGACAAGGTAGGGGTGGTATACAGAAGAGTGCCCTATTTGGTAAAAGACCATGTCCATATTATGGCAAGAACAGCTCAAATAAGCAAAGAGAAATAAATGACAGTCCATCATTTAAGATCAAGGTCGGTTAATACGGAAAATGTCAAGAACTTTGAAAGTTTCAAGTGCAGTCGCAAAAAACATGAAGCGCTATGATAACTGGCTCTCATGAAGACCACAGGATGGAAGACCCAGAGTTACCTCTGCAGAGGTAAAGTTCATTAGAGTTAACTGCACCTCAGATTGCAGCCCAAATAAATGCATCAGAGTTCAAGTAACAGATACAGCTAAACATCAACTGTACAGAGGAGGCTGCGTGAATCAGGACTTCATGGTCGAATTGCTTGCTGCAAAGAAACCATTACCATACTGCATGTTTCGGATATTCAATAAAAAAAATATATTTAACAAAACTAAAGAACACCAATAAGAAGACTTGCTTGGGCCAAGAAACATGAGCAATGGACATTAAACCGGTAGAAATCTATCCTTTGGTCTGAGTCCAAATTTGAGATTTGTGGTTCCAACTGTCTTGTCTTGGTGAGATGCAGAGTAAATGAACAGATGATCTCCGCATGTGTGGTTCCCACTGTGAAGCATGGAGGTGTGGGTATGTTTTGCTGGTGACACGGATTTATTTAGAATTTAAGGCTCACTTAACCAGCATGGCTACCACATTCTGGTTTGGGTTTAGTCCCACTATCATTTGTGTTTTAACAGGACAATGACCCAACACCTCCAGGCTGTGTAAGGGCCATTTGACCAAGAATGAGGGAGTGCTGCATCAGATGACCTGGCCTCCACAATCACCTGACCTTAACCCAATGTAGATGGTTTGGGATGATTTGAAATGCAGAGTGAAGAAAAAGCAGCCAAAAGTGTTCAGCATATGTGGGAACTCCTTCAAGACTGTTGAAAAACTATTCCAGGTGAAGCTGGTTGAGAGAATAACAAAGAGTGTCAAGGCAAAGGGTGGCTACTTTGAAGAATCTAAAATCTATTTTAATTTTTACATTTTTGTTTACTACATGATTCCATGTGTCATTTCATAGTTCTGGTGCCTTTATTATTCTACAATGTAGAAAATAGTAAAAATTAAAGAAATTAGGTGTGTCTAAACCTTTGACTGGTACTGTATATACTGCAACACCTCCCCCATATAATTCGTTTTCTTGATTGTGTTGGGCTGCAGAACTTGGAAGTGCAACATTGTGGCTTTTCTTCTCATTCCAAAGAATTTGCCAACAAAATTCCTAACGTATGTATGTATGTATGTATGTATGTATGTATGTATGTATGTATGTATGTATGTATGTATGTATGTATGTATGTTCAACATTAGGAAATCTCGGTACAGACAACACTATTTTTATTATGGAATGGAAAAAATAAAAAAGCCAGAGCCAGGGCGACAGTTTAAAAAAATATGCGTGGTTTATAAAACCCAGATGTGACAGGATCACCAAAGTGTATACAGAAATACAAATGAGACCATCGTTAAAACCATCATAGTACAGCCTTATACACTCAACATTTACAATCTACTCTGTAAAAGGGCTATTGTAAGACATTTCCTTTCTTGTCTTTTTAAAACACAACCACATAACTGATCTTTTTTTCAGTTTTCAGAACGCGTTTAAAGTACATCCATGTAGTTACTATAGACACCATTAGTCTTCTACTTTAGAAAGGATACAACAACAACATCAAGAAGGAAGTAAATATGCAGAGACATCAAGCACATAACATGGGATTTAGCAAGCAGTAAAATCAGCAAATCATTGAGAGGTATTACTCATGAGAAAATGTGATGTCAGGGCTTGCGTATGATTCAGGTCTTAGAAAATACCTATACAAAGTAACCCTCAATGTCAAAGGGTTATCACTTTCTAACCATATCTTGACATTAAAAATGGCTCAGTTGTACATACATTAGTGAATAACTGCTAAGCAGTCATATGCATTAGAATGCTTCCATCTTAGGAAACCATTAATATCTTGTTAGTGTCATCACTCGCTTGACTGAGGGTTGTCAACCCCTAGTCCCCTCCCTCCAGTAGCCCTGGACGCAAACCCTGAGGATGAGGGAGCCAGGAAAACATATGGAAACACCAACAAGATACAGCCAATCACAATCCAGGTTCACTTTCTACTTTTTCTCCTTTTTTTTTTAAACAAACACAATTCAACAGGTTTTTACACTTAAAGAATGCAGGATTGTGAACAATCAAAATGCTCCTCAACACCTGGAATACTGCTTGTTCTAAAGCTAAATGAAAAACAATGTACGTAATCAAGGAAGAACAGTACAGCTAGAATAATCAGTATTCTCCAGATAATTAAATCATTCAGATATGTACAATGGAAAACAAAAGCAGCATGCAGGCAAGACAATTGTCAGAGTGATACTTAAACAATCTCATGAAGGTGGGAGGGAGACGTTTGTGGTCTCTGACAAAAGAGGACAGTGTTAAAGTTTTAGACTAGATTAAACAGAGTGTGTGTGTGTGTGTATCTGTGTGTGTTTTGGGGGGTGAGAAGAGCTCTCCATCACTTCAAAAGGACTGAAATGCCAAAGGCAACCTTGCAGCAGGGTGATCTCTGGTGGAAAGACTGGTTGACTAGCCTGTTCCATATTTGTCGTGAGCGTGGAAAGAAAGTGGAAGCAACTATTCTTCCAACAAAGAAGACACAATCAGTAGTTAGATAATTGAATTGTGTGTTTTGTGATAGTGGTTTCTATCACTACCAGACTTCATTGCACAGCCATAATTGCCATATGTCTAAGTGCATCATCACCACAGTAATGGAAGAAATCTATCTCAAAGGCACACGACATTGTGTGTATTTCTTGTTGTTGATGGTGCTGTTACACATTTACAACATTTTGTAGCCTATGAACTTTACAATAGAAACAAATATTTTGTGCTGGGACCCCAACTGTCATTTCTCATTAGACGCGTCAACAGTCTAAATAAATAAGAAAAGCTAAGAGAAAGGCAAGACAAGCTCATGCTGATTGATCGACACATCTACACTGTACATCAACTACTGCATTGTGTAAACACAGTTGAGCCCCAGGGTGAAAGAGAGAGGCTGTCACACACAGTGAGTGGGGAGAAAGCAGTGAACAACACACACTTATCCTTCCCTTGAAAAGCCACGAGGTCCACGGATAAGGGGCTTACCCGCTTCAAAGTCACAGCCGATAGATTGTGCTTGAAAATGATATAAGTAAAGCATGCATGTAACAACATGAACAAACAAAAAGAGCGCCAACAATGGATGCCAGTTGGAACAATTTCCATGGGGTTCTTTTTCTTGGCGAAACCAAGTAATAAAAAGTACCAATGTTAATCAAGGAACATATATTAAAGGAAAATCATGAGTTGTGTTGATGAGTGCGTTGCCATAAAAGCATGAGAAACAGACATGTACTGTAGAATGAGTTGATCATTGATAAATCAACTTCACCTTCAACATCATTTTTGGGCACTGAGACTTGAAACTGTGAGCTAACCCAGTCCTAAACAACAGAGTAAATACTGCAGGCCCTACAAACCCAAGGAGGACGGGCCTATTTAATCACGGCTATCTGATCTGAGAACTACTGTTTCACAGCATAGTCTTTCCAGGATTAAAGATCACTTGACACAGCAGGTATACGACTCGCTCACTTGGTCCCTTTTCTAGTCAACAGGCCTGGCAAACCCCACCACCAAAAACCATGACACACGCAGGGTCCCAGGGCCTATGAGACTGTACATGACGCATGCATTCTATATTCAAAAGAGGTGATGCAGTAGCTTTGTTGTAAAGTTCATAGATATTTCAGAGGAAGAATGGCAGATCAGGGTGTGGACTGTTATTTGGATAGTGAAAGTGCTAGCAGACATGACAGATGAGGATCTCCTGTTTAGCCAGGGCATCCCTCCCATGGAAAACCCATCTCAGCAGACGACATCAATATCCTGTGAAGATGCCACATGATCTACTTGGCGATATTACAGTCAGAGGAACCTCAGTGGAAAACCCTGATCACTGTCAGCTGATCTCGCTCCACTGCTTCTGAGAAAGTAGAACAACAGAGAAAATACAAAAGTGCCCCACACAATCAGTAGAAAACACTGCAATCGAAAAATGGTCACAGTGCTGTTTTAGTTGTTGAGCAATAAAAAGAGAGAATGGGATAGTATTCTTAAAAGGGTAGAGACATGCACGAGACTCTCAGACATGTCAGTAGAACAAACAGACTTTTCTTCTCAGGCTAGCTAGATGATTGATGCTACGCCAGTGAACAACATTCATTAAAATAACGCTTTAGCAGAAAAGCAAAGTACAGTTATGAACATGTAGGGCACTTGAACTAAGGCCAATTAGATAATTGACTTGTTTGTTTTTGCAAAACTTTGAAGTTGTAACATGGGCTGGCTAACTGATCTGTGGGAAAAGTTTATATGAGAGGGAGAATGAGCCACCTGAAGTGTTCTTAGTCTTCTACGGAAACAGTAGCTTTTAGAAAACATGGCACAAGTCTAATTCAACATTCCCACCATTGAGAAACACATACATATCATTGCACAGATGCTTGAGCTATTCTCATTCTTCTAAATAATACATGGAGTACATAATAGTGCACATGAACAAATATACAAAGCAACTTTCACAGACTAAAATATGTTTAAATTATATTTTTGTACAAGTTGTTTCTGTTTGTATTAAATGCACTTTTCCTGCAAGTGCCGCCAGGGTTTTACACTGACTTTATTATTACAACTCAATAAACAAAATCAACCCAGTAAAGTGGAGTAGAAAAAGAAGCAACAGGTTGAAACCAGTTGATGTTGTTGATACGCTGTGGTAAATGTTGCGATCCAGAGTCCATGCTCAGGCTTGTTATTATTATTAGTCTTTTTGATAAATATTTCTTCTCCCTGTTCATCCTAATATAATAAATGCATGTAAACAGTCGTTTGTTCTCTAATACATCTCCAAAAATGGCAAAGAACTACAAAAACAAATATACAAACAAAAAAGTATCAACATAAAGTCTGTTAAAAAAATGTAAGTACTCCCAGTAAATCCCAGTGCTTGGTGGGTTTTCTAAATATGTTCCTGTGTGTATCCCTCTTTGTCTGAAGAACTCAAAACTGTGTGTGTGTGTGTGTGTGTGTGTGTGTGTGTGTGTGTGTGTGTGTGTGTGTGTGTGTGTGTGTGTGTGTGTGTGTGTGTGTGTGTGTGTGTGTGTGTGTGTGTGTGTGTGTGTGTGTGTGTGTGTGTGTGTGTGTGTGTGTGTGTAATCCCATCTCATCTATAACAATATCATATACTGAGATTGTGCTTGAATAAATGAATATGTTTGTGTATCACTGAATTATTGTGTGTTTCTTTGTATGTCTATATGTATTAGTGTGTATGTTTGTGTCTGCCTGCGTGTCTATCTGTGTCTGCCTGCGTGTCTACCTGTGTCTGCCTGCGTGTCTATCTGTGTCTGCCTGCGTGTCTATCTGTGTCTGCCTGCGTGTCTATCTGTGTCTGCCTGCGTGTCTATCTGTGTCTGCCTGCGTGTCTATCTGTGTCTGCCTGTGTGTCTACCTGTGTCTGCCTGCATGTCTACCTGTGTCTGCCTGCATGTCTATCTGTGTCTGCCTGCATGTCTACCTGTGTCTGCCTGCGTGTCTACCTGTGTCTGCCTGCGTGTCTACCTGTGTCTGCCTGTATGTCTACCTGTGTCTGCCTGCATGTCTACCTGTGTCTGCCTGCGTGTCTACCTGTGTCTGCCTGCGTGTCTACCTGTGTCTGCCTGTATGTCTACCTGTGTCTGCCTGCATGTCTACCTGTGTCTGCCTGCATGTCTACCTGTGTCTGCCTGCATGTCTACCTGTGTCTGCCTGCATGTCTACCTGTGTCTGCCTGCATGTCTACCTGTGTCTGCCTGCGTGTCTATCTGTGTCTGCCTGCGTGTCTATCTGTCTGCCTGCATGTCTACCTGTGTCTGCCTGCATGTCTACCTGTGTCTGCCTGCGTGTCTACCTGTGTCTGCCTGCGTGTCTACCTGTGTCTGCCTGCATGTCTATCTGTGTCTGCCTGCATGTCTATCTGTGTCTGCCTGCGTGTCTACCTGTGTCTGCCTGCGTGTCTACCTGTGTCTGCCTGCGTGTCTACCTGTGTCTTCCTGTGTATCTATCTGTGTCTGCCTGTGCGTGTGTGTATGTGTGTGTGTGTGTGTGTGTGTGTGTGTGTGTGTGTGTGTGTGTGTGTGTGTATGTGTGTGTGTGTGTGTGTATGTGTGTGTGTGTGTGTGTGTGTGTGTGTGTGTGTGTGTGGTGTGTGTGTGTGAGGCAGCTCTGTGATGGAGTGATCACTGGGGTTGTAGAGCTGGTGCTTTGGGCTCAGCTGAAGGCCTCATCATCCGTGTCCTCAATCAACACCTTGGTGTCCTTCTTGGATGATCTGGATGAGAGAAGGAATAGACACATGGATACTGTCAGACAAACACAAGGCTAACATATACCGATTCCTGTCCATGTGGCCGTAAGTTATGTGTATTTTTGGTGTGTGTGTGTCTGTGCGTGTGTGTGAGGAGGTTCTTACTGAGAGGACAGCAGGGGGCGCCGCAGGGACAGGCTGTAGCTGCGTTTCCAGCTCTTCTTGCCCTGACGGTTCCTGACTCCATCCTCCTGGTCCATCATCTGCTCCAGCAGCGTCTGGTCATCAGCGTTCAGCGGAGCCACCGAGATGTCCCTCACGGCACGGAACTCACCACAGTTATTCAGGTGCTCATTCTCCAGACGGAAGAAGTTCCAGACAAAACGCCTGTGTGTGGATACAGAATGAGGTATAACATAATGAGCAGGGAGAGAAAGAGAGGGGGGGGGGGCAGAGAGACAGAGAGAGAAGTAGTCTGTCCAGCTCTGTAATACTGTAACCCACCTGAACACCTCTAGAGGAGCCAGAACGGTGGCCACAATGTCTCCCACAGAGGGGATGTTGGTCATGGTGGTGAGGGAGATCTGGATGGTCCAGGCAAAACGCAGGATCACGTCCTCTATGATGGCACAGTAGTAGTATGCCTGGGAAATATAATGGCGAAGTCAGGTCAGAGGACGAGTGGGTGTGTGCCGTGCTGTGTGTTCATGCAGGTTATGTGTGTGTGATGCTCACTTTCTGTGGGTAGACAATCTCCTCCCTAAGGAAGGTGTTCTCCCCTGCTCCGCGGTCAAACAGGCCCCAGTCCATCTTCAGGTCCCAGATCAGAGTGTACAGGGAGCTGACGGCTGAGAACACCATCAGCAGGTAGAAGAACATGTCTGCATCGGAATGCTTTTGTTCTGTGAAGCACAGACACAAAGCAATGAGTCCATTCGTCTG
The DNA here is from genome assembly GCF_021184085.1 of Oncorhynchus gorbuscha. Lineage (NCBI taxonomy): Eukaryota > Metazoa > Chordata > Actinopteri > Salmoniformes > Salmonidae > Oncorhynchus > Oncorhynchus gorbuscha. The sequence continues at coordinate 31,617,894 of NC_060187.1, forward strand.
TGTAACGGTAGTGAAATCAAATAAATAAATACATTTTGCCCAAATCTGTGTGCATTATACCTTGATAATTAAGAAGAACACATACGTTGCCTGCTTTGAACAGCGGACAGAGACAGCAGCTTGTTCATAAACGTTTGTCTCTGGTCTTCACTATCCCCACCAGAGGGAGAACTTCTACCATAAGTACTACATTTACTGAGACAGGTTACCATGGATGGAACATGTCATGCTAATTCTTAGTATACTATTCGGAGGCTCTTGAAACAACATGTTGATATGTCCTTCAGTTTGGCAATTCACTACTAATAAAAAGTATATTTATTATGTTCTAATTTCATCTTGACGTCATGCCAGTTAGAATGTGTAGTGGTAACCAGCTCGGCAGTAGTGTCATGTTGATTTCCCTGTATCATAGCTGTGTATTTTGACTGGGCCAGACTCCCATGCTGCTCCAGCGACAGCCTGAATGCCTGGGGGATTATTGATGACTGAGGTATTCTAGTCTGATCTGCCTGGGCTCTGGGCTCCCCCCCGCTGTGACAGAACAGTGTGGCCTGACACTGAGAGACTCACACACCAACAGGACACCCAGGCCTAGAAGACACGTCACGCAATGTGACGCAACCACTCTTATGACAACTATTCACACCAGCCTCCTTTACCCAGGTGGAGAGTTCTGACTGAACTGAAAATGACTCTGGTGAATCCCCTGGGTAAGTCTACTGTGCGTCTTAGAATAGTCTGTTGTATTGTTATTTTTCCCCATGAAGGAATATGACCAGTAAGTAACAGCAGGTGTGTGTGTGTGTGTGTTGTGTCTGTATACTTATGTGTGTGCGATGTGTTTGTGTTCATATGTAGTGTATGTGAATGTGTGTGGGTTTTGTGGTGAGTGACAGTCTAGTGTGCTTGAGGGTGTGTGCATAGAGTGTGCATATGTAGTCTTGAGAGTCACTCACCACAGTCAGTACAAAATAAGGTAAATTCAGATTTAATGAACTATTTAGCAGTCTTATGGCTATTTAGCAGTCCTATGGCTTGGTGGTAGAAGCTGTCTCGGAGCCTGTTGGTCCAAGAGACGACCCTACAGTGTGTGCATGCATGGTTGTGTGTGCATGCATGGTTGTGTGTGCATGCATGGTTGTGTGTGCACTGACAGACTGGTTAGATACACAGTCGGACCTGACCACACACAGACTCCAGCAGGGCTGAGACAGGGACAGTGCCATCCGTCATGGTCAATGCCTCCCACACACTGCCACCAGGGCGCCAGGAAAGTAACAGGGTACATTTTTCACAGAGAATTACATTGGTCCCTCTAGCCCTGCTCTCACCCTACAGTGGGTTCTGCATCAGGCTACCTCATCTAGTACCTTGTCCCCGCATTAACCCAGTATTACTAATATTATACATATTTCCTGATGAGGTTTATCCCTCAAACTTAAATGTTTTACGTCTCCCTTAAAAAAGTATTTTTGATATGTTCACAGCAGGCAATTGGGGTTACATACATTATACATTACATACTCATGTGTAAATCCAGAATGAAGGAAAACTGGAGCATCCTAACACCACCAAACTACTGCATCAACAAACAATTACAGATACAGATAGATTGTACAGGTGCCTCAAAGCTGGGAAATGACAAAGAGAAAACAGATTTTTATAAATGTTTGTCATTTATAATAATAAAAACCTGGAAATATCACATTTACATAAGTATTCAGACCCTTCACTCAGTACTTTGTTGAATCACATTTGGCAGCGATTACAGACTCAAGTCTTATTGGTTATGACGCTACAAGCTTGGCACACCTGTACTTAGGGAGTTTCTCCCATTCTTCTGTGCAGATCCTCTCAAGCTCTGTCAGGTTGGATGGGGAGCGTCGCTGCACAGCTATTTTCAGGTCTCCAGAGATGTTTGATCGGGTTCTGTCTGGGCCACTCAAGGACATTCAGAGACTTGTCCGGGAGCCACTCCTGCTTTGTCTTGGCTGTGTGCTTAGGGTCATTGTCCTGTAGGAAGGTGAACCTTCACCCCTGAACATTCTGAATGTTCTGGAGCAGGTTTTCATTAAGGATCTCCCTGTACTTTGCTCCGTTCATCTTTCCCTCCACCCTGACTAGTGTCCCAGTCCCTGTCGCTGAAAAACATCCACACAGCATGATGCTGCCACCACGATGCTTCACCGTAGGGATGGTGCCAGGTTTCCTCCAGACGTGACGCTTGGCATTCAGGCCAAATAGTTGGTTTCATCAGACCATTGGTTTCATCAGACCAGAGAATCTTGTTTCTCATGGTCTGAGAGTTCTTTAGGGGGCTTTTGGCAAACTCCAAGCGGGCTGTTATGTGCCTTTTACTGACGAGTGGCTTCCGTCTGGCCACTCTACCATAAAGGCCTGGTTAGTGGAGTGCTGCAGAGATGGTTGTCCTTCTGGAAGCTTCTTCTATCACCACAGAGGAACTCTTGAGCTTTGCCAGAGTGACCATCGGGTTCTTGGTCACCTCTCTGACCAATGCCCTTCTCCCCCAATTGCTCTGTTTGGCTTGGCGGCCAGCCCTAGGAAGAGTCTTGGTATTTCCAAACTTCTTCCATTTATGAATGATGGAGGCCACTGTGTTCTTGGGGACCTTCAATGCTGCAGAAATGTTTTGGTATCCTCGACACAATCCATGGCACGGTTTTTGCTCGGACATGCACTGTCAACTGTGGGACCCTATATAGACAGGTGTGTGCCTTTCCAAATCATGTCCGATCAATTGAATGTACCACAGGTGGACTCCAATCAAGTTGTAGAAACATGATCAACGGAAACAGGATGGACCTGACCTCATAGAAAAGGGTCTGAATACTTAATAAGGCATTAAGTATAAGTATTCAGTTAATTCTTATGAAAATAAGGCATTTCTGTTTTTGTTTTTTAGTAATTACTATCTTGTCTCATCGCTACAACTCCCATACGGCTGGGGAGAGACGAAGGTCGAAAGCCACGCGTCCTCCGAAACACAACCCAACCAAGCCGCACTGCTTCTTATCACAGCGTGCATCCAACCCGGAAGCCAGCCATGTGTCAGAGGAAACACCATGCACCTGGCGACCTTGGCTAGTGCGCACTGCGCCCGGCCCACCACAAGAGTCGCTGGTGCGCGATGAGACAAGGATATCCCTACCAGCCAAACCCTCCCTAACCCGGACGACACTAGGACAATTGTGCGTCGCCCCACGGACCTCCCGGTCGCAGCCGGCTGCTACAGAGCGTGGGCGCGAACCCAGTCTCTCTGGTGGCACAGCTAGCCCTGCGATGCAGTGCCCTAGACCACTGCGCCACCCGGGAGGCGTGCAAACATTTCTTAAAAACTGTTTTCGCTTTGTCATTATGGGGCATTGTGTGTAGATTGATGATATATATATATATATATATATATATATATATATATATATTCCAGTCCGTAACATTGCGCGTACTGAAATGGATTGAAAAAATATCTGGATCATGTTTGCATTGTTTATTTAAATGGTATTATTGCTAGGTATTACTGCACTGTTGTAGCTAGAAACACAAGCATTTAGTTGCACCTGCGATAACATCTGCTGTGTATGCGACCAATACAATTTCACTTGATTTGATATGATAGATCTGAAATCATTTTTTAAAAAATATGATCACATAAGATACCACTCGTCCATCACTAAGCTGGTTCTGGTTGGCCTCAAGGGCTCTGTAGGACTGATGTCTAGTGTGGGTGGCTAGTCATTGATCTGGAGCTAAATAGAGGACAACGGCGGTCACTTGCTTCTGTCATGCTCACTAAATGTTTGTGTTTAGCAGGGGCCTAAGCGGTTAAAAGACATTTAAGAGTGAGATGTTGCCATGACAGGCTCAGGACAGGCCTCCCATTGAAGGTTATAATAAGCACCTGGGAACCCGGGAAAAGCAATCATCTGTCTCTGGGTTGTTATCTGCTGCGGTGCTGCCTGCCTGGGCTGTCTTGTACTGCTGTTCAGGTGATAAAGAATCTATTACCTGCCTGCCCCATCACTTTCACCACCCCCTCTCCTCACAGAGCCTATCCAATCAGACACTGAGACCTAGCAAGACAAACAAAGGTTATTGACTCAGGGAAAGTGGCCTCGTGTTGAATTCACACGGCTGATTGGTAGTGAGATAGTGAGTCTGTGTAGTGATATTAGTACCTGCCTGGGTGGAGTATAATTTCTATGGATATGGATTTACATTACAGATACCGGTAGTTATATCTCAACTCCACCTACAACTGAATATGATGCTGGGTCATAATAGGCAGCATGTCTCAGAGAGATAGTGTTGTTGTAACAGGGTTGAGGCAGAGTTCAGTGGGTATCATGACCCTGTTAGTTGGTTTGGGGAGTGTTAGAACATTGAGCTCTTTCCTATGCAGTGGTTCTGGCAGCTCCGTGTGTCCATAGACAACAACATCCTACTCAGTCAGCAAGCCATAGCCTGGCCCTGGGTCTCATCTCTATTCCAGCAGCATCCACCAGAGATGTGTTTCGCCGCAGGAAGGTTATTACAACTCACTCTCCTCGAGCAAGTCCATCCTCTTCCCCTCTTCCACTGCTGCCCTCCCTCCCTCCCTCCTTCCCTGCCTCCCTGCCTCCCTCCCTCCCTGCCTCCCTCCCTCCCTGCCTCCCTCCCTCCCTGCTCTCTGCTCTCCTTTCTCCTCTTATATCTGATGATCAGTTCAACTTTTTCTTTCATCTTCATTGTCGTTTTACTCTCACCTACACGGCCGGCCTATTAGTCCTCTTTAGCGTTAACACTTTTTTAATATTAATATATTTTTAGTCTTAGGAACATTTTCCCTCTGTCTCTCACCTAGTCCATGTCTTCTACCTGATCCATTGTCCCACCCACACTCTATCGGCCAATCATTGTCTTTCCCACCCGACCAATTCTGCTATTTTGTGTTTTTTTTGCGCTGATCTTAATGAAATGTTGTTGTACATAATGTTTCCACCATTGTTTCCTATGGCTGTTAAGAGTATCTGGACATCAGAACAGAGATTAATAACCTGGATTTGGATGAAGATTTCTACTTCGAAGAATCAAAAAAGTAAAAGGTCATAAGTAAATCAGAACATGCTAATCCAGAAGCGGCACTCCTAGTGGCCTGTCATTTGGATGCAGGAAAACTGAAATCTATTTGACCTCATTTCTTGTCACATGTGCAACAAGAGGCAAAACATCTCTAGATCACCTTCACTCCACACACAGAAACGCATACAAAGCTCTCCCTCGCACTCCATTTGGCAAATCTGACCATAACTATATCCTCCTGATTCCTGCTTACAAGCAAAAACTCAAACAGGAAGTACCAGTGACACGCTCAATACGGAAGTGGTCCGATGAAGTGGATGCTAAACTACAGGATTGTTTCGCTAAAGCAGACTGGAATATGTTCCGGGATTCATCCGATGGCATTGAGGAGTTCACCACATCAGTCACTGGCTTCATTAATAAGTGCATCGACGACGTCGTCCCCAGAGTGACCGTACGTACATATTCCAACCATTAAACAGGCAAAGCATCAATATAGGTCTTAGATTGATTCCTACTACACCAGCTCCGACACTCGTCGGATGAGGCAGAGCTTACAAATGATTATTAAAGTGAAACCCAGCCACGACCTGCCCAGTGACGCGAGCCTACCAGACGAGCTAAATGCCTTCTATGCTCTCTTCGAGGCAACCAACACTGAACCATGCATGAAAGCATCAGCTAAGTATCTATCATGGTCCACACACACCAACCCTCCCTCTCAGGAGGCTGAAAAGATTTGGCACGGGCCCTCAGACCCTAAAAGAGTTCTACAGCTGCACCATTGAGAGCATCTTGACTGTCTGTATCACCGCTGTGTATGGCAACTGCTTGGCATCCGACCGCAAGGTGCTACAGAAGGTAGTGCGTACAGTACATCACTGGGGCCACTCCCAACCATCCAGGACCTATGCCAGGTGGTGTCAGAGGAAGGACACAAACATTGTCAAAGACTCCAGCCACCCAAGTCATAGTTCTCTCTGCTACTGCCCGGCAAGCGGTACCGACGCATCAAGTCTACTCTGGAACCAACAGGATCCTGAACAGCTTCTACCCAGTTGTAAATGAGAACTTGTTTTGAACTAGCCTACCTGGTTAAATAAAGGTGAAATAAATAAAAATACCCTCAAGCCATAACACAGCTAAATAGTCAGTGAAATAGTTAAGCAAATAGCTGTCCGGACTATCTGCATTGACCTTTATTGACTTATCACATACGCTGCTGCTACTGTTTATTATCTGTCACTTTAGTCCTAGTTATATGTACATATCTACCTCAATTACCTCGTACCCCTGCACAGGGACTTGAATCTGGTATCCTGTGTATGTAGCCAAGTTATCTTTACTCATTGTGGATTTATTATTACTTTTATTATTACTTGCTCTACTTTTACTATTATTTCTCTATTTTTTTTCTCTGCATTGTTGGGAAGGGCCTGTAAGTAAGCATTTCACTGTTAGTCTACACCTTTTGTTTACGAAGCAAGTGTCGAATAAAATGCTATTTTATTTTAATTAAGCTACTACTGTACAAGAGCTGATGCCATATTGATCCTGAATAAAGTATTTCGTCATACTGTCAGGCTCAATATCCTGTGGTACTTTGGACTCTAAAGTCAGGAAATCCCTTGGTCCTTTTTCTACATTTCCAGGAACAACAGCTGGGACAACATACACAGCATCAGTCTTTGATTTAATTATAGATGATTTCTACTGTAATCGTCTATTCACAGGACTGCCAAAACTGGATCTGCACAACTTCAGTCTTTAACCTGCATTCAAATGAATCCAACTCCTTTACTATATCGTAGGAGGGTACATACTAAAACCTAGTAGGAGGGTACATACTAAAACCTAGTAGGAGGGTACATACTAAAACCTAGTAGGAGGGTACATACTAAAACCTAGTAGGAGGGTACATACTAAAACCTAGTAGGAGGGTACATACTAAAACCTAGTAGGAGGGTACATACTAAAACCTAGTAGGAGGGTACATACTAAAACCTAGTAGGAGGGTACATACTAAAACCTAGTAGGAGGGTACATACTAAAACCTAGTAGGAGGGTACATACTAAAACCTAGTAGGAGGGTACATACTAAAACCTAGTAGGAGGGTACATACTAAAACCTAGTAGGAGGGTACATACTAAAACTTAGTAGGAGGGTACATACTAAAACCTAGTAGGAGGGTACATACTAAAACCTAGTAGGAGGGTACATACTAAAACCTAGTAGGAGGGTACATACTAAAACCTAGTAGGAGGGTACATACTAAAACCCTCTGCATTGAGTCCCTTTTGCATTATCATACATTTATTGTAATGTGAATATAGCACAATTCTCCGTGGTATTGGTGTAATACTGGAATCAATGGGGTCATGAGGCAGCATCAGAGCACTACTTTGTGGATGTATAATGAAGGTGATATATCCATACACAATCTGGGAGCCCTGCCAACGTTTCTGATGCTGATTTACTACCGCTGTGCCCGGCATGAACATGATTCAATACTGAGCGATGATCATCATGTGTGCTGTGCGGCGCTCTGTTCTTCGTATGAAACAGATGCTCTGTAATCTAGGTGCTAGGCTCCGGTCCACTGGGTCCAGGCCTCATTTATCCATCCCATCTACTGTATGTCACAACAGAACTGTCAAACTCTGTGACCAAGATGCACCTCACCTCCACATTCACATCTGGCTAGACTTCAGTTGATTGGCCCATACAGCAGACATACCAACATATACTGTATACTGTGACTCAGACTGAGTCTAGCAACAATAAAGAGCAATGGACTGGACAATTTGATAAGTATTTTCATATTTTTAATAGTCTAACCCATATGCATCTCTTTTAGATTCGAATGACTATGAAGAACATACTTCAAATATGTATGGAAACCCTGTGCATACACGTTTTGTAAATTCTCAATTTGGTAGCCATGCCAACGCAGTTGAAAGACTGCGGGTTAAGTGGGTATGGTCGTCTGGATATTCCCTCTATCCCTTCTCACTTAACGCCCCCCGACTCTACCTCTCTGTTAAAAAGGGGGGGGGGATGAAACATGTCTTCACACAGCATATGAAATGAAGAGGGCTCATTAGTCCAGGGTCCACAGGGCTGAAGACTAGAGCAATGGACCGACTGACTGGAAGAGGAAAAAGCCTTAATGGATTCATTTCCTAAGAACCTAAAACCTCCTCACTGCCTCCAAACTGACAGCCAAATGGAGTCAGGTTACAGAAGAAACACAAACATTGATTTAAATATATAAAGTATGTATGTATAAAGAAAAATGAAGCAAAAATCATGCTGTGCAGTAACATTTAACAATTTCAAAGGTTGAGCGGAAGTTTAAAAGCTGGCATTTGCACAAATAAATATATAACTGTCGATGGACGAGCATATAAATAATGAAATGGCAAAAACCGCTTAACAAACTGCTTTGAAATTATCCACTTGGACAAACATCAATGCAGCCAAGATATGAGATTGCACAAAGGCAGAATATTGAAGGGATGCTGTTGTGATAACACCTCTGAATCAGATTAATCAGCGGCTGATTGTGGAGCTGGAGAATGACAAGCCTGCCTGCCTTCTTATGTCCTAGTTGTTTAATCAGCGGCTGATTGTGGAGCTGGAGAATGACAAGCCTGCCTGCCTTCTTATTCTCTCTCTCTCTCTCTCTCTCTCTCTCTCTCTCTCTCTCTCTCTCTCTCTCTCTCTCTCTCTCTCTCTCTCTCTCTCTCTCTCTCTCTCTCTCTCTCTCTCTCTCTCTCTCTCTCTCTCTCTCTCTCTCTCTCTCTCTCTCTCTCTCCCCCTCTCTCTCTCTCTCTCTCTCTCCCCTCTCTCTCTCTCTCCTCTCTCTCCCTCTCTCCCTCTCTCTCCCTCTCTCTCCCTTTCTCCCTCTCTCCTAGTCTATGCTGTGCTTTAGTACTTTTTCATTTCCATTATTATGAGGCATTGACAAACAGAGAGGAAATCCAGCCATTTGCACTCAAGGTCAGCTCCAACTGGCTCAAAAAGCTAGGTGTGTCTCCTTACCTTTGTGGGTGCTGTAGAGTGCAGCGAAGGTGACCACAAAGAAGGTGGTGGAGTATTTGCCAGCGTTGACCAGGTGAGGGAAAGCTCGCTTGGTGTCTCGGTACCGACGGAGGCACTGCACAAATCGGAACCAAGCAGGCAGACACTGGATGATGGCACGTAGACCGTAGGAGTAACTGTGGCAAGTGTAATCACCTAGTGGGAATGGGGGAGAAAATTACACTTTAACAACCAAAACATTCAAACATTTATCAAACACAGCCATATTTTCATTATGTATATGGTTTTGGTATCAACCATTCTTATAGCTTGACCTTTTGAACTGTTCTGTTAGAATGGAATGGGTTTGTTGGACTCACTGAGAGACAGCTCAAGGTCATTTGTGGACTAGCTAGCTGTAGTCCCAGTGCTTTGACTCATTGCCATACACCCACATTGTCCCCTCCCCTCTCTCCTTCTCCCACACACACAGAATAATAATAATCACAATCATAATAATAATAATTTAGCGGGTGTTTATATTTGTCCTGTTACAAAGTGTTTAACTCCCCCTGAGACACCTGCAGGGAGTGGGGTCACGGCCAGGGTCACCATTGTACACACACAGCAGCAGCACTCTCTACATCACTGGGGCCGAGCTTCCTGCCATCCAAGACCTCTATAACAGGCGGTGTCAGAGGAAGGCCCTAAAAATGGTCAAAGTCTCCAGCCACATACGCTGCTGCTACTGTTTACTATCTGTCACTTTAGTCCTCGTTATATGTACATATCTACCTCAATTACCTCGTACCCCTGCACATCCACTCTGTACTGGTACCCTGTTTATGTATCATTACTAACTTTTATTTTTACATGTTTATTTCTCTATTTCCTTTCTCTCTGCATTGTTGGGGCCCATAAGCATTTCACTGTTAGTCTACACCTGTTGTTTACGAAGCTTGTGACAAATACATTTTGATTTGACTCTCTGAGTGGACAGCTAATCAACATGAGAGTCACACTGCTGGACACAAACATTTCCATTCAATTACCTCGCTGCTGATTTTTCAGGCCACAGCAGAGGGCTGCAAATTACTGAGGAGAACCATTTTCCAGACAAACAGACACAGTCAGACTTGCAGACAGAGACAGGCAGACAGGCAGACAGACAAGACAGATGACACTGAATATTGACTGGAGTCAGAGAGAGCTAAACCATTCCACCTTAGTACATGTCTCCTAAACAAAACTGTTATAGATGAGTTTGAACAGAGCTGCTGAACCAGCATGATATATCGGTTTGGGTTACATACATTCAGCTGTTCCTTCACTGCATACCTGACATGACAGTTTCTTACAGAGCAACGGTAGGTACTCATTGTGGTCTAACTCACTGTTGAACATGGGCAGGAGGCCTTTGCGGTCGGTCCATTTGAGCTCAAAGCTGTAGAAGCAGATGAGATACTCCAGGTCCATCAGTACAATCACCAGAGAGTTGAGCTGGTCGGCCAGCCAGAAGTCTGCAAACTCCACGCGATGGAACGGCGCCGTGAACACACGGAACTGGGAGACAGACAGACAGAGTTAGTAGTCCCATACAAGACACAGGAGATCTGATTAAATACATATGCTTCCACTGAAGGGGTGCAATGTGTGTTGGAATAGTCTGAGGTTAAGATAAAAAAAAAAAAAAAAAATGCCATTTAGCAGACGCTTTTATCCAAAGCGACTTACAGTCATGTGTGCATACATTCTACGTATGGGTGGTCCCGGGGATCGAACCCACTACCCTGGCGTTACAAGCGCCATGCTCTACCAACTGAGCTACAGAAGCACATTGACAGCTCTTCTGTCTACAGTACACCTCTGCATACTAATGCCACTAGAACTCCCATGCTTGTCTCACAATAAGCCATTTAAGACATTACAAATAACCAAAGAGAAGGGACACACATGTAAAGACCTGGGCTACAACCATGTATAAGATACTTGAACACTGAGGAAGCTCATTGTCATTCAGCAAATGAGGCTGTAATGTACAGGGTATTATAAACTGGGTGGATCGATCCCTGAATCCAAATTGGCTCACAGCCGTGGTATATCAGACCGTATACCACGGGTATGACAAAAAAAATATTTTTACTGCTATAATTATGTTGGTAACCAGTTTATAACATCAATAAGGCACCTTAGGGGTTTGTGGTGTATTGCCAATATACCACGTTAAGGACTGTATCCAGGCACTCCGTGTTGTGTTGTGCATATGAACAGCCCTTAGCCGTGGTATATTGGCTATATACCGCACCCCCTCGGGCCTTTTTGCTTAATTAGAGTATTGGAAGACGAGAGGGCAGAGCAGAACAGGAAGCTACTCTCCAAATGAGCTGGGACATGTTGAGGTCCTGAGCCCTGCAACAGTCAGCAGTCCTAGTATCTCCCTACAGTAAATGGACTGCTGGATACCTATGGAAAGCCTGATGAGGCTCGAGCTGGATTGTGTCAACCTGTCACTCATTTAACAGAGCTATTGCCACACCAGCAATAGTTTGCCCCTCACTGAGAGGTACTGCTTAGGTAGGTATATATGGGCTCACATTCTGTGAATGGCTGGTGAAGTAATAGACCATATTTTTTTCCATTTCTATTTTATTACACCTTTATTTAACCAGGTAGGCCAGTAGAGGACAACTTCTCATTTACAACTGCGACCTGGCCAAGATAAAGCAAAGCAAAACAATGGGACAAAAACAACAACACAGAGTTACACATAGACAAACGTACAGTCAATAACACAACACAAAAGAAAAATAAAGAAAAATCTATGTACAGTGTGTGCAAATGTAGAAGAGTAGGGAGGTAGGTGATAAATAGGCCCTAGAGGTGAAAATAATTACAATTTAGCATTAATACTGGAGTGATAGATGTGCAGATGATGATGTGCAAGTAGATATAATGGGGTGCAAAAGAGCAAGAGGGTAAGTAATAATATGGGGATGAAGTAGTTGGTAGTGCTATTTACAGATTGCTTTCTACAGATACAGTGATCGGTAAGCTTCTCAGACAGCTGATGTTTGAAGATAGAGAGGGATAAGATAAGACTTGATTTGCAGACAAATTATATTTTTGCTGACAGTAGTCAATCCGACACTCCACACATGCACAGACACGACGGTCTGGGACCAGCACAGGATCAACTGCATGGCCATGCCCCTGGAGAAGTCTGATTTAATATAGCCTAATATGATTGGGTTTACTAGTGCTTTGGGTATGGTTTCTGTTGGGACTGGATCATGTTATCACGGGTCTGCGAATGAGACTGTGGGTGAATGGGAATAATACTCTCCCCCTCTTGCCTCCAGGGTGCTACACAGCCTCACTACGCAGCCTGACCGAGTCCCAGATTGTTTCAGTTGCAAATGTCAAACAGTATTGATTCATCCTGTTATGTATGCGAGTTAATGAAAGATTTCTACCTGGCAATATATGCCGTTATTGATCTCCACACCATCTCCATACACATAAATTATAGACATTGAGAAGATAAACCTTCCTCAAAATGTATTCATTGTGTAAACAAACACACCAGGCAATCTGTCTCGATTTGTTCTCTCATTATGGGTTTGTCCTCAGGTTAGTTCCTGTGTTCAGTGTGGGTGTGTGGCTCTCTAGGATGCTGCACAGGCCCCAATGGAGCCCAATCAAAGCTGGAGAGGGCTGTGGAATGGCTCAGAGGGCTGGGAAACTAAGGGATGGGGAGGATTGGAGGAGCAGCATACTGATGGATCCATCCCTGTAATGATTGCACAGTCACAGCCGCCACATCCCCAGGGACCCGCCTGCATTCTATTATCCCTCACCCCTCTGGCCTCTGTCTCACACACACACTGAATCCTCCTACCTCCCATCCCCCCAGCCAGCAAACATCAGACAAGTCAAAGACAAGCTGAATACAACAAAACACAATACAGTAGGAGAAAGATATCAAATACAGTGTTGTACAAACAAACACCAGTTGAGTCGGGTTTCATTGTACTGATATCATTGCATCATTATAATACAGTAGTCCCAGTGGAGAAGGAGCTCACCAGCAGTTTGAGCAGCCAGAAGCGGGACTTGTAGTAGCCAGTCTTGAAGGGGTTGATGAGGAAGAGGAGCATGAAGCCGTAGAGGATGAGGGGGTTGACCTGCATGGGCAGCATGGTGTACTCAGAGTACAGACAGGACAGGATGCTCATACACCACAGCACCCCCAGGAACCCTGCAATCTAGGGAAGAATTCAATAGATAAAACAATCAAACACGCAATAGATTTTTTATTCAACTACCTTTATAACACTTTATATAATTTGTCCTTGGCAATATGATCAGAAAAAAAACATAGTGCATGTCTTCAGATTAGTATTATTGTTGAAATGTTTAATTTCCCTTATTCAGCACATTCTCCCTCTGGTGGTCACACTCGATCATTCTCTCTCTGTGGTGGTCACACTAGATCATTCTCTCTCTCTGGTGGTCACACTAGATCATTCTCTCTCTGTGGTGGTCACACTAGATCATTCTCTGTCTCTGGTGGTCACACTAGATCATTCTCTCTCGGTGGTGGTCACACTAGATCATTCTCTCTCTGTGGTGGTCACACTAGATCATTCTCTCTCTGTGGTGGTCACACTAGATCATTCTCTCTCTGTGGTGGTCACACTAGATCATTCTCTCTCTCTCTGGTGGTCACACTAGATCCTTCTCTCTCTGTGGTGGTCACACTAGATCATTCTCTCTCTCTCTGGTGGTCACACTAGATCATTATCTCTCTCTCTGGTGGTCACACTAGATCATTCTCTCTCTGTGGTGGTCACACTAGATCATTCTCTCTCTGTGGTGGTCACACTAGATCATTCTCTCTCTGTGGTGGTCACACTAGATCATTCTCTGTCTCTGGTGGTCACACTAGATCATTCTCTCTCGGTGGTGGTCACACTAGATCATTCTCTCTCTGTGGTGGTCACACTAGATCATTCTCTCTCTGTGGTGGTCACACTAGATCATTCTCTCTCTGTGGTGGTCACACTAGATCATTCTCTCTCTCTCTGGTGGTCACACTAGATCCTTCTCTCTCTCTCTGGTGGTCACACTAGATCATTCTCTCTCTCTGGTGGTCACACTAGATCATTCCCTCTCTGTGGTGGTCACACTAGATCATTCTCTCTCTGGTGGTCACACTAGATCATTCTCTCTCTGGTGGTCATTCATTCTCTCTCTGGTGGTCACACTAGATCATTCTCTCTCTGGTGGTCACACTAGATCATTCTCTCTCTGGTGGTCACACTAGATCATTCTCTCTCTGGTGGTCACACTAGATCATTCTCTCTCTGGTGGTCACACTAGATCATTCTCTCTCTGGTGGTCACACTAGATCACACTGGTGGTCACTAGATCATTCTCTCTCTGGTGGTCACACTAGATCATTCTCTCTCTCTGGTGGTCACACTAGATCATTCTCTCTCTCTGGTCACACAAGATTATTCTCTCTCTGATGGTCACACACAAACATTCTCTCAGTGTGGTGGTCACACCAGATCATTCTCTCTCTGGTGGTCAAACAATATCATTCTCTCTGTGGTGGTCAAACAATATAATTCTCTCTGTGGTGGTCAAACAATATCATTCTCTCTGTGGTGGTCAAACAATATCATTCTCTCCGTGGTGGTCACACCAGATCATTCTTTCTGTGGTGGTCACACCAGATCATTCTCTCTGTGGTGGTCACACCAGATCATTCTCTCTGTGGTGGTCACCACCAGATCATTATCTCTGTGGTGGTCACCACCAGATCATTCTCTCTGTGGTGGTCACACAATCATTCTCTCTGTGGTGGTCACACCAGATCATTATCTCTGTGGTGGTCACACCAGATCATTCTCTCTCTGGTGGTCACATAATATCATTATCTCTGTGGTGGTCACACACAATCATTCTCTCTGTGGTGGTCACACAAGATCATTGTCTCTCTGGTGGTCACACTAGATCATTCTCTCTCTGTGGTGGTCACACTAGATCATTCTCTCTCTCTGGTGGTCACACTAGATAATTTTCTCTCTATGGTGGTCACACTAGATCATTCTCTCTCTGTGGTGGTCACATTAGATCATTCTCTCTCTGGTGGTCACACTAGATCATTCTCTCTCTCTGGTGGTCACACTAGATCATTCTCTCTCTGTGGTGGTCACACTAGATCATTCTCTCTCTCTGGTGGTCACACTAGATAATTTTCTCTCTATGGTGGTCACACTAGATCATTCTCTCTCTGTGGTGGTCACACTAGATCATTCTCTCTCTGGTGGTCACATTAGATCATTCTCTCTCTGGTGGTCACATTAGATCATTCTCTCTCTGGTGGTCACACTAGATCATTCTCTCTCTGGTGGTCACACTAGATCATTCTCTCTCTGGTGGTCACACTAGATCATTCTCTCTCTGGTGGTCACACTAGATCATTCTCTCTCTCTGGTGGTCACACTAGATCATTCTCTCTCTGGTGGTCAAACTAGATCATTCTCTCTCTGGTGGTCACACTAGATCATTCTCTCTCTGGTGGTCACACTAGATCATTCTCTCTCTCTGGTGGTCACACTAGATCATTCTCTCTCTGGTGGTCACACTAGATCATTCTCTCTCTGGTGGTCACACTAGATCATTCTCTCTCTGGTGGTCACACTAGATCATTCTCTCTCTCTGGTGGTCACACTAGATCATTCTCTCTCTGGTGGTCACACTAGATCATTCTCTCTCTGGTGGTCACACTAGATCATTCTCTCTCTGGTGGTCACACTAGATCATTCTCTCTCTGGTGGTCACACTAGATCATTCTCTCTCTGGTGGTCACACTAGATCATTCTCTCTCTGGTGGTCACACTAGATCATTCTCTCTCTGGTGGTCACACTAGATCATTCTCTCTCTGGTGGTCACACTAGATCATTCTCTCTCTCTGGTGGTCACACTAGATCATTCTCTCTCTCTGGTGGTCACACTAGATCATTCTCTCTCTCTGGTGGTCACACTAGATCATTCTCTCTCTGGTGGTCACATTAGATCATTCTCTCTCTGGTGGTCACACTAGATCATTCTCTCTCTCTGGTGGTCACACTAGATCATTCTCTCTCTCTGGTGGTCACACTAGATCATTCTCTCTCTCTGGTGGTCACACTAGATCATTCTCTCTCTCTGGTGGTCACACTAGATCATTCTCTCTCTCTGGTCACACAAGAGTATTCTCTCTCTGATGGTCACACACAAACATTCTCTCTGTGTGGTGGTCACACCAGATCATTCTCTCTCTGGTGGTCAAACAATATAATTCTCTCTGTGGTGGTCAAACAATATCATTCTCTCTGTGGTGGTCAAACAATATAATTCTCTCTGTGGTGGTCAAACAATATCATTCTCTCCGTGGTGGTCACACCAGATCATTCTCTCCGTGGTGGTCACACCAGATCATTCTCTCTGTGGTGGTCACACCAGATCATTCTCTCTGTGGTGGTCACACCAGATCATTCTCTCTGTGGTGGTCACCACCAGATCATTATCTCGGTAGTGGTCACACACAATCATTCTCTCTGTGGTGGGCACACACAATCATTCTCTCTGTGGTGGTCACACAATCATTCTCTCTGTGGTGGTCACACCAGATCATTATCTCTGTGGTGGTCACACCAGATCATTATCTCTGTGGTGGTCACACCAGATCATTCTCTCTCTGGTGGTCACACAAGATCATTGTCTCTCTCTGGTGGTCACACTAGAACATTCTCTCTCTGGTGGTCACGCAATATCCTTCTCTCTCTGGTGGTCACACTAGAACATTCTCTCTCTGGTGGTCACACAATATCCTTCTCTCCGTGGTGGTCATACACGATCATTCTCTCTGTGGTGGTCAAACAATATAATTCCCTCTGTGGTGGTCAAACAATATCATTCTCTCTCTGGTGGTTACACTAGCCCATTCTCTCTCTGGTGGTCACACCAGCCCATTCTCTCTCTGGTGGTCACACCAGCCCATTCTCTCTCTGGTGGTCACACCAGCCCATTCTCTCTCTGGTGGTCACACCAGCCCATTCTCTCTCTGGTGGTCACACCAGCCCATTCTCTCTCTGGTGGTCACACCAGCCCATTCTCTCTCTGGTGGTTACACTAGCCCATTCTCTCTCTGGTGGTCACACCAGCCCATTCTCTCTCTGGTGGTCACACCAGCCCATTCTCTCTCTGGTGGTCACACCAGCCCATTCTCTCTCTGGTGGTCACACCAGCCCATTCTCTCTCTGGTGGTCAGACCAGATTATTCTCTCCGTGGTGGTCACACCAGCTCATTCTCTCTGTGGTGGTCAAACAATATAATTCCCTCTGTAGTGGTCAAACAATATCATTCTCTCTGTGGTGGTCAAACAATATCATTCTCTCTGTGGTGGTCACCGCAGATCATTCTCTCTGTGGTGGTCACACAAGATCATTCTCTCTCTGGTGGTCACACAAGATCATTCTCTCTCTCTGGTGGTCACACTAGATCATTCTCTCAGTGGTGGTCACACAATACCATTCTCTATCTGGTGGTCACACTAGATCATTCTCTCTCTCTGGTGGTCACACAAGATTATTCTCTCTCTCTGGTGGTCACACTAGATCATTCTCTCTGTGGTGGTCACACCAGATCATTCTCTCTGTGGTGGTCACACTAGATCATTCTCTCTGTGGTGGTCACACTAGACCATTCTCTCTGTGGTGGTCACACCAGATCATTCTCTCTGTGGTGGTCACACAAGATCATTCTCTCTCTGGTGGTCACACAAGATCATTCTCTCTCTGGTGGTCACACAAGATCATTCTCTCTGTGGTGGTCACACTAGATCATTCTCTCTGTGGTGGTCACACTAGATCATTCTCTCTGTGGTGGTCACACTAGATCATTCTCTCTCTGGTGGTCAAACAATATAATTCTCTCTCTGGTGGTCACACAAGATCATTCTCTCTCTGGTGGTCACACAAGATCATTCTCTCTGTGGTGGTCACACAATACCATTCTCTATCTGGAGGTCACACTAGATCATTCTCTCTCACTGGTGGTCACACAAGATCATTCTCTCTCTGGTGGTCACACAAGATCATTCTCTCTCTCTGGTGGTCACACTAGATCATTCTCTCTGTGGTGGTCACACAATACCATTCTCTATCTGGAGGTCACACTAGATCATTCTCTCTGTGGTGGTCACACAAGATTATTCTCTCTGTGGTGGTCACACTAGATCATTCTCTCTGTGGTGGTCACACTAGATCATTCTCTCTGTGGTGGTCACACAAGATCATTCTCTCTCTGGTGGTCACACAAGATCATTCTCTCTCTCTGGTGGTCACACTAGATCATTCTCTCTGTGGTGGTCACACAATACCATTCTCTATCTGGAGGTCACACTAGATCATTCTCTCTCACTGGTGGTCACACAAGATTATTCTCTCTGTGGTGGTCACACTAGATCATTCTCTCTGTGGTGGTCACACCAGATCATTCTCTCTGTGGTGGTCACACTAGATCATTCTCTCTGTGGTGGTCACACTAGATCATTCTCTCTGTGGTGGTCACACTAGACCATTCTCTCTGTGGTGGTCACACCAGATCATTCTCTCTGTGGTGGTCACACAAGATCATTCTCTCTCTGGTGGTCACACAAGATCATTCTCTCTCTCTGGTGGTCACTAGATCATTCTCTATCTGGTGGTCACACAAGATCATTCTCTCTCTCTGGTGGTCACTAGATCATTCTCTATCTGGTGGTCACACAAGATTATTCTCTCTCTCTGGTGGTCACACAATATCATTCTCTCTGTGGTTGTCAAACAATATCATTCTCTCTGTGGTGGTCACACAATATAATTCGTTCTCTCCATTATTACCAGTAGTTGTCTCAGTGTACTGTCTGGCTTGATTCTTGTTATTGTCCTTTTGTACCCCCTGGTTCTCCCCTCTCCCTTACCTCAAACAGGTGCTGGTGGGAGAGGTTGCTGCGAGGGTTCAGCTCAAAGATGAGCACGTGGTTGACCCCCGCCTGGCGCCACCCGTACGTGTTAATGCCCAACAGGAAGAGGAACTCGATCAGCAGGAAGCCACCACGGTAGATACGCACCAGAGGCCACACGTTCTCATACCGGATGAGTACAGCACCTGCAAAATAATAATAGCAATTAAATAATCTAATGCTCCATCAAAATATCTGAGGCTACAGTCTTGTCATAAAATACAGTATGCACTACTCATATCCTGTGTATCTGTTAATCCTCCAGTAAAAAGGCCTTATTAGCATGGTTGTGTGTGAATGTACCACTGAGGATGAAGGAGATAGAGAGGACGATGAAGACCCCACAGTAGAGGCCAACGCGGAAGGTAGTCCAGGCTAGAGCAGGCTGCAGGAAGGAAAAGCAGAGAATGACAGAGATGAGCAATTACCAGTTACTAGGCCGGTGTGACTGCCAGTCTTCTCTACTGTAATGTTGTCAGGCACACAGCTGCAGATCCACACTAGGCAGTTACTAATTCATTTAGCTTGACAGACACACCTATCCAGGGAAGCTGAAGCCATTCACAGAATCCAGTTCACCTGTTCAATGAACCTTATAGGTAGTGTATTTACATTAACATGTGTTATCGTCAAGTACTTTTGTACGTGCTAAAAATACACTTCATATAAATGTTCCCACAGGAGTCTGGACAAGCCATTTGGATCTGGCATAATTCAGGGTGGACATGACATTGATATAAATACAACTATAAATATGAAGGATATGTGACATCTCTCTCTCTCTCTCTCTCTCTCTCTCTCTCTCTCTCTCTCTCTCTCTCTCTCTCTCTCTCTCTCTCTCTCTCTCTCTCTCTCTCTCTCTCTCTCTCTCTCTCTCTCTCTCTCTCTCTCTCTCTCTCTCTCTCTCTCTCTCTCTCTGTGTGTGTGTGTGTGTGTGTGTGTGTGTGTGTGTGTGTGTGTGTGTGTGTGTGTGTGTGTGTGTGTGTGTGTGTGTGTGTGTGTGTGTGTGTGTGTGTGTGTGTGTGTGTGTGTGTGTGGAAAAGCTCTTTTTCCAGTCTAGTATGGAGAGCCTCTTACAGGATCAATACTGTGGGGATGAATAGGATGTGTGTCACATACCTCTACTGTATACACGCACAGCAGGAAGGAGATGAAGAGTGGGAAGTGTGTCACTCTACCATACGACGTTTATGTTGATGAGATCCTGGCACTGGCAGGGAATTATGGTGGGGATGATCTAATTGGTTAATTGTACACTAACTAACATACACCCTCTAGTAAACCTGTGGTGTCAGTCTCTCTCACCTGTGCTGCCCCCAGTGGAGGCACTCTCAGCCTCTTCATTGCCTTCTGACGGTCCCCTCCCTCCAGCTCTGTCGTCACCACAGCCTGACAAACACAACACACACGTCACTACTGTTCATCCAGGAACAAGTTCAAATCCAATACAACATATTAAAGAGCAAAGGTCAAAGACCGGGATCCGATTTTGCCAGAATTAGCAATTTTGTGGTTAAAACAGATGATGGAGAATGAATATCAACCTAAACAATGCTTTGACCTCCACAGTCAGGTGATTCTGTTCCATACTTACCTCAGTCTCAGAAATGAGCTGGGTGATCTTCTTACAAGTGTAGAAGGGGGCCACCTCCACATGGGCCACGCGCCAGTCAGCCCCACGGGGAGTCTCCAGGATCTTATCATGCTTCTTCAGGATCTTACGGAAGCCTGTGAAGTTCAGATTCTGGGAGAAAGACAAATCGTGGGGTTAAGTCTGAACTGAGCAAGAGATGCAGAAAGGGAGAAGGAGACAACGACTAAACGGTTGAGAAAAACTGAACTACTGAGATAAAGAGAGGAACAGAGAAGAAATAGACACACCACTAGAGAGAGGTGGATGGAGAGGTAGTAAGATGCAGAGATATTTGCAGAAAGATGAGAGAGTGTAGATAGGCTGACTGTTTCACCTGGTAGTTCCGCATCAGGATGAGACTGAGGTAGTATCTAGGGGTAGTGTGTAGGGTTTAGGGTTAAGGTTACCAACTTGGTAGTTCTGCAGTAGGATGAGGTTGAGGAACTGCCTAGGGGTAGTGTGTAGGGTTTAGGGTACCAACCTGGTAGTTCTGCCTCCGGATGAGGAAGTACCTAGGGGTGGTGTGTAGGGTTTAGGGTACCAACCTGGTAGTTCTGCCTCCGGATGAGGAAGTACCTAGGGGTGGTGTGTAGGGTTTAGGGTACCAACCTGGTAGTTCTGCCTCCGGATGAGGAAGTACCTAGGGGTGGTGTGTAGGGTTTAGGGTACCAACCTGGTAGTTCTGCAGTAGGATGAGGAAGTACCTAGGGGTGGTGTGTAGGGTTTAGGGTACCAACCTGGTAGTTCTGCCTCCGGATGAGGAAGTACCTAGGGGTGGTGTGTAGGGTTTAGGGTACCAACCTGGTAGTTCTGCCTCCGGATGAGGAAGTACCTAGGGGTGGTGTGTAGGGTTTAGGGGTGGTGTGTAGGGTTTAGGGTACCAACCTGGTAGTTCTGCAGTAGGATGAGGAAGTACCTAGGGGTGGTGTGTAGGGTTTAGGGGTGTTCTGTGATGTAGGGGGGTTTAGGGGGTACCAACCTGGTAGTTCTGCCTCCGGATGAGGAAGTACCTAGGGGTGGTGTGTAGGGTTTAGGGTACCAACCTGGTAGTTCTGCCTCCGGATGAGGAAGTACCTAGGGGTGGTGTGTAGGGTTTAGGGTACCAACCTGGTAGTTCTGCAGTAGGATGAGGCTGAGGTAGAACTCGGAGAAGGCCAGCTGTAGGTCCTTGATGTTGCGGTGTTTGCAGCGTTCCTCCTGGGACAGGTGGAACACTGTCTTGCGTTTCCGCAGACCTGGCGCATTGCTCTCACGCTGCGCATCCAGAGACGACTGCAGCTCATTCTGCAGGGTGGCAAAACGCCTCTGCGCTTCCGCAAGTTTCTCTGCATGAGGGAAGGAGATATGGAGAACAACCGAGTGAGCAACAGTGTCAGTATGACAAAGACAGATTTGATTTCTCTCTGCTGATGTCTCGTGGAAATTTCTAGTGGTTTTGAGAGTAACTTCTACTGCACTGAGACTGTCAGAAACATTAGCTTGCATTAACAGCCCTGCAGTAAATCCAGCCAGAGGTAAACACACTTCTCCCTGCCCTCATCTCCATTACGGAGAAGTGAAAAGAGGAGTATTAGGTTCTGCAGACGTGTAAATGCAGCCCTCGGCAGGCCCATTACCAGGGTCATGACAGGGTTCATTTCCCTCCTGAGAGAGACAGCAGCAGGGCAGGGGGGAACCTGAGTAGATCTGGAACATGGCCCTCATTCTCCCCCAGCCTCCCCATCCCAGTCCCACAAACACATTCCAGGACTGAACTCCTCGAGCCCGGCTTTGGCACATATCCTCCACTGTCACCTCCGCCTGTGTCTGCACTCTACCACATCCTATTCATAGGCCAAGGCTGGAGAGAGGGTTCTGCAATAGACCTCTTCGGTCCTGATTCACAACTAGACCGCCTGGTCAACGGCAGGGCAGAGAGGCCCTGCCTGCATGTGTTTGTGACAATGACGAAGCACCGTCTCATGTTCCCCACGGTCAATCAGTGAAGACAGGGGTGTTACGTTAGGTGCAGTGGGTTAATTGGTTACTTTAACGCTCAGTTGCAAACACAGCCTCGGAATTTCACAGTACCCGACTCACAGGAATGCCTGCTCTTTTGATGGCTAAAATTAGAGTAATCCCTCACAGGATAACAGTAGATTATGTCACTGACACTGTCTACCCTGTCCAGAGGGTCTCTATCTGCCACTCTGCATGGATCAAGTCATGACTTAACATGAGGCGTGAGAAAGTCAAGACTCACACACTTGACCTAAATTGGAAGAAATGAAGCCTGGGTAGATTTGTGTGTACAGACAAAGGTGTCAGAATGGTATGCAGGCTGAAGAGACTAAAATAAGCCTTAACGTCGGAGCTTTGCCAGGATCAGCCACAGGTCAAATATTGTCTCTGGAGTCTATATCTGAGGATACATACAAATATTTGAGATATTGTGACAGCATTTAACAGAGACTGTGTTGTGCCTTGGTTTTTCTCACTGGCATATAGTTAAATGTACTGCTCCAGGTTAAGGGGGTCGATGACCCCTTTCAGAAGAGGGAAGCTGCTTGCTACAGCTCTCTGCGGAGGAGACGACTCTCTTATGTAAAGCTCACACCTTGAACAAGACATGAAAAGAGGGAGATAACGATGTCTGTCCAACAAGATTCAGTAATTGCTTGTTTCATCCCAACATCCGGCTAGACGGATATACAACACATCCAGGCGTAGAAAATGAGAGATTATGACGCTGCAGTCTGGAGTCCGAGAGTGAAGTGACTGACTGTGGCTGGGCTACAAGACAGCCAAGAAGACCTAACACTGCGAAAAACAACATTTACTATAGATTTCCTTATAATCTGAATTGAGACAGATTTATTCTAGTAAAGCCAGATGTCTGGCCTTGATGTGGGGCGGCAGGTAGCCTAGTGGTTAAAGCGTTGGGCTAGTAACCAAAAGGTTGCAAGATTGAATCCCCGAACTGACAAGGTAAAAATCTGTCGTTCTGCCCCTGAACAAGGCAGTTAACCACACCGTCATTGGGTGATAACCCACCTAGGCCGTCATTGGGTGATAACCCACCTAGGCCGTCATTGGGTGATAACCCACCTAGGCCGTCATTGGGTGATAACCCACCTAGGCCGTCATTGGGTGATAACCCACCTAGGCCGTCATTGGGTGATAACCCACCTAGGCCGTCATTGGGTGATAACCCACCTAGGCCGTCATTGGGTGATAACCCACCTAGGCCGTCATTGGGTGATAACCCACCTAGGCCGTCATTGGGTGATAACCCACCTAGGCCGTCATTGGGTCATAACCCACCTAGGCCGTCATTGAAAATTAGAATTTGTTCTTAACTGAATTGCCTAGTTAATTGAAGATAAAACAATTAAAATACTCAGACTCAGTCTGCTGGATGTGCTTAATGAGCAACAGTGATGGGAAATCCTTGTTTTCAGGGAAGACAAAAACGAGGAGCAACAGGATGTTGATCAGAGTGCCAGTTCTCTTTGGCAGTCCAACCTGGTCTGAGTTTATTTCAGCTTCTGGCAAAGCCTCAACTCTGAAGGGGATGGGAGGGGAGGTTTTAAGGAAAAGCTAATTAAAGTAGACACCAATGAATGCCCCTTTTCTATATTTTGTTGGCTTCCTGTCTAACTCATACCATTACCAATAAAGTATGTACTCGTTGGTAATGGGTTTCAGAATATATCAAATGTCCATGTTGCCAGGCAGCATCAACCCATTAAATACAGTTCTACAAAACATCACGTAGTTGGCACCCAAATAAAGGTTATCACTCAACATGACAACCGTATGTGCAAGAGGTCAAGGAAATTACTGGCTACTCCCATTGCACTGCAGGCATTAGTTATTATGGCATTATAAGTAACTACGAGTGGACAAACTGCAGATGCTCACAGAAAATCAAAGGGGTGGTCTAACTTAGTCAGAGAGACAAACTTGCATAGCATAGCATAGCATAGCATAGCATAGCATAGCATAGCATAGCATAGCATAGCATAGCATAGCATAGTAGCACTGCTCCATCAAATTAGCCTACCTGAATAAAATGTGTTGATCTTCAAAAGCTCCTTCTCACAATTCTGAAAAAACCTCTCCTCAAACTTGGCGTAGTATCTCTTGACAGTGTCTTCATCTGTAACTGGAGGGGGGAGAAAAAGAGATGGAGAGAGAGAGAGAGAGAGAGAGAGAGAGAGAGAGAGAGAGAGAGAAAGGTCACGTTTCGAACAAAACATTCAACATAAAAACATTATTTAACCAATGAAAAACAATTAATGCACACAACATTATGGACATTTTCAAAATGTATGCATCTGGAAATGATTGACCTAGATGAATATGACCACAGCTTGAAGCTAAACAGGTAGCCTATCAGTTTGGCTTATGATTACATTCACATCCCTTTTCAAGATGATCCTCCTTCAACAAGCATCAATGCACTTAAACAATGCTTTCGTTCAGACCAGGGTATCAAGAGAAACAAAACGGTTTAAAAATGGCTTGATGGACAGTGTACTGTTCAGCCCAGAAAAGAGACCAAAACGCCCCTGCCACTCTCGTTCCTCTGACGGTCATTAAATGTTGGGGACAAGCACAGTGGCACAGTTCTAAATAAGGATACATTTAATTTGTCCCGTCCCTTCCCTTCCCTCTTCTGTCTTCTTACTTGGTGTTGCTCATCCAGTACACAGAGTAACCCAACACCCCTATGAGTTGCCTGGGGGACTCCTCCCCCTCTCTGCATCCCATGCTCCCCCCACCCCATCCCCATTAACCTTAGCCCAGCTTGGCCCACTGGCGTTCCAGTAAAGACAATAGCAGCCAAGAGGACCAGGGCCACAGGGCACTGTCCCAGCCACAGCTTAAAGTCTGACCACAGGTCCACAGCACAGGATCAACAGGCTATAGTTCTAATGATTTTATTTATAGTGACCACAAGTTCCAAAACCCATCCATCTATAACAGCTGGCAATATTTGACTGTGATCCTTAGAGTAGAGAGTCACAGTGTAAGAGATAGACCTCGTCTCCTGGGACTGAGAAAGACAGAGACAAAGAGGACCTGCACACTGAGAGAATGTGCATCTTAATATCCTCTCTCTGCTACTAAAACATGCATTATTTTTCAATGATTATCCATCACGATCACTCTCTTATCAATGTTAGCCTGGCCAGACTTGCTAGTTGACACCAGTACTGATGCATCATTGATGTTCTATCTAAATGCCACAGCAAGGGATACATCGCACCATCCATCACACTATCTCTGCTAAATGTTTGTGCAAGAGTGGGGTTATAATAGAACTGTCAGCTAACCTATCATATGAAATGGCCCTTTAATGCAAGTTGGAACCTTTAGATGGAGAGGCATTCAATTCTGTTCTTAGTAATAACAAAAAGATGCCTAAGGCTGTGTAGGCTGTCAATATTCCTGCTCTATTCACCTGCATACAGAGAATCCAAGGAGAGACTGTGAGTGTGTTCAGTAAAAGGCTGTGAAAATGTTCCTTGGGGTCAGTGAGCCAGTCAAGCGATGTGCAGATTTACATAAAAAATGAGAAACACATCTGTATATCAATAATTAGTGAATTGAATCATGTTCAGTGGTTGAAACTTCCTCATAGGGGACTTTATATGATGACTCACTCTGATAGTGCTGGGGAGATGTGTCCCCTTACTGCAGTTCAGACTAACCTCATGACAGAGGCATCTTGCAGTCCTCATTAAACATCAAAAACAACATCATCAATGAACAAAAAGAAAACAACAGCAGCCATACTCAACTGTTCAGAACTGAGACAGAAAGAGAGATCAGAATGTGTGTGCTGTAAGACACAGCTGGCATCAGTGGGTCATAGCCAGTAGAATAGAAGAGAGGAGGAGGAGAGGAGGATGAGAGGAGGAGAAGAGGAGGAGGAGAGGAGAATGAGAGGAGGATGAGAGGAGGAGGAGAGGAGAATGAGAGGAGGAGGAGAGGAGGAGGAGAGGAGGAGGAGAGGAGGAGAAGAGGAGGAGGAGAGGAGAATGAGAGGAGGAGGAGAAGAGGAGGAGGAGAGGAGAATGAGAGGAGGATGAGAGGAGGAGGAGAGGAGAATGAGAGGAGGAGGAGAGGAGAGGAGGATGAGAGGAGGAGGAGGAGGAGGAGAATGATGAGAGGAGGAGGAGGAGGATGAGGAGGAGGAGAGGAGGATGAGAGGAGGAGAGAGGAGGAGGAGGAGGAGGAGGAGAGGAGAATGAGAGGAGGAGGAGAGGAGGAGGAGAAGAGGAGGAGGAGAGGAGAATGAGAGGAGGATGAGAGGAGGAGGAGAGGAGAATGAGAGGAGGAGGAGAGGAGGAGAAGAGGAGGAGGAGAGGAGAATGAGAGGAGGAGGAGAAGAGGAGGAGGAGAGGAGAATGAGAGGAGGATGAGAGGAGGAGGAGAGGAGAATGAGAGGAGGAGGAGAGGAGAATGAGAGGAGGAGGAGAGGCAGCAGCTAGCTATCTGCATGAGGAATGAGGGATGGAAGTACACTCCCTCACTTCCTAATTCCATTGCAGTCACAACACACCTTGGTCCAGGACATATCAATGGAGAGTTTAGCCATTTTACATCGTCTGGCTGGTTACCAGTCCTCCCAGCACAGACTGGGATAAGTGTAGAGAACAAGCCTGTGAGAACAGGGCACTGCAATAGCGCTGCAAAACCAGGTCAAATACAAGATCCCAAAGGAAGAGGTTATAGAACACTGGAACTAGTCTACATGACAACAACTGGGGGAGGAGGCAGATGACAAGGAAGAAAGCGAAATGTGGATGTGGACTTTGGATGAAATGATCCTAGATTATGTTATGAGAGGAAATGGAGGAGATGAAAGCCTGCAGAGAAAGGTAGGTAGAGGGCCGTGGAGTGACCCCTCACCCGTATCTCCCCCCGCTGACACTCTACTGACCCCTATCTCCCCCGCTGAAGTTCTACTGACCCCTATCTCCCCCCGCTGAAGTTCTACTGACCCCTATCTCCCCCCGCTGAAGTTCTACTGACCCCTATCTCCCCCGCTGAAGCTCTACTGACCCCTATCTCCCCCGCTGAAGCTCTACTGACCCCTATCTCCCCCGCTGAAGCTCTACTGACCCCTATCTCCCCCGCTGAAGCTCTACTGACCCCTATCTCCCCCGCTGAAGCTCTACTGACCCCTATCTCCCCCGCTGAAGCTCTACTGACCCCTATCTCCCCCCGCTGAAGAAGCTCTCCCCCCGCTGAAGCTCTACCCCTATCTCCCCCGCTGAAGTTCTACTGACCCCTATCTCCCCCCGCTGAAGCTCTACTGACCCCTATCTCCCCCGCTGAAGCTCTACTGACCCCTATCTCCCCCGCTGAAGCTCTACTGACCCCTATCTCCCCCCGCTGAAGCTCTACTGACCCCTATCTCCCCCGCTGAAGTTCTACTGACCCCTATCTCCCCCGCTGAAGTTCTACTGACCCCTATCTCCCCCCCTGAAGTTCTACTGACCCCTATCTCCCCCCGCTGAAGTTCTACTGACCCCTATCTCCCCCGCTGAAGTTCTACTGACCCCTATCTCCCCCCTGAAGTTCTACTGACCCCTATCTCCCCCGCTGAAGTTCTACTGACCCCTATCTCCCCCCGCTGAAGCTCTACTGACCCCTATCTCCCCCGCTGAAGTTCTACTGACCCCTATCTCCCCCCCTCTACTGACCCCTATCTCCCCCCGCTGAAGCTCTACTGACCCCTATCTCCCCCGCTGAAGCTCTACTGACCCCTATCTCCCCCGCTGAAGCTCTACTGACCCCTATCTCCCCCCCTAAGCTCTACTGACCCCTATCTCCCCCGCTGAAGCTCTACTGACCCCTATCTCCCCCGCTGAAGCTCTACTGACCCCTATCTCCCCCGCTGAAGTTCTACTGACCCCTATCTCCCCCCGCTGAAGCTCTACTGACCCCTATCTCCCCCGCTGAAGCTCTACTGACCCCTATCTCCCCCGCTGAAGCTCTACTGACCCCTATCTCCCCCGCTGAAGCTCTACTGACCCCTATCTCCCCCCGCTGAAGCTCTACTGACCCCTATCTCCCCCGCTGAAGCTCTACTGACCCCTATCTCCCCCCACTGAAGCTCTACTGACCCCTATCTCCCCCGTTGAAGCTCTACTGAGGAGGTCTGCTGGTTCCCAGGAGACTGTGTCTGTGTGTATTCGTGCACGTGTAGAAGTGTGTGTGCGCATGTGTGTGCGTGAGCATGTGTGGAGTGTGAGAACAAAGGAGCGAGAGGCAGCGCCGTCCCTGCAGCTACACATTGAGTATTCACCATGCCTCTGATGCAAAAACGTCTCTATAACCAACACTCTACCCTCATTTGCTTCACCTCAACCTTACTAAAACCTGCATGAATCAACATAATTAGGCTCACAAAGTCAGAGTAAAGTACAAACTGTCTGTGCTAATTTATAAAAAATAAAAAACAAAGGACAGAAATAAACAGCTTAATTGCAGAGGAAAAAAATATGAGTGAAATCATAAACGGTATTTAGTGTGTTTATTCCCATTTATCAAAGAACTCTGAACTCAATGTCTTCTCTCCATCACTGTATGGGGCCTCATTACGCACCACTGGCTGGTGATGAGACAGCCAAGCCCACTCATAGTCCAATGGTACCATCCTCCCCAGTGTCCCTCTGACAGGCAGCTCTGGAGGGCCTCTCCCTGAGCTCATTATCCTCAGAGTGGTACTGTGGCACAGCTAACAGCCAACATCCCTCAAGGCAACCAGCCCAGCCCACTACTGCCCCAAACAGCACTCTGCTACAAAGACCCAGAGCCACAGCAAACAGGCTGGGCCACACCAAAGCTGTCTCCACCAGCCGTCACTAAATGTCTTCCTGCAGCAGTATCTGCCCTAACATTACAGGGATAAGTGAGCGCTTAGGTGGATATGTGTGTCCGAGTAAGTGTGTGGTGCAGGCAGTAGGATGATGATGAAATGCCTCCGAGGAGAGTAACAGTTTTGTCCCTGGGGGCTCTGTGTGAAGATGGATACTCTGGCCACCTCATCTTGTGCTGTTTGATAGTGTTTGTTGGACAAGAGTATTTCACCTCTCTGTCAGCACTG
Organism: Oncorhynchus gorbuscha; assembly: GCF_021184085.1. Lineage (NCBI taxonomy): Eukaryota > Metazoa > Chordata > Actinopteri > Salmoniformes > Salmonidae > Oncorhynchus > Oncorhynchus gorbuscha. Next base: position 31,647,795 of record NC_060187.1, read on the forward strand.
AGCAAGGTTCTACTCTTTCTTTTGAGGTGAGCTCCTTGATGTTTTGTCTATATAGTGACATGATGGAGCTCTGAGGTTTGTAACCCTTTACTCACGACAGAGTGTCTCATGGAGGACAGGCTGGGTAAGTAGTCATGTTTTTGTTTTCCTTCATGGTTTCTTAGTTGTGTTTGTTTCAGTAGGTACTGGGTATAGTAAGTCTAAAAAGTAAGCTTTCAGTTTGATCAAGATGTGTTAACAAGCGCTGCATATCACGGCCATTTCCTGTAGGTGCTTGAAGTGGATGGGGGTATGCGCCACAGTCTGAGTACAGAGGGGCTTCCCAGCATGGCCTACATACTGCCGTTCGCCATCCTGTTTCAATCCGTCAGCTGGTGATGCTCATAGCAGTCACAAGAGGGACGTGAGTAAAGCTTAAGTGCTTTAGAGCAGCCAGGAAAAGAAAGGCACTTTATTATTCTGTTGTGGAAGGATGGGTGAGTCCAAGTGTTTGTGAGTGTTTGTGAATGTTTGTGAGTGTTTGTGAGTGTTTGTGAGTGTTTGTGAGTGTTTGTGTGTGCATAAGGATGCATGTGTTTGTGTGTGCATAAGGATGCATGTGTTTGTGTGTGCATAAGGATGCATGTGTTTGTGTGTGCATAAGGATGCATGTGTTTGTGTGTGCATAAGGATGCATGTGTTTGTGTGTGCATAAGGATGCATGTGTTTGTGAATATACAGTGCCCTCCCCAATTATTGGGACAGTGAAGCATTTTTTTCCTATACTCCAAAAGAAAAAGTATCGGGACAAATTCACTTCTATGTTTATTAAAGTAGTAAAAAGTGAAGTATTTGTTCCCATATTCATGATACATCAAGCTGGTGACTCTACACATTTGTTGGATGTGTTTGCTCTTTGTTTTGGTTGTTTTTGTGCCCAATAGTTATTAATGGTAAATAATGTCTTGTGTCATTTTAGTCACTTTAATTGTAAATAAGAATATTATATGTTTCGAAACACTTCTACATGAATGTCGACGCTACCATTATTATGGATCATCCTGAATTAATCGTGAATAATGACGAGTGAGAAAATTAGAGATGCACTATGTACAAAAAGTGCTGCAATTTCTAAACGGTTCACCCAATATGGGTACAAAATACCCTCAAATGAAAATGGACAGTCTGCACTTTAGCCTCATATTAATTGTATCATTTCAAATCTAGACTTTTGAAGTATAGAGCCTAAATAATAAAAAATGCTTCACTGTCGCAATAATTACAATAATTGCACATCTAATAAAAATATGATCTAAACCTACACAAACTGTTAGCAGCCAGCTTTATCAAGCCATGATTAACCTTATGTCATTTACTGGTTCCCAGTGCTCCTGTAAGATGAGGTTCAGGAATATGGACAGCTCTTGATCAGCTGTTATCAGTGATGCCCAGTCCAGTGGGGACACGTCCTTGGGTTACTGGTGGAAGCAGTAACATATTAGTCTACCTCATGATAAATCAATACAACAATAGGAGAGCAACCATGAATCATTTCTACAGCCTTTGATATCCTCTTGACCTTTATGCAGGTCAAAAGTGAGAAAAATAAGGGGATCTGAATAAAATGTTCTATATCTGAAGACAAATGATTAAATTTACTGCCTACATTGTGTTCATTCAAGGTCTTCTCTCAGAAAAACAATCTGATCTTCTCTGAGAAAAACAATTCCCTTGCAGGTTGCATAATGGTGGGCAGCCCCTTTCCCTTCTGTGGTGTAAATAAATCATGAGGAGCACGAGCAACTTCTCCAGACCTGACTCAAATCTCCCCTCCTGACCCACCCCATCAAGCCTCCACATAAATCTTTCACACAAACCCCCAAGTGGAGATGAGAAAATATGAGCTCTCCACCATGTCAGAGGCTCTAACGCTCCCTTGCTGTACGAACACACACACACACACACACACACACACACACACACACACACACACACACACACACACACACACACACACACACACACACACACACACACACACACACACACACACACACACACACACACACACACACACACACACACACACACACAGAGAAAGAAACATGAGGTGTTGTGGGTGACAGGATATAGTACTGTAGTTTTCAGACGAAGGAGAGGGTTGTTTATAGCCTAATCAACAGGTAAATTGGAAGTCTTTATTCCTGGTTGTTTGACCCATAGGAGAAAATCAAGCTGATGTACCGGTGTTCCATTTTATGCCCATAGTCCGTTTTTACTGAACGTCTTCATAATGTGGCGTTTATCACTGGGAGTGTGACAGGAACATGGAGTATGATTGGCCCAGAGGAGAGGGGTGATGTGCCCCTTTATGTTGGGACCAGTGATGTCGTCATCTCCTATTATCCTGAATGTGAAGCCAGGCGAGAGAACATGACATGGATCCTTCTCCGAGTCTCACACAGACACAGCTATATCAGCCCCAGTCATTTTACACCTCATTTAAGCCATGTAATGACACCTCATTGCTGTTTATCACCCATGTCCTTCTGGCATCATCATTAGCTGAAAGTGCAGTTACTGCCACTATATTCATGAAATTAATTTCCCTCATCTCTTTCCACTCAACCTGAGTTAAATCATTTTAATGGAATGGAACTTTACCAGAGGTGGCTATATATATTTTTTAAAGCTCTATTATCGTAGGTGCTGTGAGGACTCTACGACCTGCCCACATTAGACAGGGTCTTTTCTTATCGTATCACCTTCCTGTATTGAACTGAGAGAGTGGGTGGGAGTGCTCGGGTGCTGCCTCAGCTGGCATTATTCTCAGGTTTCCCCCTATCTGAGGAGGAAGGAAGCCTTGTTTGGGAGAGAAAGAGAAAGTGCCCTCACACAGAGCAGTGCTTCCATTCTACATCCTCATGTTCCAGACATACAGGATAACCATGAAGCAAAACCATGCAGACAGTGCCCCCACACCAACCCAACCCCTCCTCCCTCATCTGCTTTGTTCCTCTTCCCATTCCCCCCTCCAGCCACAATTCATTATAACAATCATGCAGTTTGTGGAGCCAGGAGACCATTCAGAATGAACATTAACTAGGCTAGCCTGCTACTGTAGGTCCGGAGTGGTTTATCAGCCCGAATAAGGAGGAGTATAAATAAAAACTGCCTGCTAAGTAAGCAACTCAAACACAGTAGTAATAGTAAGGTAGGAATCACTTTTCAAGAGGCCACTTTACAACTTGAGAGAGGTGTTTGTTTATCCAGTGCATTGGTGTGTGTGTGTGTGTGTGTGTGTGTGTGTGTGTGTGTGTGTGTGTGTGTGTGTGTGTGTGTGTGTGTGTGTGTGTGTGTGTGTGTGTGTGTGTGTGTGTGTGTGTGTGTGTGTGTGTGTGTGTGTGTGTGTGTGTGTGTGTGTGTGTGTGTGTGTTGGATTCCCGGCAGCCTGCAGATATTGCACCAGTTGAATACATTAGTGGCAGGAAGGAGTCAAGACCAGATGGGATATGAAATGATCTGAGGGACCAAGAGGGATACTGAGACAGGAGAAGGATATAATATGGAATATTACACCAGCTCAGTGAGACAAAGAGACACACAGGGAGAATGAATCATGAAACATTCACCAGTTCACTACTTAATAAAACACACTGCAGCTAACTAGATTATGCTGGAGGTAGTGAATGCCTTTTATTGCTTCTGTTAATATATGCCATGTATTAAGTAAAAAAGGAAGTTGTTGATTGAGCTGAAAATCATGCCTTCCTTTGAAGTGCACGCACTGAGAATGTTACAACAGAAATCAGGAGATCCGTTTGCTGTAGTTGAAAGTGCTGTCCAAGGTTCTGAAACAGCTTTTGAGTGAAGTAAAAACATTTCGGATAAGAAAAAAGCCTGATATACAGAATAAGTTGTCTGGTGTACTTTCAGGCAATTTCTGCACCATGATAGGAATGAATGTCAAAACCATGAATTAAAGACAAATTGGCTTCTCTCCTCTCACCCATAGAAGGATGTTTTAATATATCCCTTTATCATAGCCTACATCCCTCAAACCGCATTAGAGCAACGCTCCTAAACCAAAGGGAATTTCATCATACTTTCATTAGAACTTCTTCAATTTTCCTCCATATAGTACTATAGTAAAACTTTCACAATAGCTTTGACCCAATTACCTTCCAGAGTTCTGTTGTCCATCCTCTTTAAGTCAAGACAATGACCAATCATTGAGTCTGACAACAAGAGAGTCTGACAACAAGATGCTTCTAACAACATGGGTCATTTATGCCATATTTATCATTGCTGTATCTCTCTCTTGACCTAAATATGCTCCTGCAATTGTTTTGGGGACTCCTGAAGTGGAAACATTGAATTACCATCTGACTCTGAGTGTGTATGACTGCCGTTGTACTCACCACTGCCCTGCACTGTTTCCATCACCACTGTGATACAGTCGGACATTTACAGCATTTAGGGCAATCCACTGGATACATAGCCCTCAGAGCACCACAGTGCATACACACCCAGTGGGCCTCTCTCTATGCAGTAGAGACGGAGTCATTTAGACTAAGGGGCTTGTTTAATAGTTGAGCTGTGGAAGAAGGAGGAGGATCGAGTCAGAAGGAGTTACAGAGGCCACAGAGGAAGTAGACCACACAATCCTCCAGCCAGGCATAAAGAAACCCACAGCACAGGAAGCATATTTACTATGATGGGAATGTTAATCACTTCTTCCATTTAGCTAACAAGGCTTTAAATCTCCTCCACTTACTGTGTCCCCCCTGTCCTCATAAGGATGGGAGGTCAGAGGCAGAGGAAGCAGTGGGCTACAATTGAATACAACTAGGCATGTCTGTTGATCTCAACTCACTGGTTTACATTAGAAAGTGACCATCTCTTAGACTTGATAAGCTCTCCTGCTAAAGTTATTGCCCTTTCTTATGTCCTAGTTGCTCTCTCTCTCTCTCTCTCTCTCTCTCTCTCTCTCTCTCTCTCTCTCTCTCTCTCTCTCTCTCTCTCTCTCTCTCTCTCTCTCTCTCTCTCTCTCTCTCTCTCTCTCTCTCTCTCTCTCTCTCTCTCTCTCTCTCTCTCTCTCTCTCTCTCTCTCTCTCTCTCTCTCTCTCTCTCTCTCTCTCTCTCTCTCTCTCTCTCTCTCTCTCTCTCTCTCTCTCTCTCTCTCTCTCTCTCTCTCCTGTAGAAGCTGGCTGCTGTGAAGTGTTATCTCGTGTGCTCACAGCCAGAGGATGTTTGGCCCAGACCTCACCCTGCCTGCTAACAGCTCCATATGCAGCGGCTCCTTGAAGATCAGGGCCCTCCTGAGTAACTCCTCTCCCCCACACCTCCCCAGGCAGGCAGAAGGAAAAGTCAGGCTGATAACAGAGCTGATTGAGGGGCTCACTGGCTACTGTCTGTCACTCTGCTATCTCTTTTAAGCAAAGGAATGGAACTGATGAAGGAGAATTAAATGTTTTTTCACAAAGTTTGTTAAGTCTTTTCGATTAAAAATTAAAACAGTTTAACCCCTTACACTTGTGGGTATGGATAGGGCCATATTTAAATGTTTCTAACAGAAGAACTATAAAAAGCATATGCATGACCATGGTACCAATTGAAAGACGCCACTTTGAAGATTATGTAGAAATTATCAGACCAAGGTGAGGACACAACAGTTCACCAGACACAAGACTGAATCTAAACATTACAATGTTGATGCAAGGGTTTGAGTGAGATGCACTTTTATGACTCATTGAAAGAACCTTCAACTATAAGGTGATTTTTTTTAGCTCTGCCAGTTTTGCCATTGAGGAACTGAAGCAAGCACACTTTCGAACCCTGCCCTGCGTCCCCACTATCACACAATTACTGTTGTTGTTAACGCAATCTAAAAATGTCCCATTATATATCGCAAACTGGGTCAGGTGGGCATTATTTGAAAGCGTATTCTATTACCAACATGGTTAGCTAAGTTATGGAATACGATTTTACAGTGTTAGGCTTTCTAAAGACACTTCAGACAAACAGATGGTCATTTTGATGCACATATAATGGAGTCCTGAGTGCATTCAGGTGTGTGTTTCACGGCTAATTGTCTTCACAATTAAATAAACATGAGCTAATTCAGTACAGGACAACCCAGGGTACAACGTGTCATCTTGTAACTGTACATCAGACATAGCGATCATAAACGTTGATAGAGTAAATGACATAAGTTCTCAAATATGGAAATGTGAAGGGCACATTTGAACTCGGGTGTGTGGTTTGGTTGTATTACATATCATCCTCAACGTCTCATCTTTCAGAACACATCCACTCCCCTCAATGTACAGCATTTCTCTCACCCAGACAACAACAAATGTGCAAAAAGTAGCCCAACTAGCAGGAGGGATGGGGCATCTTCTTGTCGTGTGCAGTGCTCCAGTTTATAATGGCTGTCAGTCAAAACCCATACAACGCTGTGAAGCGGAGAACCTGACCTCTGACGTCATGTATAGCATGTTACTGTACAGCTACTGCGTTCCAATTTAGGCCCTTATCAATGACAAAATCTGCCATTTTCAACTCGTATACGGGATGACAGGGGCTGTGAGTGGAAAGGGCTACGTCACTCTAAATTACAATTCTGCATACCTGCATACATACCCATTGCATACATGTACCCATTGAAATCAAATTCAAGAACTGTTGTACACATACTAAATGCAAGCTACATATGGAGTGTGCAGTGATGGCTGTGTGGATGGAGATGTATAAACAGGGAGTTCTTTGAAGAACAATATCAAACAGAATCATCTACCTAGGGAACAAGTGTCCAACTGTGACAGTGAAATCACAATGATGTAAAGACTGGGGAAATGAATCAAGAACACAGATCCTGGAGGTGGAATAATTCAACCTGAACCACAACATGTTTTGTATCATGCATCATAGCATGTGTTGTCCTTCAACTACAATATGGAATTCCTGGCTATTAATATGTAAATGCTTTTGTACTGTATTTCCTTTCGAATAGGCCAACACATTCTCATTATCATGTCAGGCATCTCAGATTACATTGCTTTTTATTAGTTTGGTACTGATCCGATAAAGGAAATAAGATAAGCATTATGTTCTCAGCATGCACAGTCACACAGCACTAATAGGAGAGACAAATCCAATCAAAGAGACAAGCTATTATTTCAAGGAGGATCTTTCAAAGAAAAAACATGACCCTGCAGAATAAGCTAAATCCGCTCTGGGATGCTACACAACCAAGTCACATGAGCCACGCAGCTAGAACATTAGGCAGGAGCAGGACTGTGCTTTCAATTACTTCAGAGATATATGCTTGCATGATAATTCGACAATTAACAATTTCTCCCTCCTCCTCTGTGGAGCAGTGTAGCCGTGCCTGTGAATTAACAGGACTGTCACTGCGTACATCAGCACGTAGCACTGCACCGCATGAAATCAGGTGGCCTGGTCTGCCTTGGGAAACAGTCACATCCCATTTTAAAATGTCACAACATGAAGAGCTGAGGGATGAGGCAGTGAGGTAATGCCTGTTCTCTGCAGGAGAGCTGAGCTGACCAATACACTGCGCCATGCTGACCCCGGCACAGACCCCAGACAAGATGGCTCCACATGCCCTGGTGCAGAGCTCTGACTCCACGTGTTCCTGTGAGAGGAGCAGTCTGGGGGAGGGGGGATGCCAGGTCTCATCAGAGAATAGTCTTCTCTCCCAGCAGATGTCCAGAGCCTGGCAGTGTTTGCCAACTCTCCACAGACACCAGCGCCTGTGGTCCTCCTGAGGCACAACAACAGAGGAGAGAAATGTTGATCTGTCCTCCATCAGCCTAAATAGGACAGCTAGCTCTTACTGATGCTAACAGCCTGCGTACATTTCTACATGAGGAGAAACGGCATCTACATTTTCTTATCATCAGGACCGACGACATTTCATGATAAATCAAATGCAGGGAATAATGTCGGAGAATCTTGTCAATTATTCAAAATAAAAAGTAAACGTTCACTGGCCGATGACTGAGGGCGAAGTCTAATCACTTGAACTGTAGCTAAAATGAAAGCTACAATTTGAACTGGGCAAGATAATGGTCTAGATGTGCAGTTTGCACGCTTGGAAATATCTTCCCTGCAAGTGAGGGGCTGACATCTGAGATTAGATCCAGCCTGTAATGAGATCAGAGTCCAGCTAAAGACAAGTCATTCACCTGAATAGAGAAGCTCTAGTGACACTGACGCTACTGTCAATCCCAGGTGGATCACATCTCAGTACTTTAGCTCCTCGGAAATATTCACTTATTCAAAACATTTAATGACCATTTACATTTTACATTTAAGTCATTTAGCAGACGCTCTTATCCAGAGCGACTTATTTAATGGTGTGTAATTCATTTAAATGCCCCCATTACATTCTATTATTGTGTGCATTATGATGGGGTAATCACCTTGGGGCAGAGAGTGGAATAGGGGTGGAGATCTGGGACAAGACAGCTAGGACAACCCCAAAAACCTCATTGCCTCTCAGAAATGCCTTTCCTCTGTGTTCAGACATTTAGCCTGTCTTCCTTTGTGTGATCTGAGGATCTCAACCGCATTAGGAGGGCAGGTCTATATGGCCACGCCTCATTATGGACCGTCTGCCGGGCTTATTAAGACAATGTTCCTGTTCTCATCTCACCAGACAGATTGATATTAATAACCATCCCATCTTTAAGACACGCGCAGCGCTAAGGATCAGAACCGGCTGGCTGTCCTCTTGATGTCTCATTTACCGCCTCGATGGAGGTTAGACTGAGAGAAGGCTTCTTCCCTGGCTCCATGGCTCCGCCCTTCTACCTCGCTCACTGCTGTGCACTCAGGTGGAAGGGATAAGGACGGTGTTCACACAGCTCTGCATTCAAGGGAAAACAACCCTGCTACTGTTGATGCTGCTGCTGTAAAGTCTATAGCGACAACCTCTGAGCTATGCAGACTGAACACAGTCACAGTGAACACAGTGGACCCGGTTCATTTAGCCACATCACTAGGCTGATGATTCACTTCCCTCACATATTTCATCATGTCTAGAGGCACAACAGAGCTGTGGGGTCTGAGCCAGAGGCTTAGGGCAATTCATTGCTTTGTTTAAAACCTGGAGACACTGTAGGTGGAGAGAATGAATTGTCTGCAAGAAATATATTGGTACTGCCGAGAGATGTTTGCTATTGTATCATGTCTCCTTGGAAACGACTGGCATTCAAGTCAGTGTGATGGTGTGAGGAAATGAAGTCTTCGAGCCTAATCTCCCAGGCTCTTCTCTGTTGGCCAGGGTTAACGAGCGCCTCATCACTGTTACTAGGGAGGTTCTGAACCCATACACCTTAACTATCAACAAATATTAACCACATAATTACAAACTTTGCATAGAAATGCATGGAAATAATCTTCTTTACAACTGACAAATAAAATAACTAAATGCCCAATCTAATTTGACCTAAATATCATTTGAATGTTCTGACAGAATGTGTTGATTAGATCCAGCAGAAAGACATCTTTCTCTTCTCTTTTTCCTTATATTTCACGCTTTACAACAGTTGTTGATGAAAATAATAATACAGCCATCACCTGGCTGTCTGGCAGAAAATAGCTGTTCCATTTTAGTGGGTTCACTGGGAGTGACATTGTTATTATCGACATCTCGCTCCGTCTCCTCCCCTGGACCGTGTAGCCATTAGCAACCATCTACAGGAGTGAGGCTTTTCCATTGATGCAGCCAATTGCTTTCACATGAATGTGTGCGCATGCATGCGAATGAGCAGGTGTCCATGGATGTGTGTGTTTGTGAATCTAAGGGAGTGGGTGTGAGCGAGTGGATGTGAGCGAGTCCATGTTTTAATTTTTATTTATTTAACTAGGCAAGTCAGTTAAGAACAAATTCTTATTTACAATGACGGCCTAGGAACAGTGGGTTAACTGCCTTGTTCAGGGGCAGAACGACAGATTTTTACCTTGTCAGCTCAGGTATACGATCTAGCAACCTTTTGGTTACTGGCCCAACGCCCTAACCACTAGGCTACCTGACGCCCCACTCCAGGCCCTGGAGTGATGGTGTGTTGGTGGGTTAGTGTTGAGGGGAAATGATTGAGAGGGTCTGGGGGTTGTTTCAGTGATTGTACATGATGCGGTTTCAGTATTCCATCATTTTCCCCCAGTTTGATTTCAGATCAGGCAGACATCCATAATATGCATTATCTTGACAGAAAGGAAACAATGGAATTTGTAAAAATCCCTTTACTTTCACAGGATGTATGTTGAAAAGTAAATCTGCACACTGCAAGCAGTCAGCAAAAAGTGATCAATGGGTATTGACCAGGCAAGTTCAGTATCTTTGTATTGCATGGCAAGCAACACCCCTCTCTGTATGCCTCCCAATCAATATCACACACTCCTATTATGGCTGGGATAGCTAATCTCACTGTGGGGTGGAAAAGGCAGCAGAAATGACTGCAATGAAATGAGATTGGGAATGGCATGAAACATGACAAATACAGCATTCAATGTACAAACTGTAGGATAGACACAGTCCACTAAGTGACCATGCCCTTTCCTCAGGCAGTGCAGTGTGTTGGTACCAGGGGTGGAACTTTGGTTTTAGAAGTGGGGGGGACATATTTAACACTCCAAACAGCCTACCTGACTGCTTGGCAGCATCCCCATAGTCCTAAAGCACACCGTTGCCTCGTTTTGTATCACATTCCAATGATAAAACTGGGGGGGACAAAAATGCAATTTCAGAATGTGGAGGGGGGGGGGGGCATGCCCCCATTCCCAGTTAAATTTGCACCCTTGGTAGGTACAGTATGACTTCATGTTGGCACTGTAACGTGAAAACCCTTTTAGACTGAGCCTTCCACTGGGGAGTCATGTGTAAAAAAACATCCACACTTTCTCCGTATCGCTTGGAGATCTCAAGCCACCTGAGAAAACTGTGTGTAGTAGCTACTAGGAAGGCTAACGATAAGGCTGCCATTGTGCTCAATCAGACTGCCTATAGGAGGAGCTTGTTGATGTAGTGTTCCACTTCCTAATTACTGTCGGTTAACTAATCTCTGAAGTCTTCGTCTTCGTTTCCAAGGGAGCTAGAATCATGTGACACCGCATGGGTGTGCCGTGTGGGAGTGTGTGTGTGCATGTTTGAGACAGTAAGAGTGTTTGTGCATGTGTATAATGTACAGAAGAGAGGGGAGGTTAAGAGGGTCTGCATTATTGCATTAATCATGGCAGTTCTAAAAACACAGAGCTGCTGGAGGAAGGAATCGAGGCTCTTTGTGATCCAGCTAAGCCCTGGGAGATCAGCCTCACCTCTCCTCTCCTCTCCCCAGCCAAGCCCTGGGAGATCAGCCTCACCTCTCCTCTCCCCAGCCAGGCCCAGGGAGATCAGCCTCCCTCCCCTCTCCTCTCCCTAGCCAGGCCCAAGGAGATCAGCCTCCGTCCCCTCCTCTCTTCTCCCCAGCCAGGCCTGGGGATATCAGCCTGCCACACCCGCTGATTGATGTGACTGACTATCTTTCATTGGAGGCCGGGAGCACAATCTGATAGTTTATTCATTAAAACAATCCTAACAGTCCTGGTGGGACCCTAAAATGCCCACATAGAGAAGAAGTGTCTTCAAGAAAAACGCATTTATTATGATGGATAGGATACTGTATTGCAACTGCATGGATGTTATTTACAGGTATAATCTTCTCCCGTCCATAACCTAATTGTATTGATTTTATGACATTGACCCCACTCAACATGTGTCCTCGGTGGATTCAATTATAGGAGCACTGTGTCGGCAGTGACGTTTCAACCTATTTACATCATACAGGATGATTTAGATAGAAGTGAACATATCTAAGCTATTGTACCAAAGTGGTCTTCAGTTGTTTTGGATGAATTCCTTGCCAAAATGATTCCTAAGTGTCACTTGGGTTTATAGTCAACACCTTACAAACACAGCACTCAGAATCTATGGAATTTATATGCACATATTCTTATTCCATCCCTTTAGATGTGTGTGTATTAGGTAGATATTGTGGAATTGTTAGATTACTTGTTAGATATTACTGCACTGTCGGAACTAGATGCACAAGCATTGCGCTACACCCACATTAACATCTGCTAACCATGTGAATGTGACCAATAAAATTAGATTTGATTATTTCTGAAAGGTGTTGAGTGGTTGGCCCTGTCTGTCAGTTTGATATTGCTCTGTAATGTTTGATGTGTTCTATACAGTGCCCTCTTCATCAAACTCATTCACTATGAGAGTTCCCCAAGGTGATGTTAAGGTCTATTAAAAACTCACACACACAAACTCCCCCCCACACACACACACACACACACACACACACACACACACACACACACACACACACACACACACACACACACACACACACACACACACACACACACACACACACACACACACACACACACACACACACACTGAGTGGTGGAAGGCCCCTGAAGCTCAGTCAGTTTCAGTGAACTGTGAGTATTACCTGGGCTAGCTGCTGCTGCTCAGGTTCACTTAATTAACCCAGCCATTAATAAACAGCAGAGCGGGAGGAGGGAGGGGCTCCATTTGGAACTGAGGCTCTAGACTCCAGGACACATCAACCAGTGACTCTGAATCCTGTAAATATCACACAGAAAACTATGCACACTATACAGGTCTCATGGCACATAACAAGGCTGGATGTTATTGGAAGGCAGTGAAACCAAAGGCCGACTAATTTTAGACAATGAGGCTTAGTGTGGCTTAGAATGTTAGGATTCCCTGACCTACAGTAGGATTAGACGGGAGACAATCTGACAGCATACAAGGTAAACACCGGCAGCGATACGTGTTCCTGGTCCATGGTCGTAGAATCATTTATCCCTGTCATTTATATGTGTGTGTCCTCCCACTTTGTGGTCAGGGTGTCAGATTCCTGTTTACCGGAGGTGCTGGAGTGGTTCCTTGTGGCTAACTCCACATCCCCCTGTCTCCAGGGATCAACACTGGGAGTAAGAGCTGGGGTGGATGTCAGCAGGCCTAGACACGGTCACTCTATCACAGTCTGAGGAGACCCCGGGCTCTATTCCTGGCTCCCTGCTCTCTCAGGAGCAGCGTCCGTGGGGCAAAGATCCTCTGTCTGCTCAGAGGCTAAAGGAAAGTCATTAGAGAGTTTAACGTTTAACTCAGTCTATCTACACTTTAGCCTCTTACCTTCAGCCTAGGCTGTCAGGAAAGACAGGCCTGCAGAGAACAACACTGCAACTGCGTCGATATGAAGGGCCACCCTTTTAGAGAGTGGAAGATTTAATCCTGGTGGTTATCCCAGGTCTCACACACCACTCAGACATAACAAAGCATTCCAGCGATACCCTTAAAATATCAACAGCTTCATTCTCCGCAAGAGCTCCCTGTTATTATTATTTATTATTTATGAGCGAGACGGAGGTAAAATCACTTTATATAGCCATGGAAATGAACATGCTAATGCTGCCTTCCTAAACGCTATCACAGCTATCACACTGAATGGTAACGCAGCGTAGGCCTTTGTTATTGATTTGGCCTGTTCTACTCTGTGCCTCCCCCCACCTCTTCATTACAGGGCTAGCCCTCCTGTGTGATTCATAATGAGACCCACTCCCCCTCTCTCCCCTCTGATTGGTCCAACTCCGTTCTGACAGAAGGCTGCCTGCTGTCTGAGTGAGGTACATACTGTATATCAGCTTGATGCTCTTGGTTTTAGAGGAGTAAACAGAGCAGGGTATTGTACTGTAGACAGTGTCCCAGCAGGAGCTGAGTTCTCTGTGGATTATGGTGCATAACATCTTGCTGTCAGTCTCTACAATTCTATTATTTGTGTTTTTCCCGCTGGACTCTCTTTAATAAGGAAATCCTTGAGCCAATTTAACGGTTTATTAGATGAATGAGCAGCCGATGAAGAAAGAAATCACATTTGTCTGTGTTTTCTGTCATTCTGAGCAAAAAACATGAACTGCTGCAGTTTGTTGATTCACAATGTTATCCTGAGGTTTGACAGTATCCACCCCCCCCCCCACCCCACCCCCACCTCCTAACAACCACCAAAGCCTTGTGGTGACCTTTATAACCTTGTTTGAATACATACATTTAATTTCAATACTGTTAGCAGGCTGCATGTGTGTCAAGGGAGGGGGGGGGGGGGGGGTGAAGGGACTAGTCATCTCCAGTGAGTAGACTGCTAATGCACACGATGTGCTGGCTGGCCCATTAATGACATGAAGACAACTAGTTAAAGGTTTGCTGTTGCTGTACTGTGGCCATGTTTCTCTTAATGGTTTTCATCCATAGCTGAGGCAGACACACAACATTCATATTCACAAATATACATGTGAGCTCACAAACAAAGATGAAAACACACAGAGATGCGCACACACACATGAACACACACACACACACACACACACACACACACACACACACACACACACACACACACACACACACACACACACACACACACACACACACACACACACACACACACACACACACACACACACACACACACACACTGTGCCACAGCCCAGATGAAAAGAGGGCCAGGGCAACAGGAATAATAGCATTGCTCACAGTTATAAAATCTCTCACAGCACCTCTGAGGACGGGTGGGGAGGATAAACACACACACAGATGTATAATAAACATAGCAACACACACAAACCCATCGAAGAGAGAAGAAGATGAAAGTCAGTCAGTCTGTGGATGCTAGGGGAGGAGGGGGAGAGAGGGGGAGGGTCTGAGAGACAGACAACAAAAGACCAGTCCAGTCATGAAGTTCAAAAGACCCCTTTCAACCGCACATCTATCGATGCACACACACACACACACATCACTATGTTTACTAAAACATGTATTTTACACACATATTTTCCTGTAACGAGGGAGTGTACATAATGCAGAAGCCCTGGGGATATGTAATACTCCAGTAATATGGTATCTGGATCATTTGTTGTAATCATCTGGACTAACATGAGTGTTTAGTCCTAACCCTTCCTCTGATAATGAGTGGACTGTGTGTGAGGCACACGCCCAACAGGCTGATTGACTGCTGTTTCACACACTAACACTCAATGATGCTCTTTGTTTCCAAGGGCTCTCCTCGAGCACATGGAGTACAAACACTTACACATTGGCTGTCCTCTTCAGTTGTCTGAGAGGGCTCCTCCTGTACTCACAAGCTTAAAAACTAGGCCTATAGATTATAGGTCATTTATCCAGGTTCGTATCGCGTTCATCTCCATTACTCCAGACTTCCTCTCAGTCTCTCCATTCCTGAATAATTGAATCTCCAACCATTGTCTCTATCACCATGCTTGAGGATAGCCATTGTTTGTCACTGTTCTAAAATGTAATTGAATGACCTCTGAAACATAGCGTTTTATGGATTCAAATATAAACTAAAAAAAGGCACATGGGCCGAACAATGTGTTCAAATTTAGAACTTACATAAAATCAAATGAATAACCATCAACACAGATCTGGTTCATCACAACCACACAGATCTGGTTCATCACACTCACGCAGATCTGGTTCATCACACCCACGCAGATCTGGTTCATCACACCCACACAGATCTGGTTCATCACACCCACACAGATCTGGTTCATCACACCCACACAGATCTGGTTCATCACACCCACGCAGATCTGGTTCATCACACCCACACAGATCTGGTTCATCACACCCACACAGATCTGTTTCACCGGTCTTGTGATTGTCTCCACCCCGTCCGGGTGTTGCTTATTATCCCCGGTGTATATTTCCCTGTGTTTCCTGTTTCTCTGTGCCAGTTAGTCTTGTTTGCCAAGTCAACCAGCGGTTTTCCTTGCTCCTATTCCCCCCCCCCAGTCTCTGTTTGTTTCTAGTCCTCCTGGTTTCGACCCTTGCCTGTCCTGACTCCGAACCTGTCTGTCTGTTCTGACTACCAGCCTGCCTATCCCCTTGTACTGTTTTGGACTCTGATCTGGTTTCTGACCCCTGCCTGGCATGACCTCGAGACTGCCTATCGTCTGGTACTGTTTGGACTGGCCTTTGCCTACTCCCTTTGTTATAATAAATATCAGAGCTCTACCATCTGCCTCCTGTGTCTGCATTTGGGTCTCACCTTGTGCCCTTATACAAATCAAACAAATAACCATCAAATGAATAACCATCAAATCTGTGTATCTCCAGTGACCAGACCAGTGCTTTGTGGTCTTAAGGCTTTGCTCCCTGTGCAAAACAAGTATATTGAAAACAGGTGTGGTTCCTGAGCTAATTATGCCTAGGGTCATGTATAAAAATGCCAAGTTGTATTTTGTCTACCATGGCTAGAAGAAGAGTTCTCAGTGACTTTGAAAGAGGTGTCTCAAAGGAGTATAGGGGGTTTAAAGTGTGTGTGTGTGTGTGTCTCAGTCACCAGATCTCAACCCAATTGAACACTTATGGGAGATTCTGGAGGAGCAGAGCCTGAGACAGCGGTTTCTTTTATTTTGGCAGCTACCTGTATCTGTACTACAGAGGAGCAGCTTTCTCTCCCTAGCTAAAAGCTCAATCTTCCTTAGTCCCATTGAAAGGGAGTGGAGAAGCTTCAGTGCTAACTCACCCGGCCCCAGAGAGCCTACCTCCACGGCATTAGTTATCGTTCAGAGAGAGGAAGAGGTGGTGAATATTCACACAGGCAACACATACACGCGCCGTGACTAAACAAAGCCTAACACGATTTTGCTGTAGCCAACCTGGAGAGACATGTAAATCAAATTCATAAATGAATAAGCAGAGAATGATGTACTTAGAAAAAGGATCAGTGTAAGACATGCACTGACACTATATCAACTGCAAGCTGACTAAACAAAGCTTAAACTTGCCTTGAGACAACCAAGAGGGAAAATGCCACCGAGACCATATGGAGTATCTTGGAAACGCTCCAAGACACACACAACTCAGCAGCTCAAATTAAATTCACAGAAATGATGTGGGTTTTTTTTTTCAACCAATTGAAACTAGGATAGATATACAGAAGAAGACATGCAGTAGTTTGGCTCTGTAAATGTAAATCGTTGTATATACTTTCCTAAAACAGTAAGAGGATGTGAGAGAAATAGCAATGACCGAGGGCTAGGGGAGGAATAACATAACGATGAACAGTGATGGATGTGGAATATGAGAGCACACACAACGTGAAACCCTAACGCAGCCATAGTGACAGTGATGGGTGATTTACAACAACACTTTGGCTAGGCAGAATTTACGTAATTGCAGCACTTATCACACCATCACAGAAACGTGAATAGATTTGCAGAGCGGGGGCAGTTGTCATGGCAACAGCGACAAGGGTTCACCAAGAGCATGTCTTGGGCCTTAGGAGGGAGGAGAGGGGATGGAAAGAGCAGGAGAGAGATATTACATGTTAAGTGAACAGGGACGGTAAGACATTAAGGTGTGTCACTATGATAAAGTTAAAACCATGTAAAACAGCAGAGACTAATCTCCATTATGTAATTGCAGATCTATAGTATAAATCACCATATTTCAGCATAGTTAGCACAAATCAGGCTACACTGGGTGTCAGGGAAAATGTACTGTACAGTCCCAAACTTATCCAGATCACCTGTAGCTGTTATTTGGGGTATTTTATGGTGTGGTTTGACCACAGTTCTGGAAAAGCATCAGTCAGTATTTATAGTGTGCACTGACCATTCCAACGACCTAGCAGGAGATTCACTTCACAACGTAATCTGGATTTAGAGGGCTAGGATGAATGAGTATGGAACCCTGCCACCCCCCCCTTTCTCTCCTGTGTTTGATTTGTCCCAGGGAGAAAGTGTGGTAGAAACACATGGAAAGGATGAGTGTAATAGAGAATTTGGATTTGGTTTATTGTAAATGTAACCTTTATTTAACTAGAGAAGGCAAAGGCCATACAGGAAGGTTGTCATTGCAGTGTCTTTTGTTAACATGTCATTTAGAGACATGAGTTTTCCAGTAAGCGTTTCTAAACATGCATAACGAGATGGTTAGGAACGTGAAATAGGGTTGCTGGGGCATCTGTGACTGCCGTGAACAGTGTTAGGGCGCTGTGTGTTTTTCACAGTCCTCTGAGCAACGCATGCGCCAGTAGCAGAAAAGTTTTACGGGATGACTGATGTGGCCAAGTTCACAGAGTGAAATAAACAAGCAGCCTCTCACTGAGTCACCGTCTAAGCATCTGAGTCAGCCAGGACAGAACACACACACACACACACGTCTGAGTTGGCCTGGAGAATATGCAACTCTATATCAGGACAGGCACATCGTCCACGTCTGGGAAGTATGCTTTACAGACTAGCAAAGATAAATTATCAGGTAGCTTTTGAATCCTAGTTTGAAACACAACCTGGTGAAGTAGGTCTCTCTTTATGAACTAGGTATGGCATTGCTTCCCCAGCCATTCCTGGTACCCCTGTTGGCATGTCTGTGTTTAATCTGAAATCACATTGTTCTATGTCTGCACTCTCTGCATGATGTCACTGGAATGTTAGATAAGTGACAAAACAACCACTATAAAAATGTTAAATAAATTGTTCAAATACCATCAGATCAAGAGGTTTATTTTTAGTAATCTGATAACACATTTCACAAGTGTATATACATTTGAAGTCAAAGGTTTGCATACACCTTAGCAAAATGCATTTAAATTCAGTTTCTCACCATTTCTGACATTTAATCCTAGTAAAAATGCCCTGTCTTAGGTCAGTTAGGATCACCTCTTTATTTTAAGACTGTGAAATGTCAGAATAATAATAGAGAGAAATATTTATTTCAGCTTTTATTTTTTTCATCACATTCCCAGTGGGTCAGAAGGATACATACACTCAATTAGTATTTGGTAGCATTGCCTTTACATTGTTTAACTTGGGTCAAATGTTTCGGGTAGCCTTCCACAAGCTTTCCACAATAAGTTGGGTGAATTTTGGCCCATTCCTCCTGACAGAGCTGGTGTAAATGAGTCAGGTTTGTAGGCCTCCTTGCTCACACACGCTATTTTAGTTCTGCCCACAAATTTCTAAAGGATTGAGGTCAGGGCTTTGTGATGGCCACTCCAATACCTTGACTTTATTGTCCTGAAGCCATTTTGCCACAACTTTGGAAGTATGCTTGGGGTCATTGTCCATTTGGAAGACCAATTTGCGACCAAGATTTAACTTCCTGACTGATGTCTTGAGATGTTGCTTCAATATATCTACATACTTTTCCTACCTCATGAAGCCATCTATTTTGTGAAGTGCACCAGTCCCTCCTGCCACAACATGATGCTGGCACCCCCATGCTTCATGGTTTCGGAGCAGTGACTTCTTCCTTGCTGAGCGACCTTTCAGGTTAGGTCCATATAAGACTCATTTTACTGTGAATATACAGTGCCTTGCGAAAGTATTCGGCCCCCTTGAACTTTGCGACCTTTTACCACATTTCAGGCTTCAAACATAAAGATATAAAACTGTATATTTTTGTGAAGAATCAACAACAAGTGGGACACAATCATGAAGTGGAACGACATTTATTGGATATTTCAAACTTTTTTAACAAATCAAAAACTGAAAAATTGGGCGTGCAAAATTATTCAGCCCCTTTACTTTCAGTGCAGCAAACTCTCTCCAGAAGTTCAGTGAGGATCTCTGAATGATCCAATGTTGACCTAAATGACTAATGATGATAAATACAATCCACCTGTGTGTAATCAAGTCTCCGTATAAATGCACCTGCACTGTGATAGTCTCAGAGGTCCGTTAAAAGCGCAGAGAGCATCATGAAGAACAAGGAACACACCAGGCAGGTCCGAGATACTGTTGTGAAGAAGTTTAAAGCCGGATTTGGATACAAAAAGATTTCCCAAGCTTTAAACATCCCAAGGAGCACTGTGCAAGCGATAATATTGAAATGGAAGGAGTATCAGACCACTGCAAATCTACCAAGAACTGGCCGTCCCTCTAAACTTTCAGCTCATACAAGGAGAAGACTGATCAGAGATGCAGCCAAGAGGCCCATGATCATTCTGGATGAACTGCAGAGATCTACAGCTGAGGTGGGAGACTCTGTCCATAGGACAACAATCAGTCGTATATTGCACAAATCTGGCCTTTATGGAAGAGTGGCAAGAAGAAAGCCATTTCTTAAAGATATCCATAAAAAGTGTCGTTTAAAGTTTGCCACAAGCCACCTGGGAGACACACCAAACATGTGGAAGAAGGTGCTCTGGTCAGATGAAACCAAAATTTAACTTTTTGGCAACAATGCAAAAGGTTATGTTTGGCGTAAAAGCAACACCCTGAACACACCATCCCCCCTGTCAAACATGGTGGTGGCAGCATCATGGTTTGGGCCTGCTTTACTTCAGCAGGGACAGGGAAGATGGTTAAAATTGATGGGAAGATGGATGGAGCCAAATACAGGACCATTCTGGAAGAAAACCTGGAGTCTGCAAAAGACCTGAGACTGGGACGGAGATTTGTCTTCCAACAAGACAATGATCCAAAACATAAAGCAAAATCTACAATGGAATGGTTCAAAAATAAACATATCCAGGTGTTAGAATGGCCAAGTCAAAGTCCAGACCTGAATCCAATCGAGAATCTGTGGAAAGAACTGAAAACTGCTGTTCACAAATGCTCTCCATCCAACCTCACTGAGCTCGAGCTGTTTTGCAAGGAGGAATGGGAAAAAATGTCAGTCTCTCGATGTGCAAACTGATAGAGACATACCCCAAGCGACTTACAGCTGTAATCGCAGCAAAAGGTGGCGCTACAAAGTATTAACTTAGGGGGCTGAATAATTTTGCACGCCCAATTTTTCAGTTTTTGATTTGTTAAAAAAGTTTGAAATATCCAATAAATGTCGTTCCACTTCATGATTGTGTCCCACTTGTTGTTGATTCTTCACAAAAAAATACAGTTTTATATCTTTATGTTTGAAGCCTGAAATGTGGCAAAAGGTCGCAAAGTTCAAGGAGGCCGAATACTTTCGCAAGGCACTGTAGATACTTTTGTACTTTTGTTTCCTCCAGCATCTTCACAAGGTCCTTTTCTGTTGTTCTGGGATTGATTTGCAGTTTTCGCACCAAAGTACGTTCATCTCTAGGAGACAGAACGCGTCTCCTTCTTGAGTGGTATGACGGCTGCATGGTCCCATAGTGTTTATACTTGCGTACTATTGTTTTAACAGTTGAACGTGGTACCTTCAGGCATTTGGAAATAGCTCCCAAGGATGAACCAGACTTGTGGAGGTCAACATTGTTTTTCTGAGGTCTTGGCTGATTTATTTTTATTTACCCATGATGTCAAGCAAAGAGGCACTGAGTTTGAAGGTAGGCCTTGAAATCCATCCACAGGTACACCTCCAATTGACTCAAATGATGTCATTTAGCATATCAGAAGCTTCTAAAGCCATGACATCATTTTCTGGAATTTTCCAAGCTGTTTAAAGGCACAGTCAACATAGCGTATGTAAACTTCTGACCCACTGGAATTGTGATACAGTGAATTATAAGTGAAATAATCTATCTGTAAACACACAGCCTCCACTCTGACAGCCTGTAACATCCAAACACACAGTCCTCCACTCTGACAGCCTGTAACATCCAAACACACAGTCCTCCACTCTGACAGCCTGTAACATCCAAACACACAGTCCTCCACTCTGACAGCCTGTAACATCCAAACACACAGTCCTCCACTCTGACAGCCTGTAACATCCAAACACACAGTCCTCCACTCTGACAGCCTGTAACATCCAAACACACAGTCCTCCACTCTGACAGCCTGTAACATCCAAACACACAGTCCTCCACTCTGACAGCCTGTAACATCCAAACACACAGTCCTCCACTCTGACAGCCTGTAACATCCAAACACACAGTCCTCCACTCTGACAGCCTGTAACATCCAAACACACAGTCCTCCACTCTGACAGCCTGTAACATCCAAACACACAGTCCTCCACTCAGACAGCCTGTAACATCCAAACACACAGTCCTCCACTCTGACAGCCTGTAACATCCAAACACACAGTCCTCCACTCTGACAGCCTGTAACATCCAAACACACAGTCCTCCACTCTGACAGCCTGTAACATCCAAACACACAGTCCTCCACTCAGACAGCCTGTAACATCCAAACACACAGTCCTCCACTCTGACAGCCTGTAACATCCAAACACACAGTCCTCCACTCTGACAGCCTGTAACATCCAAACACACAGTCCTCCACTCTGACAGCCTGTAACATCCAAACACACAGTCCTCCACTCTGACAGCCTGTAACATCCAAACACACAGTCCTCCACTCAGACAGCCTGTAACATCCAAACACACAGTCCTCCACTCAGACAGCCTGTAACATCCAAACACACAGTCCTCCACTCTGACAGCCTGTAACATCCAAACACACAGTCCTCCACTCTGACAGCCTGTAACATCCAAACACACAGTCCTCCACTCAGACAGCCTGTAACATCCAAACACACTGTCCTCCACTCAGACAGCCTGTAACATCCAAACACACAGTCCTCCACTCAGACAGCCTGTAACATCCAAACACACTGTCCTCCACTCTGACAGCCTGTAACATCCAAACACACAGTCCTCCACTCAGACAGCCTGTAACATCCAAACACACAGTCCTCCACTCAGACAGCCTGTAACATCCAAACACACAGTCCTCCACTCAGACAGCCTGTAACATCCAAACACACTGTCCTCCACTCAGACAGCCTGTAACATCCAAACACACAGTCCTCCACTCAGACAGCCTGTAACATCCAAACACACAGTCCTCCACTCAGACAGCCTGTAACATCCAAACACACTGTCCTCCACTCTGACAGCCTGTAACATCCAAACACACAGTCCTCCACTCAGACAGCCTGTAACATCCAAACACACTGTCCTCCACTCAGACAGCCTGTAACATCCAAACACACAGTCCTCCACTCAGACAGCCTGTAACATCCAAACACACTGTCCTCCACTCAGACAGCCTGTAACATCCAAACACACTGTCCTCCACTCAGACAGCCTGTAACATCCAAACACACAGTCCTCCACTCAGACAGCCTGTAACATCCAAACACACTGTCCTCCACTCAGACAGCCTGTAACATCCAAACACACTGTCCTCCACTCAGACAGCCTGTAACATCCAAACACACAGTCCTCCACTCAGACAGCCTGTAACATCCAAACACACAGTCCTCCACTCAGATAGCCTGTAACATCCAAACACACAGTCCTCCACTCTGACAGCCTGTAACATCCAAACACACAGTCCTCCACTCTGACAGCCTGTAACATCCAAACACACAGTCCTCCACTCAGACAGCCTGTAACATCCAAACACACAGTCCTCCACTCTGACAGCCTGTAACATCCAAACACACTGTCCTCCACTCAGACAGCCTGTAACATCCAAACACACAGTCCTCCACTCAGACAGCCTGTAACATCCAAACACACAGTCCTCCACTCAGACAGCCTGTAACATCCAAACACACTGTCCTCCACTCAGACAGCCTGTAACATCCAAACACACAGTCCTCCACTCTGACAGCCTGTAACATCCAAACACACAGTCCTCCACTCTGACAGCCTGTAACATCCAAACACACTGTCCTCCACTCAGACAGCCTGTAACATCCAAACACACAGTCCTCCACTCAGACAGCCTGTAACATCCAAACACACTGTCCTCCACTCAGACAGCCTGTAACATCCAAACACACTGTCCTCCACTCAGACAGCCTGTAACATCCAAACACACAGTCCTCCACTCTGACAGCCTGTAACATCCAAACACACTGTCCTCCACTCAGACAGCCTGTAACATCCAAACACACAGTCCTCCACTCAGACAGCCTGTAACATCCAAACACACAGTCCTCCACTCAGACAGCCTGTAACATCCAAACACACAGTCCTCCACTCTGACAGCCTGTAACATCCAAACACACAGTCCTCCACTCTGACAGCCTGTAACATCCAAACACACAGTCCTCCACTCTGACAGCCTGTAACATCCAAACACACAGTCCTCCACTCAGACAGCCTGTAACATCCAAACACACAGTCCTCCACTCTGACAGCCTGTAACATCCAAACACACAGTCCTCCACTCTGACAGCCTGTAACATCCAAACACACAGTCCTCCACTCTGACAGCCTGTAACATCCAAACACACAGTCCTCCACTCTGACAGCCTGTAACATCCAAACACACAGTCCTCCACTCAGACAGCCTGTAACATCCAAACACACAGTCCTCCACTCAGACAGCCTGTAACATCCAAACACACAGTCCTCCACTCTGACAGCCTGTAACATCCAAACACACAGTCCTCCACTCTGACAGCCTGTAACATCCAAACACACAGTCCTCCACTCAGACAGCCTGTAACATCCAAACACACTGTCCTCCACTCAGACAGCCTGTAACATCCAAACACACAGTCCTCCACTCAGACAGCCTGTAACATCCAAACACACTGTCCTCCACTCTGACAGCCTGTAACATCCAAACACACAGTCCTCCACTCTGACAGCCTGTAACATCCAAACACACAGCCTGTAACATCCAAACACACAGTCCTCCACTCAGACAGCCTGTAACATCCAAACACACAGTCCTCCACTCAGACAGCCTGTAACATCCAAACACACAGTCCTCCACTCAGACAGCCTGTAACATCCAAACACACAGTCCTCCTCCAGCCTGTAACATCCAAACACACAGTCCCTCAGACAACATCCAAACACACTGTCCTCCACTCTGACAGCCTGTAACATCCAAACACACTGTCCTCCACTCAGACAGCCTGTAACATCCAAACACACTGTCCTCCACTCAGACAGCCTGTAACATCCAAACACACAGTCCTCCACTCAGACAGCCTGTAACATCCAAACACACTGTCCTCCACTCAGACAGCCTGTAACATCCAAACACACAGTCCTCCACTCAGACAGCCTGTAACATCCAAACACACAGTCCTCCACTCAGACAGCCTGTAACATCCAAACACACTGTCCTCCACTCAGACAGCCTGTAACATCCAAACACACTGTCCTCCACTCAGACAGCCTGTAACATCCAAACACACAGTCCTCCACTCAGACAGCCTGTAACATCCAAACACACAGTCCTCCACTCAGACAGCCTGTAACATCCAAACACACAGTCCTCCACTCTGACAGCCTGTAACATCCAAACACACAGTCCTCCACTCTGACAGCCTGTAACATCCAAACACACAGTCCTCCACTCAGACAGCCTGTAACATCCAAACACACAGTCCTCCACTCTGACAGCCTGTAACATCCAAACACACTGTCCTCCACTCAGACAGCCTGTAACATCCAAACACACAGTCCTCCACTCAGACAGCCTGTAACATCCAAACACACAGTCCTCCACTCAGACAGCCTGTAACATCCAAACACACTGTCCTCCACTCAGACAGCCTGTAACATCCAAACACACAGTCCTCCACTCAGACAGCCTGTAACATCCAAACACACAGTCCTCCACTCAGACAGCCTGTAACATCCAAACACACAGTCCTCCACTCAGACAGCCTGTAACATCCAAACACACAGTCCTCCACTCAGACAGCCTGTAACATCCAAACACACAGTCCTCCACTCAGACAGCCTGTAACATCCAAACACACAGTCCTCCACTCAGACAGCCTGTAACATCCAAACACACAGTCCTCCACTCAGACAGCCTGTAACATCCAAACACACAGTCCTCCACTCAGACAGCCTGTAACATCCAAACACACAGTCCTCCACTCAGACAGCCTGTAACATCCAAACACACAGTCCTCCACTCAGACAGCCTGTAACATCCAAACACACAGTCCTCCACTCAGACAGCCTGTAACATCCAAACACACAGTCCTCCACTCAGACAGCCTGTAACATCCAAACACACAGTCCTCCACTCAGACAGCCTGTAACATCCAAACACACTGTCCTCCACTCAGATAGCCTGTAACATCCAAACAGTCCTCCTGACATAATACTGTAAATTGCTGTAGTAAATTAACATAGCAGAATACATTAGTGGTCAGTGGTCGGACAGTATGTTCATCTAAATCATAATTAGACATTCAGGATTCAGCACAGATCCAGAGTTAAAAGGCTTTGCAGACATATCTAGTGATTCAACTATGAAATGGGAGAGACGTAAGTGAGTGTGTCAGAATTACTGGGGTATTAATGCGGATTGTATATAGAACAGAAACAGTAATGAGAAGAAGAGTAGGAGAAACAGATCAGATGGATACCTCTGCAGAACACTTAGCCTGTCACTCATTCTCAGGGCCACTCACACAATAAGGGGACGGCTGTATCCAGGCAACGTGTAGGACTACCGCGCTATTGCTGACTGTATCTCCCGGCCATCATCCAATCACACATAAATTCATACATCTGCTATTCCTCAAGGATCCATTGTGCTTGCCAGCCAGCTCTGTGTGTGTGTGTGTAAGTCACTCTATAGTGTGTCTGAATGTCTTCATTCAACTATCATTCCTCTAGTATTATTCTGGCTGTCTAACTGGCTCCAGTCCACACCTGCTATTATGATTTATTTTTGTACACTCTGTACTTCACATGGAACTCAAAGCAGTTTTTGTTTTAGTTTGTACTCAACTGACTCAGCTGTATAAAAAGTAAGGAATTTGCACACTTATGTGCAATTTAATGTGTAAACCTAACCAATAATAATCAAATAAAAATGGTTGGGAGCATGTATAGAGTGTGCAACTTCCTTTCTTTCTTTTTCTACAGTTTACTCTTCGTTAATCAGCACCTCTCCAGAAAATGTTGGGTGTGCGTCGGCTCATGATTTTTACTAGTTTGGACTCAACTGCCAAAAGGTCTCAGGATGGAAAAATAAAAATAAAAACATTTGCATAAAAAAAACCAAACTACATGTGCAGAGAGAAATATCAAAATACACTACATGACCAAAAGTATGTAGACACCTGGTCGTCGAACCTCTCATTCCAAACGCATGGTCATTAATATGGAGTTGGTCTCCCTTTTCCTGCTATAACAGCTTCCACTCTTCTGGGAAGGCTTTCCACTAGATGTTGGAACATTGCTGCGGAGACTTGCTTCCATTCTGCCACAAGTGTGAGGACAGACGCTTGGAGACAAGAAGCAAGTACAGGGAGTGAACATTTAATGAATAAACAGAAACAAGACAGGACAGCGTCTGGACATGAAAAACACAACGACAATAATACTGACACAGGGAACAAACTGAGGAGCAGACAGATATTGAGGGGCAATCAACAAAGTAATGGAGTCCAGGCGAATCAAATATTGCGCAGATGCGCGTAATGATGATGACAGGTATGCGTAATGATGGGCTGCCTGTTGCCCTCGAGTGCCAGAGAGGGGGAGCGGGAACAGGCGTGACAACAAGAGCATTAGTGAGGTCGGGCACTGATGTTGGGAAATTAGGTCTGGCTCGCAGTCAGCATTCCAATTCATCCCAAAGGTGTTTTATGGGGTTGAGGCCAGGGCTCTGTGCAGGCCAGTCAAGTTCTTCCACACCGATCTCCACAAACCATTTCTGTATGGACCTCACTTTGTGCAATTGTCATGCTGAACTATACATTCTGGCAGGTAGCATTCTCAGAGCATCTGACAAACCCAGATTTTTCCATCAGACTGCCAGATAGTGAAGCATGATTCATCACTCCAGATAATGCATTTCCACTGCTCCAAAGTCCAATGGCACTTGGCATTGCGCATGGTGATCTTAGACTTGTTTGCGACTGCTCGGCCATGGAAACCCATTTCATGAAGCTCCCGACAAACAGTTACTGTGCTGATGCTGTTTCCAGAGGCAGTTTGGAACTCGGTAGTGAGTGTTGCAACCGAGGACAGATTATTTTTATGCGCTACGCACTTCAGCAGTCGCCGGTCCCATTCTGTGAGCTTGTGTGGCCTACCACGTCGGCAGCTGAAATATTGTTGCTCCTAGACGTTTCCACTTCACAATAACATCACTTACAGTTGACCAGGGCAGCTCTAGCAGGGCAGAAATTTGACGAACTGACTTGTTGGAAAGGTGGCATCCTATGACCGTGCCACGTTGAAAATCTCTGAGCTCTTCAGTAAGGCCATGCTACTGCCAATGTTTGGCTATGGAGAATGCATGGCTGTGTGCTCGATTTTATACACCTGTCAGCAAAGTGTGTGGCTGAAATAGCCGAATCCACTAATTTGAAGGTGTCCACATACTTTTGTATATAAAGTCTATATACAGTATTTACAGATACATGGTACAATATCACAATATTCTGTTTGGTGAAGAGTGTCAAAATCAATCTGTGATATTATGGTTCAATGTTCTGGCACATGTTCCAATTATTACATTTCCAATCCCCTGGTCAGGCACACACTGTGAACAACAAACACAGGAAGGCAGGCAGCAGACACCTGGCAACACAGCACAGACTGTAGAGATAGAGGACAAGGCTGCAGGAACGGAGCTCACATCACACCCACACGCACACAAACACACACGCACACAAACACGCACGGGCTGCCTACTCACTCAGTGACAGACACAAGTTTAGTCAAGGCAATTTGTTAGCATAACCGCCAGTGACAGGCCTTGTGATGTTCTCTTCAGAGTGTGTGTTTGATCCTTCAGGTAGAGGGGAATCAAAGCCCTCAGGGGGATCTCATCCTCTCATTCTCCTCTAACTGTTGCAGTGAAGTCACACAACAACATATGCATTAAAGCACAGAACACTAGAGCTTGTTTGTTTGTGATTCAGAACTATTAACAGCCAGTGGAAAATGCTCATAAAGCTGCAGAGTGGACAGTTAAAGGACAATTCCACTCAAAAATGATATTTTGGTATTTGTTTAATTAGTCCATTGTTGATAGTCCCAAAATGTTTTGCATGTCAGCGATCAAGTTTTCAAGATGTATAACTTTCAAAACACAGAAATATAGACAGTATGATGCACTTTGCATCATCTGATGCAAAATGCATCATATCGGCTGTATTTCTGAATTGTGACAGTAACACATCTTGAAAACTTGATCGCTGACCTGCAAAACATTTTGTGACTACATCAACAAATCGACAAATGAAACAAATACCAAAAGATAGTTTTTAGGTGGAAATGTCCTTTAAGTTGTCAGGATCAGAGCAGCAGCTGAAGCATAGAGACGCTGCAGGGCTAAACTGTAGCTGTACGTCTTTATGAGGAGATATGAGGACGCCATGCAACAGTGGGCTCATAAATGCTCAGATAAGTGTTGTGTCAATAGTCAAAGTTGGACACATTAATCTTGAGGGAAGTCTTGGCTACTGTTAGGATGGGAGATGTGGTGTAAGCACAGCTAGTGAGACTGGAGGATGCTGCTGGGTCCATTAACCTAATGTGACCGTGCCATTAACAGAGTGCACCGGGGTTAAGTTATCACATGTTTTATGGTCATGTTCTCAGAGATCTTAGAATACATCTATTCATTGCCATTACAGTACTGTACAATATTATTACATCTCTTCTGTGTTTGAGACAGTGCTCTGGGAGAGTTAATAATCATATTGTTAGGTTGAGACATTATTATTGTCACCTATAGTGCATTTTCACATTTTGCAGGGCCTTTCAGTAGAAGTCTTGCCAAATAATGAATTGAGATGGGAACTTGTTCAGGAGTGCCTCAGTTAGCAGTAGGCTACAGTCAGTTAGTCAGTCAGTCAGTCAGCTCGTCAGTCAGTCAGCTCGTCAGTCAGTCAGCTCGTCAGTCAGTCAGCTCGTCAGTCAGTCAGCTCGTCAGTCAGTCAGCTAGTCAGTCAGTCAGTTCGTCAGTCAGTCAGCTCGTCAGTCAGTCAGCTTGTCAGTCAGTCAGCTTGTCAGTCAGTCAGCTTGTCAGTCAGCCAGTCAGCTTGTCAGTCAGCCAGTCAGTCAGCTAGTCAGTCAGTCAGTCAGTCAGCTAGTCAGTCAGTCAGTCAGCTAGTCAGTCAGTCAGTCAGTCAGCTAGTCGGTTAGTCAGTCAGCTAGTCGGTTAGTCAGTCAGCTAGTCGGTTAGTCAGTCAGTCAGTCGGCTAGTCGGTTAGTCAGTCA
Organism: Oncorhynchus gorbuscha; assembly: GCF_021184085.1. Taxonomy (NCBI): domain Eukaryota; kingdom Metazoa; phylum Chordata; class Actinopteri; order Salmoniformes; family Salmonidae; genus Oncorhynchus; species Oncorhynchus gorbuscha. The sequence goes on from NC_060187.1 coordinate 31,677,953, forward strand.
GCTAGTCGGTTAGTCAGTCAGTCAGTCAGCTATTCAGTCAGTCAGTCAGCTAGTCAGCTAGTCGGTCAGTCAGCTAGTCAGTCAGTCAGCTAGTCGGTCAGTCAGCTAGTCGGTCAGTCAGCTAGTCCGTTAGTCAGTCAGCTAGTTGGTTAGTCAGTCAGCTAGTCGGTTAGTCAGTCAGTCAGTCAGCTATTCAGTCAGTCAGTCAGCTAGTCGGTCAGTCAGCTAGTCGGTCAGTCAGCTAGTCCGTTAGTCAGTCAGCTAGTCCGTTAGTCAGTCAGCTAGTCAGCTAGTTGGTTAGTCAGTCAGCTAGTTGGTTAGTCAGTCAGCTAGTCCGTTAGTCAGTCAGCTAGTCCGTTAGTCAGTCAGCTAGTCCGTTAGTCAGTCAGCTAGTTGGTTAGTCAGTCAGCTAGTCGGTTAGTCAGTCAGCTAGTCGGTTAGTCAGTCAGTCAGTCAGCTATTCAGTCAGTCAGTCAGCTAGTCGGTCAGTCAGCTAGTCGGTCAGTCAACTAGTCCGTTAGTCAGTCAGCTAGTCCGTTAGTCAGTCAGCTAGTCCGTTAGTCAGTCAGCTAGTTGGTTAGTCAGTCAGGTAGTTGGTTAGTCAGTCAGCTAGTCCGTTAGTCAGTCAGCTAGTCCGTTAGTCAGTCAGCTAGTTGGTTAGTCAGTCAGCTAGTCGGTTAGTCAATCAGTCAGTCAGCTATTCAGTCAGTCAGTCAGCTAGTCAGCTAGTCGGTCAGTCAGCTAGTCGGTCAGTCAACTAGTCCGTTAGTCAGTCAGCTAGTCGGTCAGTCAACTAGTCCGTTAGTCAGTCAGCTAGTCCGTTAGTCA